>NC_080025.1:113944106-114280892 GCF_030020395.1 Manis pentadactyla
GTTCCTTAAGGAAGTGATTTAAGGTAACAACACTAGTATTAAGATAAACCAACCTCATGTTTTTCCTGATGCTGAGAAGGATACATACTTTCTGTGGTATTCCTACTAAAGTACATCAGCTGAATCTCACAAGGAAGTTATCAGACACATTAAATAGAGGGACATTCTACAAAATAACTGGTGCTCTTCAAAAAATGTTAAGAAAAACAGACTGAAAAGTTGTACAAGATTAAATCAGACTCAAGAGACATGACACCTAGCTGCAATGCATGATCCTGGATTACATTCTATAATGGCAAAAAGAAGTAGATGGTCCTAACAACTGACAAAATTTGCATATAAACTATGGATTAAATAATATCATTACATCAATGTTATACTTTCTGATTTTTATAGTTATACTATAGTTATACAAAAGGATGTCCTTGTTCTTAAGAAATATACTGAAGTAGTATGTATGTGTGTTGTGTGTAAATAGATATATATATAAATGGTGAAAAATATACCAGCTAATGATCTAGGTAAAGGTAAAGGGTGTATAGGAATTCCTTGTGCTATTTTGGCAACTCTTCTATAAATTTGAAATTATGTCAAAATAAAAAGTCTACAGG
Source organism: Manis pentadactyla (assembly GCF_030020395.1). Classification (NCBI taxonomy): domain Eukaryota; kingdom Metazoa; phylum Chordata; class Mammalia; order Pholidota; family Manidae; genus Manis; species Manis pentadactyla. The sequence continues at coordinate 113,944,718 of NC_080025.1, forward strand.
CAAATAAATCAGATAACAAGAAATCCCCAAAACTATGAAGTATAAATGGATGGGGTCCAACTACTGAGAATAGCAAGAAGCCAGTGATACTTATAACTATGTAGGAGGAAACAGAGAGCAAGTAAATAAAGACAACATCCTGTTAGAAAAGTAGGCATCAGACTGTTCATAGGGAAACAATGCAAATGGCCCTTGAACATACTGGAATGTGTTCAGTAGCACTCATAAGAGAAACTGAAACTAAACTGAGATATTTAGTATATTTTTCAAAATAGTATTTGCCAAGGATGTTATAATATAGGTATTCTCATATGTTTTGGGTAGAAATGTAATATGCAATATCCAGCCAAATTACACGTAAGTTTACTTATTGACCCACCAATCCCTTTTGTAGGATTCTATCTCAATGATATACTATAAAAATATTAAAGAATGTATGCATAAACTCAATAAGTACTAAAATATCCCTCAACAAAGAAATGCTTGAATAAATTAGAATATGTCCACATAGTGGAGTACTATGTTCCTTTAAAAAGAAACGAGGTATATCTCTACACACTACATACTACATAGTGGTCCAAGACAGTTTTTTAGATGAAAAAAAATGCAAGCTGGTGAAAAGTGTGTAATACAAGAGGAGGGGGTAGGAAATAAGAGTATATTCATGCATTAGTTTTTAGTTACAAAGGGGTGGGGAATGAGCCGAAAAGTGAAAAGAAATGGTTGCCTACAGTGGGGTGGAAGACAGAGGAGGAGACATGGAACTTCTGTGATTATACCTTCTTTTCTATTTTTGACAAAATCAGCTATCGCTATAAACCTGTTAGTGTATGTGTATGTCTCAAAAAGAATGTATAATCTTAGTGAGGCTTAACTATAGTAGCACATAATTATGTGAGAATACTCAAGGGTTTGTTCACATTAGATCCTGTGGTAGGAGATGAAGTCTTTCAGGAGCAGATAATGAGGAAGCGAGTAGCAAAAGGGAAAGTAAGAAAAGAGAGAAGCTGCTTTAAATACAAGTGGTCATTGGAAATACATAAATGAAATAAAACAAAGCAAGGAGACTGCATGTGTGCCATGGGTCCTCTTATTAAAATTATATTTATATTAAAAGATATAAAAAAAGATGATCACTGAAATATTAGTGGTGTTTTTCTCAGGGCGATAAGATCTTAGATCATATTTACTTTGCTCTATATTTATGTATTATTCATCTTTTTAAAACATTGACTCTATACTATTTATACACCCAGAAAAGTGTAATTAGGTAATTTCCATTCTGGACTAGAAGAACTACTATATAGCAATAATGTATAACTAAAAGAGCAAAAGAAAATGGATCAAAGATGTGAACAATCATTTACAAATAAAATATAAAGAATAAATATACATTTGGAAACATATTCAACTGTTTAATAATCAGATAAATGCAAAACAAAGCAACAGCTTATATGTGAGGCAGGAGAGAAAAGGGAGTGAAGGATTACTCTTCGTTTATTGACCTGAACTAGAACAGTTGGTGATTCATGACATGGGAAACACCTGGAGAGGCCTGGTTTTAAGTTGAGATGTCTATTAGACATCTAAACATTGAAGCCAACCTGTCAGTTAGACGTATGAACCTAAAGCTAGGAAGAAGTTCCAGGCTGGATTTTTCAAAACCTTGAAACTAGATGAAATCATCATTCAGATGTGAAATAGTTCTAAGGACTGAATTGTAATGTTCAATTAAGATTCAGTTAGTTCAGTCCTAATGCATGCTATGTTCAGACCATGGGGAAAAGTAGAGAAATGAGTAAAAGAATTTGTGAGATAGAAGAAAAACCCAGAGATTGTGCTTTTCCTGGAAGAAAAAAGAAAGAAAGATTCTCAGCCAGTAACATATTAACTGAGAACTGATTATAGGATTTATCAATATAGAGGTCACTGACAAGAAGGACCAGTTTCTTTCAGGGAAGTGATAAGGGTGAAATTCATTCAGGTGGGTTTGAGAGAATAGAGGAGAATTGGAGGAGAGGTCTTTCAGACAGTGAGGTTTGAGAACTTTTTCTGAGGAGGTTTTTGATAAAGGGGAACAGCGAAACAGGGAAATAGGTTGTGTTAGGAGAGGGCTTTTCTTTTAAGATGGGAGAAGGTATTGTATATAGATAGGCCAATGAAACTTTATTACTAGAGGAAATTAATAATTAAAAAATGGGGAAATTGCTAAAGAGTAAATGAGAGAAGATGGACTCTAATGTATGAATGAGAAAGTCGGCATTAATTAGGAGTTCCAGCTGTTCCCACGGAGGCTAGGTACAAATACAAGCACTGAGTACACAGTGGTCAGAGCTATTGAGATTTTTGATATAGCTTCAATTATTTCAATGAAGTTAGAAGTGATGCCATCAGCTGAGAATGTGGATAGGTTAAGCTGGTGTTAGAGGTTTGCATATAGAAGGGAAAGAAATGTCTGAGTTAAAACAATAGAGGATGTATTACCCAAAGTTTTTAAGTTGATGGGCTCTGGGAAAATATTTCAGTCATAGTATCTGTCTTTTGCTCCAATCAAACCATGATTTCTTTATAGTTCCATATTGAAGAACCAACTGAACTCCAAATGCGTGATGGGCCCCAAGATATACCTTCATGCTCTTTAGCTAAACACAAGCTTGTATATTTATTTCTCCATGTGGAGAAGAATCAGTATTAAGTCACTGAATAAGTAATCTATATACATACCTATCTTCAAACTTTGAAAATCAAATTATTATACAAATAAGCTAAAATATTTGGGCATTATAAATTATACTGTAACTTAGTCTACCCATCTATTATCATTTACACATTTCCTTTAATTTTAACCCAGAGAGAGAACATGTAGGTCTAATTTGATTTTCAGAACAGACCTTTCCTTTTGCCCATACTGATGCTCCAGACCATATATGGAGGAACTCACATCCTCACAATATCTAAATCAAAAGCTGGTGTAGTCTTCATTTCTGTGTGCAAGTTTGGTCATACCAAAGGATGTCTCTCCTAACAGATGTTTTCTCTTACAGAAGTGCTTCATTTTGGTTATGGTTTGGATTTGCTTTAGAATTCTTCCTTCAGTATTGTTCCTTAGTAAGGCTACTGGGAAATGCTAATGTATTCACCTCCTATGAACATGTCAACATGACTCAGTCCTGTAGTACATATACATAATGCTTGTTCCCCGTTGTGGTAACCAACAAGTAACTATTGACAACCTACTTGTAATGTGCTTAGTGCATCTGAGGAACTGAATTTTAAATTTAATTAATTTAAATTCTAAAAGTGAATAATTTCAAAATATTTTTCCATTAAACACAACTTTATTGCTTTCAAAAGACTACTGTTTACTGTAACCATTAAAAATTTAGCACACAATTGAGATGAGCTTTAAGTATAAAACACACACTGGGTTTGAAGACAGTATGAAAAAAGAAAGTCAAGCATCAACTTGATATATTGATACTGGTTGAAAAGATAATGGACTAGATAAACTGGTTTAAATAAAACACATAAAAATAAAGTAGTTAAAGTATTTTTATTTAGTTATAAAATCATAATAAATATATTTCATTTTTTAATGTGGCTAATAGGCAATTCTAAATCACAGGTGTGGCTTACATTATATTCCCACTGTATAGCACCATTGCTCTAGGTCATTAGACATAAATTTTGTGCCAGATGAATAGGAAGACATTAACTCCGTGGGTTGCAGTTGTTGCCTCCTTCCTTCTGTGAGGCAAAGAGCATTAATTCCACATTTCCAGTCATTTTCTGTGGATTCAGAATTAACAAGGACAAGCTGTTGGATTAGGACTACCTTTCTAGGAAAAATCATCTAACAGCATAAAGGGTACAAAGAAGATAATGGATCTGTGTTCTGGGATGGGTCCAAGAAAAGTTTGAATCAGTATTTGTTAATAGAGAATATGCAGGAAGGTGATAGGGAAATAAGCACTTGTCTCCTGAAAGCTTTCCAGTAAGTTTCTTAGTTTCAAAGTCAGGGACAAAACCTACATACATTGCTATCTTACAAGAGAAATTAGTAGTATACATACTGGCCCTTGTGTTGAGTGTCATTTTGGTTTTCATTTCTTTGGTTGTTGGTTGTTTTGTTTTGTTTTGTTTTTTGATCATTGCCTTTTTTCCCTTTGCTCTTATTATTGTTTTCTGAGAAAAGAGCAGAGCAGAATGATCAGCTCTGAACAAATCTGTCAGAATGGAAAAGTTTTATTTGGCATCTTCTGTCTGTCTTGGTAATATCTTTTCTCCTGGCAGTACATCCAGTGCCTAGGGCTACCTATGCTCTCCATTTGGAGCCCCAACCAAAGATTTTCTTCCTATGAGAGAATAAGTCAATCGTGCTCTTATATTTTGTGACTATTTATTACTATTTCATAGGCATGATACCTTTTCCCAATAGAAAAGAAATTTCTGGCTCCATGTCAGGCAGCTGAAATACATATTCTGGGAACATCAGAAGTTTGGGAACAAATTAGAATTTTACTATTTGATAGTTGTCTATTTCTCCTACTGAGCCTATTAAGGGTCTATTGGTGGATACTATTCAAAGAAATTTAACTTATTGAGTCTTTTTTCTTGTTTGACAAAGGAAAGTATAATTTTTCAAAGCTCTGGTAAAATGCAGTATTATCCATATAGAGGTAATCATTCATTTAAAAAAATCCTCATTTTGTCAGAATTCCTTTAAAAACACTCATAGTGTGTTGACGCAGCAATGCTTCATTCTTTTCACCTAACCAATGTAGAAGTTTCCTGCAAATATTTGATAGAAACAGCCTTGAGTTAGCATAACTTTATTTATGCTCTGGTGCGTGGGATTTCATTGCTTTGGTCCATGTGGGCTAGTCCTCAGGGTGATGGATGACTCACTGTGAAACAGCTGTGACCTGACAGAGTTCTTGCTGGCAATGCATTTTCTGTGTAAATTTGATTTTTTTAAAACAATCAGCATTATATCATTGCAGTCTTCTGCTTCAGTGTTGGTGGCTGCACTCCCTGGGGATGGAGGAGTACCCATATATGGGGAGGTGCGGGTGATGGAACAAATGGGCTGGTGTGGACAGCATGAAGATGAAGGAAGAAAGATGACAATATATGTAAGCATTTGCAAAACTAAATGGCATACAAGCTGGCCTATTTACTATTAAAGCTAGGAGAGGTCTATTATGTGGTATTTTGAAATTCTTAGAAATAGCCCACTGGGACTATTAACCATCAGCAGATACTGTTTAAGGCAGATCCTAAACAAAACTACCCTGTGCCCCATTGGTCTCATCCCCTCCCTCCTGTAGTCCTCTTCTGCCTCATAGCATACTCCCCTGTAGTCCTTTTCCATCCCTTTCAAGAAGTGGCACCTGGGCATATCCTTAGCTTATCTGGCTTTCAGTACCCTCATCAGTAAAAAGAGGTAAAAATAGTATCCATCTGTCAGGGTAGTTTTAAGTATTAGTAAATATGTGTAACAGTTTAAGAACAGTGAGTGGTCTATATACATATAGTGAGAATGTGTGACTTTTGTTACTTGATAAACCAAACAGAATAATTTGATTTATAGTCCAAGACCCTGGATTTGCTGTCCTTGGACACAGTTAGATAATCCAAATCTCTTCCTTTCTCATACCCTCATTAAAATGTATTGGTCTTGTGTATCATTTCATCAGAGCCAATTCCCCCCTGCCCCATTCCAGATTATTAAAAGCCTCAAACTATCATCCAACTGCTGGATCTGGGGTGTGGATGACTTATTTTGTGCCTGTACAGTTAAAAAAAAAAGTTTAGTGCCAATAGTCACAAATTCAGATACTTCTTATACAATTACAATTTCTGACTTCCCTTGGGAAAAAATCAAAAGATCTTTCAACCATGGGACAGCAGCCCCACAAGAAAATGCCCAGCTGAAATCACATAGCCCTTTTCATTCTGCATATATCTCCCAGCTTTCCAGCCTCGACCATCTCTTATTTTTCCTTACATCCTAGCCCAATTCATGTTTATTCACATGAGAATTTGTGAATATGTGAGTTTGTGACCCAGGTATCTCCCAGCTTTCCAGCCTCAACCATCTCTTATTTTTCCTTACAACCTAGCCCAATTCATGTTTATTCACATGAGAATTTGTGAATATGTGAGTTTGTGACCCAGGTGTCACAGTTGTCTTTCATAGCAGGGTTATTTGTGTTTTCAGCAGAACTCTCTAGAAAAGAAGGCCAGACATGGAAAAATGCTACACCACATTTGTATAAGAAAATATTTAATGCCTATTCCCTGAGTCCTGCACATGGGCTGAAGGCTATTCTTAGTGCTTAAAATTTGTTAAATCACTTGACTTTTACCCCCGTCACAGTAAGTTGTTAGAATTTATTCTAAGCATGAAAGGGAGTCACTGAGGGATTTTAAGTAGAGAAGTGACTCTCAATCTAGTTTACATATTTAAATATCACTGTAATTGCTGTGGAAAGCTTGGAAGTGATGAAAGAGGAAACAGGAGCCAGTTAGTTAAAGTAATCAACAATGAGAGGATGATGGTGGTTTTGGACTAGGTGATAGGAGTGATAAGAGAAGAAAATAGGTTAGGGGTATAACCCAATGCACTTAGAAGAAAATATTGTTTCCTATGAAAAATAAGGGTATAGTCTGACTCCTTGTCAGTACCTGGCCACTCTCCCCATTTGCTTGTTTTATTCTAGACCCACAGATATTTTCCTTTCTTTAAAAGCCAAGATTATTTCATCCTCAGGACTTTTGAAACTACTGTGAACTGTGATCCTAGTACACCACCCAGTCATTCTTATCCTACAAGAGTTCAGTGCTACCTCCAATCCCACACTGTCTTAACTGTCATCACATCATTATGTTTTAAATGCTCTCATTGATTGTCATTTAATATTTTCTTCTTTATTTGTTCTTGATTACTTGTTGATTTGTTTATTTCTCCTGATTACGAAAGTCTAAGTGTAAGGACCAATTTGTTTTACTTCCAGCTATATCCCTCATTCCTAGAATAGTGTCTGCCACATTCAGTTGTTTAATAAACATCTGTTGTATGAAAGAGAAGATCTGAGGGCAGAGCCAACATGGCGGCATGAGTAGGACAGTGGGAATCTCCTCCCAAAAACATATATATTTTTGAAAATACAACAAATAAAACTAATCCTAAAAGAGAGACCAGAAGACACAGGACAACAGCCAGACTACAACTACACCAGCGAGAACCCAGCGCCTCGTGAAAGGGGTAAGATACAAGCTCCGGCCCGGCGGGACCCGAGCGGCCCTCCCCCCAGCTCCCAGCGGGAGAAAAATAGACAGAGCGGGAGGGAGATGGAGCCCAAGACTACTGAACACCCAGCCCCAGCAACCCGCACCAGAGAACAGACACAGTGCATGCGCGGGGGGCTCTGAATACTAGGGAAACAGGGCAGCAAGACCTCTGAGCGGGGGCCGAAGCTGATGCCCCTGTGACAAAGAAAAGCGGGGGATTTTTGAAAGTCTTAAAGGGACAGGGACTTAACAGCTAGACCGAAACAACACAGGTCACAGTCCAGCAGCTGGAAATTACAGGGAAAACCGGGCGCACTAACCCCCTGGGCAACAGCTCTGAGACCCCTCACAGAGGTAAACAGCCAAACAGCCCACCCCCCCGTCTATTACCCCTCCAGGCGCTGCAAAAGCAGAGAAGCAGCCTAAGGCAAAACGCCCACAGAAAGGGAAATTCCTCCATTCCAGCAAGGCAAGACACAAAGAACCAGTCTACACGCAATTACCCAACACAAGCCACTAGGAGTCGCAGTTGTCCCAGTAAAGAAAGGCCAGTAGCAAGTGAAAAGTTTGGCCCTCCCAGCTGACAGTCAATAGCACCTGTCAACATGAAAAGGGAAAAAAATATGATCCAGACAAGACTAACCCAGACAGCTTTGGCATCTGCTACAACTTCCCCTGAGAAGGAACCTGGGGAGATAGATTTAACCAGTCTTCCTGAAAAAGAATTCAAAACAAAAGTCATAACCATGCTGATGGACTTGCAGAGAAATATGCAAGAACTAAGGAAGGAGAATACAGAAATAAAACAAGCTCTCGAAGGACTTCAAAACAGAATGGACGAGATGCAAGAGACCATTAATGGACTAGAAAACAGAGAACAGGAACGCAGAGAAGCTGATGCAGAGAGAGATAAAAGGATCTCCAGGAATAAAAGAATTTTAAGAGAGCTGAGTGACCAATTAAAAAAGGAATAATATACGCATTATAGGAATACCAGAAGGAGAAGAGACAGAAAAAGGGATAGAAAGTGTGTTTGAATAAATAATTGCCGAAAACTTCCCCAAACTAGGGGAAGAAATGGCCTCTCAGACCACAGAGGTACACAGAACTCCCATGACAAGGGATCCAAGGAGGGCAACACCAAGACACATGATAATTAAAATGGCAAAGATGAAAGACAAGGACAAAGTATCAAAGGCAGCCAGAGAGAAAAAAAAGGTTACCTACAAAGGAAAACCCATCAGGCTATCATCAGACTTCTCAACAGAAACCCTACAGGCCAGAAGAGAATGGCATGATATACTTAATGCAATGAAACAGAAGGGCCTCAAACCAAGAATACTGTATCCAGCACGAACATCATTTAAATATGAAGGAGGGATTAAACAATTCCCAGACAAGCAAAAGTTGAGGGAATTTGCCTCCCACAAACCACCTTTTCAGGGCATCCTACAGGGACTGCTCTAGATGGGAGCACTCCTAAAAAGAGCACAGAAAAAAACACCCAACATATGAAGAAGGGAGGAGGAGGAATAAGAAGGGAGAGAAATAAAGAATCATCAGACCGCGTTTATAATAGCTCAACAAGCAAGTTAAGTTAGACAGTAAGATAGTAAAGAAGTTAACCCTGAACCTTTGGTAACCACAAACTTAAAGCCAGCAATGGCAATAAATTCATACCTTTCAATAATCACCCTAAATGTAAATGGACTGAATGCACCAATCAAAAGACACATAGTAATAGAATGGATAAAAAAGCAAGATCAATCCATATGCTGCTTTCAAGAGACTCACCTCAAACCCAAAGACATGCACAGACTTAAAGTCAAGGGATGGAAAAAGATATTTCATGCAAACAACAGACAGAAAAAAGCAGGTATTGCAATTCTGGTAACAGACAAAACAGACTTCAAAAAAAGAAAGTGACAAAAGACAAAGAAGGACATTACATAATGATAAAGGGCTCAGTCCATCAAGAGGATATAACCATTATAAATATATATGCACCCAATACAGGAGCACCAACATACCTGAAATAAATATTAACAGAACTAAAGGAGGAAATAGAATGCAATGCGTTCATTCTAGGAGACTTCAACACACCACTCACTCCAAAGGACAGATCCACCAGACAGAAAATAAGTAAGGACACAGAGGCACTGAACAACACACTAGAACAGATGGACCTAATAGACATCTACAGAAATCTACATCCAAAAGCAACAGGATACACATTCTTCTCAAGTGCACATGGAACATTCTCCAGAATAGACCACATACTAGGACACAAAAAGAGCCTCAGTAAATTCCAAAAGATTGAAATCCTACCAACCAACTTTTCAGACCACAAAGGCGTAAAACTAGAAATAAAGTGTACAAAGAAAGCAAAAAGGCTCACAAACACATGGAGGCTCAACAACACGCTCCTAAATAATCAATGGATCAATGACCAAATTAAGATGGAGATCCAGCAATTTATGGGAACAAATGACAACAACAACACAAAGCCCCAACTACTGTGGGACACAGCAAAAGCAGTCTTAAAAGGAAAGTATATAACAATCCAAGCATATTTAAAAAAGGAAGAACAATCCCAAATGAATGGTCTAATGTCACAATTATCGAAATTGGAAAAAGAAGAACAAATGGGGCCTAAGGTCAGCAGAAGGAGGGACATAATAAAGATCAGAGAAGAAATAAATAAAATTGAGAAGAATAAAACAATAGCAAAAATCAATGAAACCAAGAGCTGGTTCTTCAATAAAATAAACAAAACAGATAAGCCTCTAGCCAGACCTATTAAGAGGAAAAGAGAGTCAACACAAATCAACAGTATCAGAAAGGAGAAAGGAAAAATCACGACGGACCCCACAGAAATACAAAGAATTATTACAGAATACTATGAAAACCTATCTGCTAACAAGCTGGGAAACCTAGGAGAAATGGACAACTTCCTAGAAAAATACAACCTTCCAAGACTGACCCAGAAAGAAACAGAAAATCTAAACAGACCAATTACCAGCAACGAAATTGAAGCGGTAATCAAAAAACTTCCAAAGAACAAAACCCCCGGGCCAGATGGATTTACCTCGGAATTTTATCAGACAAACAGGGAAGACATAATACCCATTCTCCTTAAAGTTTTCCAAAGAATACAAGAGGAGGGGATACTCCCAAACTCATTCTATGAAGCTAACATCACCCTAATACCAAAACCAGGCAGAGACCCCACCAAAAAAGAAAACTACAGACCAATATCCCTGATGAACGTAGATGCAAAAATACACAACAAAATATTAGCAAACTGAATTCAAAAATACATCAAAAGGATCATACACCATGACCAAGTGGGATTCATCCCAGGGATGCAAGGATGGGACAACATTCGAAAGTCCATCAACATCATCCACCACATCAAAAAAAGAAAGACAAAAACCACATGATCATCTCCATAGATGCTGAAAAAGTATTTGACAAAGTTCAACATCCATTCATGATAAAAACTCTCAGCAAAATGGGAATAGAGGGCAAGTACCTCAACATAATAAAGGCCATCTATGAAAAACCCACAGCCAACATTATATTGAACAGCGAGAAGCTGAAAGCTTTTCCTCTGAGATCGGGAACTGGACTGGGATGCCCACTCTCCCCACTGTTATTTAACATAGTACTGGAGGTCCTAGCCACGGGAATCAGACAAAACAAAAAAATACAAGGAATCCAGATTGGTAAAGAAGAAGTTAAACTGTCACTATTTGCAGATGACATGATACTGTACATAAAAAATCCTAAAGACTCCACCACAAAACTACTAGAACTGATATCAGAATACAGCAAAGTTGCAGGATACAAAATTAACACACACAAATCTGTGGCTTTCCTATATGCTAACAATGAACCAACAGAAAGAGAAATCAGGAAAACAACTCCATTCACAATTGCATTAAAAAAAAAAAATACCTAGGAATAAACCTAACCATGGAAGTGAAAGACTTATACTCTGAAAACTACAAGTCACTCTTAAGAGAAATTAAAGGGGACACTAACAGATGGAAACTCATCCCATGCTCGTGGCTAGGAAGAATTAATATCGTCAAAATGGCCATCCTGCCCAAAGCAATATACAGATTTGATGCAATCCCTATGAAACTACCAGCAACATTCTTCAATGAACTGGAACAAATAATTCAAAAATTCATATGGAAACACCAAAGACCCCGAATAGCCAAAGCAATCCTGAGAAAGAAGAATAAAGTAGGGGGGATCTCACTCCCCAACTTCAAGCTCTACTATAAAGCCATAGTAATCAAGACAATTTGGTACTGGCACAAGAACAGAGCCACAGACCAATGGAACAGACTAGACAATCCAGACATTAACCCAGACATATATGGTCAATTAATATTTGATAAAGGAGCCATGGACATACAATGGCGAAATGACAGTCTCTTCAACAGGTGGTGCTGGCAAAACTGGACAGCTACATGTAGGAGAATGAAACTGGACCATTGTCTAACCCCATATACAAAAGTAAACTCAAAATGGATCAAAGACCTGAATGTAAGTCATGAAACCATTAAACTCCTGGAAAAAAAACATAGGCAAAAACCTCTTAGACATAATCATGAGTGACCTCTTCTTGAACATATCTCCCCGGGCAAGGAAAACAACAGCAAAAATGAACAAGTGGGACTATATTAAGCTGAAAAGCTTCTGTACAACAAAAGACACCATCAATAGAACAAAAAGGAACCCTACAGTATGGGAGAATATATTTGAAAATGACAGATCCGATAAAGGCTTGACATCCAGAATATATAAAGAGCTCACATGCCTCAACAAACAAAAAACAAATAACCCAATTAAAAAATGGGCAGAGAAACTGAACAGGCGGTTCTCCAAAAAGAAATACAGATGGCCAAAAGACACATGAAAAGATGCTCCACATCGCTAGTTATCGGAGAAATGCAAATTAAAACCACAATGAGGTATCACCTCACACCAGTAAGGATGGCTGCCATCCAAAAGACAAACAACAACAAATGTTGGCGAGGCTGTGGAGAAAGGGGAACCCTCCTACACTGCTGGTGGGAATGTAAATCAGTTCAACCATTGTGGAAAGCAGTATGGAGGTACATCAAAATGCTCAAAACAGACATACCATTTGACCCAGGAATTGCACTCCTAGGAATTTACCCTAAGAATGCAGCAATCAAGTATGAGAAAGACCAATGCACCCCTATATTTATCGCAGCACTATTTACAATAGCCAAGAATTGGAAGCAACCTAAATGTCCATCAATAGATGAATGGATAAAGAAGAAGTGGTACATATACACAATGGAATACTACTCAGCCATAAGAAAAGGGCAAATCCTACCATTTGCAGCAACATGGATGGAGCAGCAGGGTATTATGCTCAGTGAAACAAACCAAGCGGAGAAAGAGAAATACCAAATGATTTCACTCATCTGTGGAGTATAAGAACAAAGGAAAAACTGAAGGAACAAAACAGCAGCAGAATCACAGAACTCAAGAATGGACTAACAGGTACCAAAGGGAAAGGGACTGGGGAGGATGGGTGGGTAGGGAGGGATAAGGGGGGGGCAGAAAAATGGGTTATTAAGATTAGCATCCATAGGGGGGTGGGAGAAAGGGGAGGGCTGTACAACACAGAGAAGACAAGTAGTGATTCTACAACATTTTGCTACGCTGATGGACAGTGACTGTAAAGGGGTATATAGGAGGGACCTGGTATAGGGGTGAGCCTAGTAAACAAAGTATTCGTCATGTAAGTGTAGATTAATGATAAAAAAAAAAAGCAGTTCCTGTGTGGTGACCTCCAATGAATTCTACACAATGATATAAAGGGCATAAAAGTGTAGGCAAAGGGTCTGTTTGTGTTTATACAGAGGATCAAAGCCTAATTTGGCTACCCCAAAAATGAACTAAGATACGATATGAAAAAGAACTTCCAACATCAGCACTCTCGGGAAGACTCATGCCAGAAGATGATCATCAAAAAAACCCCAACAAAGATCCACATACTGCTACAGGTGTAGATGCACTCATCCCACCAATTCCTGGACTTGCCATGGGAATGAAGAAGGAGATATCTAAGCTGGCGTGTGCATACAGTAAAACAACAAATTTGACTGGATCTATACTGTTGGAACTCAACCAAGAATTAGGAGAAGTGCAAATTGTAGCGCTCCAAAATCTTACAACTACAGACTATTTACTGTTAAAAGAACATATGGGATGTGAACAGTCCCCAGGAATGGGTTGTTTTAATTTGTCTGATTTCTCTCAGACTGTTCAAGTTCAGTTGGACAATATCCACCATATCATAGATAAGTTTTCACAAATGCCTAAGGTGCCTAACTGGTTTTCTTGGTTTCACTGGAGATGGCTGGTAATTACAGTTATGCTTTGGTTACGTAACTATACTCCTATTATGTTAATGTGTGTGTGCAATTTAAGTAGTAGTTTAAAACCAATACATGCTGAAGTTACTCTACAAGAAGATATGTCAAAGAAATAATCAATCTTCCCATGTTTTCTTCAGCCTGCTACTTCTATAGCTTTTCTTCTTCCTTCCTAATTACAACCCTTAAATAGAATTCGTGCCTCATATCAAATTTAATGAGTATCATAATTCTTCCAAGTGGTAAAGATACATCAAGACAAATGCTGGGCATAGAAGCTACAGGGCATAAATATGCAAAGAAGTGAAAAGCTAACCATTTCAAACATTAAGGCTTATCTCTCACTTACCAACTTTACATTTCCCTGTATGGCCCCGGGAGATGACTGGTTAGCCAGAGACGGGTAAGATTCCTCAAGGGAGGAACAACCTAAGACAGGCACAGTCGCAGGGGGGTCATCAGGTGAGAAATTGGGGATCAACAGAGGTGAGGCTTAGAACCTCACCCCCCTGTTCTGAGAGAAATCTTCTGCATACATGGATGTTTTATTGCCCTTGTCTAGCTTGGATTAACACATAGTCTACAGTCACACACCTGATCATCTACATTTGCTCTCTTACAACACTAAACTCTGTTTTCTACCTTTATCTTGTATCTACCTACCACTTTAACATTTTATTAAAAATAATAATAATAAAGAGAGAAATGTGGTATCCACATATAAATCAAGTATAAAAATCAAATGAGTATTCATATTTGAACTGACTGTTTATAGTTCATAATGCATGAGCAAAACCGAAAGTTTCTGTGATGACTGCCCTTTTACTGTTCAGCATGTAACTTATTCACTATGTAAGAATTTGTTCTCCATGTAAGAACTTGTTCGTTATTCTTCAGAAGATTGGAGACTGATGAAAGTTAGGCTTGGGGTGGATTAATGATTGTGCATTGAGCATTGACCCCCCTATACAGAATTTTATTGTTGTAAACCACCATTTGATCAATAAATGTGAGACCCTCACAAAAAAAAAAAATATATATATATATATATATGTATATATATATATATATATATATATATATATATACACACTTCCAATTGTAAAATAAATAAGTAACCGGGATGTAATGTATAGCATAAGGAATATAGTCAAAATATTGTAACAACTTGGTATGGTGATAGCTGGTACCTAGAATTATCATGTATATAAATGTTGAGTCACTGTGTTGTACACCTGAAACTAATGTAATACTGTATGTCAACTACCCTTCAATAAAAAATAATTATCCAGAAAAAAAAAAAAAGGAAGAGAAGATTTCAAAGTTATTATTTAAAATACGAATATGGGAAATGAGAGGAAGCAACATCAAAGGTTATTTTCATTGTGTTTGGCAAGAACAATCAAGTGAATATTGGTAACACACAATGAGACTGGGGAGAAGAACTGGCTTGTTTGGAGTGGGAGACAGAATTAAAGAACTCGTTTTAGACATTGTGTAGGTTTTCCTGGGCGACCATAACAAAGTACAACAAACTGGGTGACTTAAAAGCATAGAAATATTTTTCTCTCACAGTTCTGCAGGCTAGAAATCTGAAATCAGGTTGTTGGCCAAGTTGTTTAAGTGGCTAGATCTGGAAGAGAAGAGATATATCATGTCTCTTCATCTGTAGGATAAAGGAGCTGGCTTCTTAGTACTCCAGATTTCAATGATAGCTAAGAATCCAAGGTGAGAGGTATAGAAGAGGGAAATGAGACCAAACAGATAACTGACTAAAGCTGAAGAAATACAAGGGAAAATGAAACTAGATGTGTGACTTAAGAACAGGAAAAGAAAAGAAATATGTTAATTTTATCATTACTTTCAAGACTCTAGTTGGTTTGGTATTTCACACAAAGTGAATCCAATATGGCCCAGTTTCCTTGGAATTAGTCCGTTGACTTTCCAGTGTTCCAATACAGTGGTTGCCAAAATTTCTATAGTTGCTGGTTATCTCAGAAAGATCTTGCTGGTATGGTAAACAATGGGTCTGTATACCCACATTACACATAAGAAAGGAACTTAGGTGTTGAAAATATGTCTAAAACAGTAAAGAGAATTTCACAGTAATATCTCCACCCCAGCTTTTCTCAGCAGGAAGATTAGGATCAGCAACAAAATTAGGATGATTATACTGTTTCAGAATATTTACCTCTGCCTTACAAAACAGGGAGGTAATACTACAAATAGATGAGAACTGACAGTCACAAACCAAATGTTAATGCTAATGTTTAAATTTTTTTCTAGCTGACAGTAGCAAGGGAAATGAATAAATTGCTTCTTTTTATAAGTGAGTTCCAAAATGTTCTTTTAAGAAATCATTAGGTGGAATTGTAAAATAAAATGGGCTTAATTTCTCATTTGTGTTTACCTCTTATCAATTAGATTAAAAAAATAAAAAACTGTCGCACATTTTTACATGATAGCAGGGAAAAGATGTTTCCGTTTTAACTACAAGTACCATATTTTTCTTGCAGAATTGTGATGAAAACAAATGGGAAGTCCTGTTCAAAATCATTCAAATAACATATATGTGTAAAGCATGTGTTCTTAGTAAATATGAAGATCACAATACTCAGTCATCAATAATTCAGGATTTTGTATGTGTTTTTAATTGATGAGCCTGTTGATTTAGATATTCTCATAGGATTTTTGACCTATATTAAGGATTCTCAAAATTTAACATGCACCAGTACCACTTGTCCAGTTTTGTTCAAATGGATTGCTGGCTCTTCTCTCCCTGGGCTGAGGCCTGAGAATTTCATTTCTAATAAGTTGCCACATGATGCTGAGGTTGCTGGTACAGAGACCACTCTTTGAAAACTACTGTGCTACATAATTGATTCTTTTTTTATTTTTTTATTTTGGTATCATTAATCTAAAATTACATGAAGAACATTATGTTTACTAGGCTCCCCTCTTCACCAAGTCCCCCCCACATACCCCTTCACAGTCACTGTCCATCTGCTTAGTAAGATGCTGTAAAATCACTACTTGTCTTCTCTCTGTTGCACAGCCCTCCCTGTGCCCCCCACGCACTATACATGCTAATCGTAATGCCCTCCTTCTTTTTCCCCACCCTTATCCCTCCCTTCCCACCCATCCTCCCCAGTCCCTTTCCCTTTGGTAACTGTTAGTCCATTCTTTGGTTCTGTGATTCTTCTGCTCTTTTGTTCCTTCAGTTTTCCTTTGTTCTTATACTCCACATAGGAGTGAAATCATTTGGTACTTGTCTTTCTCCGCCTGGCTTATTTCACTGAGCATAATACTCTCTAGCTCCATCCATGTTGTTGCGAATGGTAGGATCTGTTTTTTTCTTATGGCTGAGTAATATTCCACTGTGTATATGTACCACATCTTCTTTATCCATTCATCTACTGATGCACATTTAGTAGATGGACATTAGGAGATGGACATTAGGACTGACTTCCATATCTTGGCTATTGTAAATAGTGCAGTGATAAACAGAGGAGGGCATCTGTCTTTTTCAAACTGGAGTGCTGCATTCTTAGGGTAAATTCCTAGAAATGGAATTCCTGAGTCAAATGGTATTTCTATTTTGAGCATTTTGATGTACCTCCATACTGCTTTCCACAATGGTTGAACTAATTTACATTCCCACCAGCAGTGTAGGAGGGTTCCCCTTTCTCCACAGCCTCGCCAAAATTTGTTGTTGTTTGTCTTTTCGATGATGGCAATCCTTACTGGTGTGAGGTGATATCTCATTGTGGTTTTAATTTGCATTTCTATGATGACAAGCGATGTGGAGCATCTTTTCATGTGCCTGTTGGCCATCTGGATTTCTTCTTTAGAGAACTGTCTATTCAGCTCCTCTGCCCTTTTTTTAATTGGATTATTTGCTTTTTGTTCACTGAGGCATGTGAGCTCTTTATATATTTTGGATGTCAAACCTTTATCGGATCTGTCATGTATGAATATATTCTCCCATACTATAGGATACCTTTTTGTTCTATTGATGGTGTCCTTTGCTGTACAGAAGCTTTTTAGCTTGATATAGACCCACTGGTTCATTTTTGCCTTTGTTTCCCTTGCCCAGGGAGATATGTTCATGAAGAAGTCACTCATGTTTATGTCCATGAGATTTTTGCCTATGTTTTTTTCTAAGAGTTTTATGGTTTCATGACTTACATTCAGGTCTTTGATCCATTTCGAATTTACTTTTGTGTATGGGGTTAGACAGTGATCCAGTTTCATTCTCTTACATGTAGCTGTCCAGTTTTTCCAGCACCATCTGTTGAAGAGACTGTCATTACGCCATTGTATGTCCATGGCTCCTTTATCAAATATTAATTGACCATATATGTTTGGGTTAATGTCTGGAGTCTCTATTTTGTTCCACTGGTCTGTGGCTCTGTTCTTGTTCTTGTGCCAATACCAAATTTTCTTGATTACTGTGGCTTTGTAGTATAGCTTGAAATTAGGGAGCGAGATCCCCCCCACTTTATTCTTCCTTCTCAGGATTGCTTTGGCTATTCGGGGTCTTTGGCGGTTCCATATAAATTTTTGAACTATTTGTTCCAGTTCATTGAAGAATGTTGTTGGTAATTTGATAGCGATTGCATCAAATCTGTATATTGCTTTGGGCAGGATGGCCATTTTGACGATATTAATTCTTCCTAGCCACGAGCAAGGGATGAGTTCCATTTGTTAGTGACTTCTTTAATTTCTCTTAAGAGTGTCTTGTAGTTTTCAGGGTATAGGTTTTTCACTTCCTTGGTTAGGTTTATTCCTAGGTATTTTATTCTTTTTGATGCAGTTGTGAATGGAATTGTTTTCCTGATTTCTCTTTCTATTACTTCATTGTTAGTGTATAGGAAAGCTACAGATTTCTGTGTGTTAATTTTGTATCCTGCAACTTTGCTGAATTACGATATTAGTTCTAGTAGTTTTGCAGTGGAGTCTTTAGGGTTTTTTATGTACAATATCATGTCATCTGCAAATAGTGACAGTTTGACTTCTTCTTTACCAATCTGGATTCCTTGTATTTTTTTGTTTTGTCTGATTGCCGTGGCTAGGACCTCCAGTATTATGTTGAATAACAGTGGGGAGAGTGGGCATCCCTGTCTTGTTCCCAATCTCAGAGGAAAAGCTTTCAGCCTCTCGCTGTTCAGTATGATGTTAGCTGTGGGCTTATCATATATGCCCTTTATTATGTTGAGGTACTTGCCCTCTATGCCCGTTTTGTTGAGAGTTTTTATCATGAATGGTTGTTGAATTTTGTTGAATGCTTTTTCAGCATCTATGGAGATGATCATGTGGTTCTTGTCCTTCTTTTTGTTGATGTGGTGGATGATGTTGATGGATTTTCTAATGTTGTACCATCCTTGCATCCCTGGGATGAATCCCACTTGGTCATGGTGTATGGTCCTCTAGATGTATTTTTGAATTCAGTTTGCTAATATTTTGTTGAGTATTTTTGAATCTACGTTCATCAGGGATATTGGTCTGTAGTTTTCTTTTTTGGTGGGGTCTTTGCCTGGTTTTAGTATTAGGGTGATGCTGGCTTCATAGAATGAGTTTGGGAGTATCCCCTCCTCTTCTATTTTTTTGGAAAACTTTAAGGAGAATGGGTATTATGTCTTCTCTGTGTATCTGATAAAATTCCGAGGTAAATCCATCTGGCCTTGGGGTTTTATTCTTGGGTAGTTTTTTGATTACTGATTCAATTTCGTTGCTGGTAATTGGTCTGTTTAGATTTTCTGTTTCTTTCTGGGTCAGTCTTGGAAGGTTGTATTTTTCTAGGAAGTTGTCCATTTCTCCTATGTTTTCCAGCTTGTTAGCGTGTAGGTTTTCATAGTATTCTCTAATGATTCTTTGTATTTCTGTGGGGTCCGTCGTGATTTTTCCTTTCTCGTTTCTGATTCTTTTGATGTGTGTTGACTCTCTTTTTCTCTTAATAAGTCTGGCTAGAGGCTTATCTATTTTGTTTATTTTCTCAAAGAACCAGCTCTTGCTTTCATTGATTTTTTTCTATTGTTTTATTCTTCTCAATTTTATTTATTTCTTCTCCGATCTTTATTATGTCCCTCCGTCTGCTCACCTTAGGCCTCATTTGTTCTTCTTTTTCCAATTTCTATAATTGTGACACTGTACTATTCATTTGGGATTGTTCTTCCTTCTTTAAATATGCATGGATTGCTGTATACTTTCCTCTTAAGACTGCTTTTGCTGTGTCCCAGAGAAGTTGGGGCTTTGTCTTGTTGTTGTCATTTGTTTCCATATATTGCTGGATCTCCATTTTAATTTGGTCGTTTATCCATTGATTATATAGGAGCATGTTGTTAAGCCTCCATGTGTTTGTGGGCCTTTTTGCTTTCTTTGTACAATTTATTTCTAGTTTAATGTCTTTGTGGTCTGAAAAGTTGGTTGGTAGGATTTCAATCTTTTGGAATTTACTGAGGCTCTTTTTGTGGCCTAGTATGTGGTCTATTCTGGAGAATGTTCCATGTGCACTTGAGAAGAATGTGTATTCTTTTGCTTTTGGGTTTATAGTTCTATAGATGTCTCTTAGGTCCATCTGTTCTAGTGTGTTGTTCAGTGCCTCTGTGTCCCTACTTATTTTCTGTCTGGTGGATCTGTCCTTTGGAGTGAGTGGTGTGTTAAAGTCTCCCAGAATGAATGCATTGCATTCTATTTCCTCCTTTAATTCTGTTAGTATTTGTTTCACATATATTTTTGCTCCTGTATTGGGTGCATATATGTTTATAATGGTTATATCCTCTTGTTGGACTGAGCCCTTTATCATTATGTAATGTTCTTCTTTATCTCTTGTTACTTTCTTTATTTTGATGTCTATTTTGTCTGATACTAGTATTGCAAAACCTGCTTTTTTCTCTCTGTTGTTTGCATGAAATATCTTTTTCCATCCCTTGACTTTTAATCTGTGCATGTCTTTGGGTTTGAGGTGAATCTCTTGTAAGCAGCATATAGATGTGTCTTGGTTTTTTATGCATTCTATTATTCTGTGTCTTTTGATTGGTGCATTCAGTCCATTTACATTTAGGGTGATTATTGAAAGATATGTACTTATTGCCATTGCATGCTTTAGATTTGTGGTTACCAAAGGTTCAAGGTTAGCTTGTTTACTACCTTACTGTCTAACTTAACTCTCTTATTGAGCTATTATAAACATAGTCTGATGATTATTTCTCTCCCTTCTTATTCCTCCTCCTCCGTTCTTCATGTGTTGGGTGTTTTTTTTTCTGTGCTCTTTTTAGGAGTGCTCCCATCTAGAGCAGTCCCTCTAAGATACCCTGTAGAGGTGGTTTGTGAGAGGCAAATTCCCTCAACTTTACTTGTCTGGGAATTGTTTAATCCCTCCTTCATATTTAAATGATAATCGTGCTGGATACAGTATTCTTGGTTTGAGGCCCTTCTGTTTCATTGCATTAAGTATATCATGCCATTCTCTTCTGGCCTGTAGGGTTTCTGTTGAGAAGTCTGATAGCCTGATGGGTTTTCCTTTGTAGGTGACCTTTTTTTCTCTCTGTCTGCCTTTAATACTCTGGCCTTGTCCTTGATCTTTGCCATTTTAATTATTATGTGTTTTGGTGTTGTCCTCTTTGGGTCCCTTCTCTCAGGAGTTCTGTGTGCTTCCATAGTCTGAGCAACTGTTTTCTCCCCCAGTTTGTGGAAGTTCTCAGAAATTATTTCTTCAAAGACACTTTCTATCCCTTTTTATCTCTCTTCTTCTTCTGGTACCCCTGTAATGCAGATATTATTCCTTTTGCATTGGTCCTACAGTTCTCTTAATATTGTTTCATCCCTGGAGATCCTTTTATCTCTCTCTGCATCAGCTTCTAAGTGTTCCTGTTCTCTGGTTTCTATTCCACCAATGGCCTCTTGCATCTTATCCATTCTGCTTATAAATCCTTCCAGAGTTTGTTTTACTTCTGTAATCTCCCTCCGGACGTCATCCTTTAGCTCTTGCATATTTCTCTGCAGCTCTGTCAGCATGTTTATGATTTTTATTTTGAATTCTTTTTCAGGGAGACTGGTTAGCTCTGTCTCTGCAGTTCCTCTCTCAGGTGTTGTCTGAACTATCTTTGACTGGAATAAATTTTTTTGCCTTTTCATGGTGATAGCAGTGGCTGTAGGCAGGTTGCGGGTGTGTCAGCTGGGAGAAGAAAGTCCTTTCCTGCTTGCTGGATGCCTTCCCCTTCTCCTCTGCCTGTGTCGGTTACCCACACTCCTGGAGCAGCCCTAGGGTTAATCACCTAAGCTGCTGTGGGCGGGATGTCCGTCAGAGCAGTACAGAGCCCTGCAGGGATTGGCAGGCACTCCAGGTGCTCTCCTCTGTGGTAGCGGCGCCCCTGCCGGGCAGCTGTGTACCAACAGCAGCCTTTGCGTCTGGCACAGGTGGCTGTGCATTGGGCTTGGATTCTGTTCCACTGCTGGGAGCTCGCCTGCTCCCTCTGGCTCTGCTGCAGGTGTGCACGGGGCTCTCCGGTACGGACCTCTCCCATACTCCTCTGGCTCACTGCCGCCAGTGCACGCGAGCCACACCCAGGCTGTTCGGTCACTGGCACTGCGGGCTCACCCAAGCCTCTCCTGGTTCCCTCTGGGGCCGTTGGCGCATGCGATCCGCTTCCGGTCCCTTCTGGCGCTGCCACTCCCAGCACGTGCTGCCACTCTCCCGCTACTGGGCCGGTGCGTCAGGGTCCGCCCCAGTTGGAGGAACAACTGGCAGGCTGCTGAGTGTCATGAGGGGCTTCAGAGCTGCGCTGCCTCCCCAGGGTTTAGGGCACCTAAGGTTCCTTGGGATTCCCAGCTGCTGGCTAAGTATGCCGAGACGACTTCGTCCAGCTATGGGGTCCCTGTCTCTTTAAGACTTGCAGAAAGCACTCGCTTTTCTTTTTTCTCAGGGGTGCCAGTTGCAGGGACCTGCCCACAGGTTTTGCTTTTCTGTTTCTCTAATATCCAACACCCCGTGCACCTTGTGTCTGCGTCCGGGTGTGGATTTCTCGAGCTGGTTGTTTAGCAGTCCTGGGCTTTCACTCCCTCCCCATTCCAACTCCTTTCTTCCCGCCGGGTTCTGAGGTTGGGGAGTGTTCAGGTCTTGCCTGGCCATGGCTTGTATCTTACCCCCTTCATGTGATGTTGAGTTCTCACAGATGTAGATGTATCCTGGCTGTTGTACTGCATCCACTGGTGTCTCTTTTAGGAATAGTTGTATTTATTGTATTTTCATAAATATATATGTTTTGGGGAGGAGATTTCCTCTGAACTACTCATGCCACCATCTTCCCATGATTCCCCCATAATTGATTCTTAAACTTTCCAACAAGTATATGTCAATTATATATTTAATAATAAGAAAAAAGTAGAAAGAATGCAGAAAATTTAGTTGCTATGAATCATGAGTTCTCTACAGTTAGGCTTATTTAACATATGAAAGATTCTTGTTACAGCTGTCTGTTTTTTTCTGCTTGTAAACATTTTCCCTTATTATTCCTTATTAATCCTTTTCCATTTTCCCTTATTAATCTTTGGGAATACTTTAAAAAGAACAAAAGAGATGATTCAAGAGTTATAATGATCAGTTTTGAAAATTTGGTGAGATGGGCACTGATGTCTGCTGCTGGAGATGTCTGGCAAGTCAAGAGGTGCACCGTGTGTTCTGTGCTTAGCCCACAAAGACTGGTCCATGTTCTGGTGCTGAGAGAAGGGAAGCTGCAGACCAGCTTAGGGCATTCTCACCCTAGTTGTCATCGGCCCAGTAAACAGGGCTTCAGAAACATGGACTCAGGATTCAAGATATGCCTTAAAAGGTCTCCCTGGTCTCCCTTCTTTCCTTTGAAGTGGGCCTGAAACAGGTGCTCTCAGTAGCCTGGGGAAGTGAGGAATCCACCAGGTCAGAGGCTACCCAGGTAGCCACGCAGTTATTTGCTTGTTTATGTGTTTATTTTTATTATTTATTTTTTATTTTCATGTTAGAGAAACCACCTCAGTACTCAAGAACAATTCTGTTACTTTATTATCATATAAGGAAAGTGTTGCTGTATCATAATTGCCTACTTCTACCTTCCTCTCTTACTGCTTTACTGGGCTTACAGGTTTCAATACAGCTGGCCTAGACATAGCCAATAGCACTTTCAACTCATATATTTTGAGAACCCACTCCCTCATCCTGTCATCAGCACACAATACTTTCTTATATCACATTTGGACTTCTATACATCAGCAAATGAACAAATACTTACACGGTCCCTTGGTAGTACTTATCTCTACATAGTATTAACAATGATTAAAAGACTTCTTAGAAAAAGATGTTGGACAAATTACAACCCCTCAGGGCTTAGATTCAACAACTGAAAGACAAGGAAAATAATAGTACCTCACAATAGAATTGTAATGGTAATTAAATCAAGTAGATTATTAAAGAGCCATGAGTCTGTGTCTTACACATCAAAAGTGCTAAAATTGGTGGCCTTCACTGTTTAGATATCTGCCTTATTCCAAAGAAAAGTTTACAATTTCGATTTCTTCAAGAATTTGTGCTATTTACTCCAACACTTTATTGTATTTTGTTTTCTGCTCTCAAAAAAATGCATGCAATACAGAAAAATTATAGCTCACTAGATTTCAGTCTACATATTTACTTGTAGAGAAATAGTACGAAGAAAGTATACTAAATACTAAAACTATTTTCAAAGATTTTGACTTTAATGTGAAATGTAATTAAGGAGTGAGAATGAGCATCAAAATATTTAAGTGACATGTAACCCAACTGCAGTGCGTATCCCTAGTATTCAAATTGTCTTCATCCAATGTGTTTTTCTCATAAAAGGATTCAGGGATCCTTGGAGAAATGACTGATTCTAGATGAGGGCAAGAAATGTGAAAATTTCTGAACCTGAAATATCTTAGTATTCCAAAAAGCAATGAAGTTATCAGATTACTAGGTTTATGTCAAAGGATTCAGAAACCAACTTCAAGAGGCTCTCATTGATCAGAGATGGTTATCTTTGAATATTAGCAAGAATACTAACTGCAATGTATTGTAACCCTTCTAATATATTTAAGTCTTTAAGTTTAAAATTATACCAAAAAATAAAGTAAAACAAAAAATTCAGTGATCACCTCTGGAACATGGTAAAGAATCAAGTAATTATATAGGAAAATAAAGCAAAAGTATCAATGCTTAATTTTCCTATATGAGCCATATGTTAATATAATCAAATAATTGATGAAAGTTTCTCTTTATAGAAATCTTCTAGATAAGGCATGAAAGCAGAAATTATAGAACTAGAGTATCATAGTTTTTAACCTCTAATGAATTAAATGTTCATCAGTGGTTGCTGACACACACACTTGCACACATATATACAGATTCATGCTCACTCACACAAACACATATACAAACATACATAACACACACATCAAATATGTGTCTCCTGATGGAAGTGTAGAACCCCTTGAAATATCAAACTTGAGTCTAAGCAGTTGTCTAGATCTACCTACCGTTTTATAGGATATACAGAGAGCCGAGTTACATGCTAAGTGATAGTGCAGGGGTACAATCAGCAAAATCCAGGGTGTACAGAAAAAAAATCTACAGAAAAATGAAGTTTGGAATTAAATGCTGAAATGTTTATAAATGAATAACTAGTGTTAGGGTGGTTAATGGGTAGGGGGTAGATGAAATAAGAGTTGATAATTGCTGAATCTGAATATATGATACTCCATCAGACTGTTGTCTCTACTTTTGAATATGATTGACTTTTCCATAATAGAATAGTAAAAATTAATTATATTCAGTAACCCAAATGTAGATAAAAGTGGCTTAGGTTTCCTAGAGCTTTTACATGAATATTGGTTACAACAGTGCTTTTAGCAAAAGATGAAGTATTTTCTTAAATCTTTACTTGAAAAGTTGTAGGAAACTTGCATAAAAGTCAAAATTTTATGCATAAAATAGCATAAAAGTTCACATTATAATCTCCTGCTACTGATTCCTTTGCAAAAATTACCACCATCCCACCCTTCTATACATTAAAAAGGTTCTCTCTCTACTAAGGGTCACTTCAAGGAAGCTAAAGTATCTTGAATATAAGAAATTATTTTAAAAATGCATCTATTTATATTTAATGGTTAATCTTAATGTTTTTATAACTATATATTTCTTAACTTGTGATAAAAAAGTAAACATTTATAAAAAATAGGAATATTATCTTTTTCCAATTATCTGGGAATAGAATCCCCATTATAACATACATTTATTGCTTGATTTTTATGTTTTACTTCTGAGCATTTTCAGAAATATAGTAAATGAGACTGTCATACATATATAAAGAGCTAAAGTTTAATCTTTGATTCCATTTCTTTCTAGGAGGCTGTTTAAAGAAACTAGAAATTCAGATGAATATTAATGTTATATTGCATCACAATGTTATTATGAAAATTTTTAAGTAACCTAGAGTTCAAGTATAAAACAAAATCATTAAATTATAGCTCTTTGTTGGGGGAACATTTGGTAATGTTGGAGAACTATAATTAAAAACAAACATTTTCCCAACCCAGAAAACAATCCACAAAGGTAGTAGAGAAATAAACATGTTTATTACTGAGAAAGCATTACATTAGAATGTGATATGCATCACAGGCAATCTCTACTGATATTTATTGCAAAGACAGGAAGATTATGTTACCCTTTTATAAAACCAAGCAGATACAACCCAATACATACATGCTATCAAGAAAAATAATAATTAGTCCTCAAGTAAGAGGACTTGACAGCACCTTTCCTCACTCATAGTTCAATTTAGATTTACCTGGTAATTGAGTTGAGCTGACTGGCCTTATCCAGAGGAGAAACAAACTTCTTATATCTTTATAACAGGAGGTAGTTTTGCAACTTGGAGCAAGGTGCCCACATAAGTTAGGTACCACAGAAATCAGAAGATAGGGACTGTATCTTCCTGGATGCTTACATTTCATAGAGACAGCTCCCCAGGTACTTGAGAGGAGCATTCCTAAGTTATAAAGCTGACAGAAGGTCTATCTGGTTTTCAAAAAGATTTCTACACATTTCAAAGAGAGGAAAAAAGTACAAGTTTTCTAAAGTAAATGTTCTAAGAGAAATGAGGGGAGGGAGATGCATTCACTTATTTAAAAATAAAAGTTCATCGAAGACCAAAAGCAGTTTTAGATTTACAACAAAATTGAAGATGCAGAGATTTCCCATATACTCCCTGATATCACACATGCATAACCTCTGCTGTTAAAAGTATCACTAACCAGAACAGTAGATTTTTTACTGAGGATGAACCTACTATAGCACATCATAATCACTCAAAGTCCATCATTTACATTAGGTTTCACTTGGTGTTGTATAGTCTGTGGGTATTGACAAATGTATAATGACATATCTCCATCATTATAACATCTTGTAACACTTTCAGTGTCCTAAAAAATTCTCTGTGCCCTGCCTAATCACCTTCCCTGCTCATCACCATCAACCACTAATATTTTCATTATCTCCATAATTTTGCCTTTTCCAGAATGTCATACAGTGGGAAAAATATGTAGCTTTTCCAAATTATCTCTTTCACTTAGTAAAATGCATGTAAATTTCCTTTATGTGTTTTCATGGCTTAATTGCTCATTTCTTTTTAGTGCTGAATAATATTCTATTGTCTGGATGTACCACAGCTTATTTATCCATTCACCTACTGAAGGACATCTTGGTTTCTTCCCAGTTTTGGCAATTATGAATGAATCTGCTATAAACAACCCTGTGCAGATTTTTGTGCAGACGTAAGTTTTCAACTCTCTTGAGTAATACCATAGAGAGAGATCATTGGATCATATGGTGAAAGTATGCTTAGTATTGTAAGAAATTGCCAAACTGTGTTCTAAAGGAACTGTGCCATTTTGTATTCCCACCAGCAAAGAAAGAGAGTTTCTATTGCTCCACATCCTTGCCAACATTTGATGTTGACAGTATTCCAAATGATGGCCATTCTAATAAGTATGTAGCAGTATCTTATTATTGTTTAAATTTGCATTTCCCTGATGACACGTTGCATGAAGCATCTTTTTGTGCTTATTGCTATCTGTATATCTCCTTTGGTGAGATATCTGTTGAGGTCTTTGTCTCATTTTTATAATCATGTTGTTTACTTTCTTATTTTTGAGTTTTAAGAGTTCTTTATAAGAGTTCCAAGTTCTCCACAACCTGGCCGACATTTGTTATTGTTTAAGTTTTGGCTTGTTTGTTTTTAAACAGCCATTCTAACAGGTGCAAGGTGATTTCTCATTGTGGTTTTGATTTGTATTTCCCTGATAATTAATGATATTGACCACTTTTTCAAAGGACCTATTTGACATTTGCTTGTCTTCTTTGGAGAAATGTCTACTCAGGTCCTTTGCCCATTTTTTAATTGGGATAGTTGCTTTTTTACTATGGAGTTGTAGGAGTTCTTTATATATTTTGGAAATTAACCCCTCATCAGATACATGGTTTGAAAATATTTTGTCCCATATCATTGGCTGTCTTTTCACTCTATTGATTGTTTCCTTTGCTGTGCAAAAGTTTTTTCAATTTAATATGGTTCCACTTATTTATTTTTGCTTTTATTGCCTCTGCTTCTGGTGTCATATCCATGAAATCATTGCCAAAACCAATGTCATAAAGCCTTTTCCCTGTATTTTCTTCTAGTATTTTTATAATTTCAGGTCTTAATATTTAAGTCTTTAATACATTTCAGGTTGTTTTTTTTGTGTATGGTGTAACATAGGGGTCTAATAATTCACTCATTCATTCAGTTTCCCCAACACCATTTGTTGAAGAGACTATTCTTTTCTCATGTATTTTTGGCACCCTTGTCAAAGATCAGTTGATTTGTATATGCATGGATTATTTCTGGGCTCTCTATTCTGTTCCATTGTTCTATATGTCTGTCTTTTTTCCAGTGCCAAACTTTTAATTGCTGTAGTTTTGTAATATATTTTGAAATAAGGAAGTATAATGCTTTGTTCTGTTTTCTCAAGATCACTTAGCCTTTCTGTTGAATTCATTATATTGAAATATATGATGCATTCTTATTCAGCTAACATAATGTTTATAATTTTATGTAATTATAGTAAAATAGATATATTTTACTGAGTGTTTCTACATGCTAGACACTGTTCCAAATGCTAGACACTATTCCTAATTTAATCACATCATATCCAATCATACAGATGAAAAATAGTGATAAAGCATTTATATAGATTTTGCACATTAGAAAACCAAATGAAAAAGTGGCATTTATATAGTATTTTATTATTATAGTATGTCATTAATTATTATGGTATTATATCATTAATCTTAACATTTTGAGATAGGTACTATTATTTACCCACATTCCAATGATTAAAAATCCAAGGTAAAGAGAGATTAAATGAATACTCAAAGCTGCACAGTTCATAAGGAAAAGCTGTTATTTGTATTCACGCATTCTGATTCTAGTGCCCTTTCCCTCTTTTCCATTAGGCTATACAACAATATTACTTATTCATCCTGTATCCTTTTGTTCAGTATTTAGACTTTTAGATTTTTCTACTGTCTTTTTATAAAAATCATTATATATATTCATGGTCTCTTAGCAAAAATATCCATAAATTGAATTATTTCACCAAATTTTATGGATCTTTTCAAGATTTCAGTTATAGTTTGCAAATCACCTTTAACAATATTTGTCTCATTCTTCATTTTCATAAACAATGCATTAGATTGCCCATTAAAGAAATCTCACCACAGATGAACATTATCTTTAATGGCTTTATATTCTTCTTTTGTCAATTATTTTTATTATTCTTTGCCTGTTTTTAATTTGGCTTTTTTCAAATTATTAGTGTGTTTTTTAATATAATAACAATAAGCTATAATTTTAAATACTGAATATATTCTACTCCTTTTCATCAGTATTTTAATTAGCTATTGTGTTGTTTGTAGGAAAGCTGTGGATTTTGCATATTCATTTTATAACTGTCATCTTTAGTAGATCAGAGATATTGTAAAAATAGCACAAAATGAGAATCAGTATAAAAGGACAGCAATAATAATATGGTTAGAATTTATGACAGTATTGTATGGGCTTTTTAAAAATTCAGTATGCAAAGTAGCATTGGATACATGATGTAAAATTAGAAATATGCAGAGTAGTTTAAGAATCCAAGTTATGAGCAGATTTACAAGGAATAAGATAGAACATATTATTGCAACTAAAAAAGAAAACAAGACTTGCAACAGAATTGTGATTTTATGCTGATTTATAAAACCAGAGATCTTTAGATTTCCCCTACTTAGAGAAAGTCAGACATGGACTGGCAGGCCACAGGAACTGATGATTAAGCTGAATCCACCCTAATCTGATCATATCACATCCAATCAGATATATAAAAAATAGTGATAAAAGCAATTATATAGATTTTGCACATTAAAAAAAAAACGAATGAAAAAAGTAGCATAATTATCTGAGTTATTTATGTAATGCCAAGTAAGCCTTTTAAACTGAGAATCTTGGAGTTCACTATTTTTTGAGAACTTTGGTGTATCTACCTTCATGGCAGAATCTCACTTATATAACTAACCTTAGAAGCATTATTAATATTTGCTATCTGATTATGTGAATGTGATAGAATGACCTTAAAAGTGCTTCCACTTTTTCAATTGCTGACTCTCTTTGCTAATCAATCATTTCAGACCTCAAATTTTGTTTTATACTAATGAGAACATAATTTTTTTAAATAATAATATTTACCTATACAGATAATATTTGAATTGTGACAGTGTCAGATAAGTTCAATTAATTCCACAGATAATTAACAGAGAAGATAATTCTGACTTGCAAAGCAATCAATAATAGACTCTGTGACCTTTATTGTCCTAAGAATTGATTTTGATTTTAAAAATAATATGTAACTGTTTCAATGGGTAGAGGACAAACTTAATTATTACACCCAAGTTGGTCACTTCCTATCCAAATTATCTCACAACACATTTAGCTATCTATTCTCATCATAAAAGAAATGTAGTTGTAAAGTTTAGATTAATATTGATATTTTATGTCAACATTTTTCCCTCTGTCATCCTAAATGGAGCCCTTATTCTTAAAAGCCTTCATTAATTAGTTCTCTGCACATTTAAATCGACCACATGACTAGGAAAAGAATTTCCAAGCAACTTTAAGTTTCTTTATTGCACTAAGCTATAAAGTTCACTTGCCCAGTTTCTTTAAAACCTTTAAGAGTGCCACATTAAGTGGTCCTTTTGGTCAAATGTTAAATGAAAATGATACAAATGAAAATGTAGAATGCCTTGAAAAATGGTGACAACAATTACTTCTTCTTTGCAGTATCCAGTGTAGTGAGTAATCTATAAATTTAGACTATGAAAGTGGCACAATTTACAGTTCATTCATGCAGAGATTACTAAATTACCAAAACCTGAAGAGTCTGTTTAAAACAATTGCATTGTTTTCAGATATTTCAACTTACTAGTGTTTTATTTCATAGAACATCCCAGTCAAATCAGAAATTATAACCCAAATCAGCATAATTTGGGGGCTTTATAGCCTCTAAAAAATGTGTTATTTATTATCAACTCCATTGAACTGCCCTGAAGTTCTCCCTTTTTACAGAAGAAAATACCCAGCCACTTTTTCACAGCTGAAAAATAACTAGTCTCCAATTTCCACAAGTTATATTTTCACCTATACCCTTTGCAGAGCCCCGAGACTTCAGACTTGTCCAATTACTCTGACCCATCTCTCTAGCTGAATGAAATTGGAAAGCAGTTCTTTCCTATAAGAAATGAACCCATCGCCTGCTAACCTCTAAGGTTTTAGCTCAGTGGCTATTATGCTGTCATTTAAAAAGTATTTCTTTGTAATAGATTCAGAGTTGTCCAGTTGGTCACTTTAATATCAAGAAATATTGATACCTGATACAGAGTGTATTTGCATTATTGAAGAATGTCAAAGAAAATTCCTCCAGAAATGATAAACTACTTTCATCTAAAACATGGGCAATTGCATAGCTCTATTGCTTCCATAATTTATAGTTTCATTCCTACTTTAATTTGTAGGAAAAGAAAAGTTCTTAACAAGTATAATTGAGGAAGTATTGTATTGTTGCTTTATCTTTGGAGCATTTTAGGCACTTCTGCTTCAGTGGAGGAAATGTATTCCTTAGCCTCTTCCACGCTCCCCTCCTCCTCACACTTAACCAACTGAGAGTCATCCATTGCTTACATTGTATTTTAGTTTTGAAAAACTTTGTAATATTATAAAAGAAAGAAACATTCCTGAACATAATAGAAACTTACAGTTAGTGATAGAAGGAGAATGCTCCTCTATGTTTTGAGAAAATCTAAATTAGAGAATGAGAGGACATGGCAGCAGAACAATCAAAGATAAAGAAATAGTTGGCCAGGGAGTCTTCCCTAGAAGAAAGGCTATATATATTTGTGAGCATGACTCACACCATACAAATCAGCAACAACACCTGTTTTCTACAGAATAATGCTAAATTCTACCCACCATTTTGATTCTGCCAAACTACTTATCATTTCTCCCACATTGCCTCTCAAATTTTCCCTTTGCCTAACACTATTGAATTGAATGATGGAAAAGAATATATGTAGTCCTGTTTTTCAGAGCCAGCAACAATATACCATATAACCTCATTCCACCTCTTTCATTTTTCTCCCACTTTGCCTACAACTGGCATCCCCTAAATCTGATTAGATTGGTTTCTTCACCTGTCCACAAACATACCTTATACCTGTTTGATTCCTTATTTGATAAACCATTGTCACTCTGCTTGCATAAATTCTACCCACTCCTCAAAGTCAGTTGTAAGCCTCACTTTTTAATGGAGCCTCTTTCATTTTCTCTTGGTTTCATTGATCATTCTCTCTTTTCAGCACCTATACCTGTAATACATGAATTTCAACCTAAATATTGATATAGGGGTATAAAATCTGGCTATGTACACAGCTATCCTTGTGTATTATCCATTTTCCAAATAAAATATTAAACAACTCTAGCATCAATGTTATGCCTTTAATTTTGTATACACATACATATTACTCAGTGAACCATTGAGGATATAATAAGCCTGCAATAACATTTGCAGACAGATAGGAATATGTGATCAAACATAAAAGATACCTAGCAGTTACATCACCATCTTTTCAAAATTCTATGTATTTTTCAATTATTTGGTAGGTGTCCATGAACACTTTCAACAATAAAGTTAAGCATTGCAAAGAGCAGTAGAGAGAGCCTGGAGAGTAAGGTGAAAATATCAGAGGATGTGTACCTCAACCAACTGGCAACATATGATGTTACATTTGGGTGTTCTAATATTTTACACAATGCATTTGGAAGATGCTAGAATTTTAAATCATGACTCATAAATCACAGGTCATTTCAGTGAGCCTTGTAATAATGTTGAAAATGAGTCTTTCTTGAAGTAAATAATGTGATGTCCCAAAGAAAAGAATAGTGCAGTGTGAAGGACAGAGTTCAGACTTTAAAACTATTCGTATTTGAAGAAATATAGTTGTAATGTAACTATAATTACTAAACAATTTTATTGGTGGAGGTGATGATTGGGAAAGTCATAGGCCAAAACCTGAAAGGTCTTCAATACTTCCAGAGTATTGAAATTTTATTTCATGCCTATTTGTTGTTGTTTGCTTTTTCATGTTTACTTGAGCATGGTTTGCTCAGTCCCTGTGTTTTTTCTCAGTCACCTTGTGCACCTAATTGTAATTCCACCTAAAAGTACAAATTGCACCTAAAAGTAATTCCAGAAACTGTTTACTTTTAGTTGACCAAGGCATAAAAAGAATTGGAACTACAGCATGAGTTGCTTCCTTGCAAATAATAAAATTATAAATTTAATCTCAAGCAACCACCTTTTCCAAAGAAAAAGATTTTTATCCCATCTTTATTCTAATCTAAATTCAGAATAAAATAATGTATCCATGTTTAAGTTTATAATTTTAAATTTTAATTTAAAAGAGGGGAGAAAGATACTTAAGTTCACTGCTCTCATTGTTGAAAATGAGCCATAAACATTCTTTGACTCATTCTTTCATTGCCCCTGAAAATCAAAAGAATAAAGACAACAAAGCTAATCAATTATTTGATTAAAAAGTAGAAGAGTTTTCCTTATCCCAGGTCCAGCATCAGCCTTCTTGTCAGTACTTTCAGACATCCTCAGAAACCTGAGCATCTAACACATGCAACTTTATCAAATGGTCCTTATTATTGCTCCACAAACTAAGGAAATAACTTGTCTCTAGCCTGAACTTGCCTTTCAACCTAAGGTGAGCTGAAGCATTTGGAGCTGAGGTGACAGGACAAAAGCCTGCTTTTTATCAGTGAGAGCACTTCCCTACATACCCCGATCTCCACAGAATACTGAGCTAGCCACCTCCCTGCCCCATCTTTACTTAATTCACGGAGTCTCTAAAGAGATAATAAAGTATGTATTCTTATGAGAGTCAAAATTTATATAAAACTCATTCTAGTGCTAGTGTTTCAGATCAGAGTACAAACTTCTTTTTATCACTCCTTTCATCGTCTTCCTTCACCTACTATAAAAGTGGCTGATACTTATCGTCAGGGTTCCTTCTATTGCATTTTCAATTTTCAATTAAACTGAAAAATTACATTTCACAGGAAGCTTTCATGGGCTTTGAAGTCTAAGTTCATTCCCTTATTATATAGCTGATTATATATAGCTGGTATAGCTGACTTAGCTTCTAAAGCAGTTGTTGATCTTATTGTAACTGCCTGTTTAACTAGATTATTGCACAGAGCAAACTTGTTAAAGTACAATCATAAACAGCTTTATTTCTATCTATTTACTGCCTTCAGATGTCCTCTGCTAGGTCTCTTTCACTGCTCCTTGGCGTATCTCAGGCAGATCCTGTAGCTTTGCATTCATTACCAGCTATAGGAATTACCTCAACTTCCAATAACAATAGCCTATGCTAAATTAAAATTTCAGACTTTCATCCAATTCAAAACTGTTTTCATCCCCTGGATCAAGCCTGACTTTTAGGTTGGGGGGCATGCAGTGAGGAATGGGTACATGGGTGCCCTTTTAGCCCTAGAGAAAGGAGTATTGAAACAAGAGATAGAGGCTTATGAGACTGGTGCTGTTGTAATTTCACTGGTGGTATCTTCTGTTATGTCAGGCCTCCACGTGCTAACTCTCTCTCAAGGGGTATTTTTATGGGTTCTTCTAAGATTTCCTTTGTAGAATTTTGTACTGTACATCATTCTCTGAAATGTATGAGTCACTTTCCTACTGACTTCATGCAATTCCACTGTCATCCTGGCATTGCTCCTACCTTCAGTAGTTTGCCCACACTCTTTTTTTGTTAGGATCCTCTCAGCTTTGCAGGCAACCCTTCAGACAGCTCTTGATCTTGTTCAAGGTTTATGTGGCTCACAGGAAATATCACCCTGTTCTAGCCAGTAATAGAAGCACCAGCTACTCCCTGTGTGGCTCTCTCCTCATCTTGCCTCAGTAGGCAGCTGTAGCCAGACTCTCCCTCATACTTCTCCAAGTGAGTGGAGCCACTACACTCTAAGGGCACATACTCTTCCAACTTCTCTGCCATCATGATTCATAAAGACCAGGGCTTTATGTACTTTATGTAAATCATATACACTGTTATTATTCAGTACTTGACATATACTAAGCATTAATTAAATATTTGTTGAATGACTAAGCCTTGACCTGGTGGAAGAAAACCAAAAAGCACACGCTCAGCTGATACAGAAGCTCTGGAGAGTGCTTTGATCATTTTTATAAGACATCCATTTTTAAAATTCCTTTTTTTTTTGACTTAGCAATTCCAGTTCTAGGAATTCATCTTAAGGAAATAACTGAACAAATGCTTGCTGATATGTATACAAGGATGAACAATATCTAATATCAACAAAATGAAAATCATCTCTGAAGGGCCCCCACCAGTAAGATGGCGAACTTCCGGCTTCTCTTCCGGGTCCTCAGTTCCCGACGGCACCACCTAAAGACCAATCACCTCTCTCCCCACTCCCACTCCCAGCACCTAGCCAATAGCCACCAGCCCCATAGAAGTAACACCACAATCACCCATGCCCCTTCCTATATAACCCAGCACCTTTCCCCAATAAAGCAGAATTCTCTGGTGAATTGCTGCTGTGTGTCGCTCCCTTCCTTTCATTGGTGCCGAAACCCAGGAGACGGGACACCCCAACTGGGCCCCGTCTTACCCCCGACACCAGCAGCAGCTTGCCCTCGTCCTCTTTTTCCGGTGCTGGCTCCTCACACTCACCACTCCTCTTTGGCCTTTAGGTAAGTTTTCCCCCGGAGTGGGCCACTCTTCCCTGAGCTATCGCAGTGCCATTGACTGTGATCGTCCGGCAAGGCCCTGATGCTAGGGGATGAAGAAGGAACTCTCCCCGCCTCCGGCCTTCATGGCTGCAGCAGACCCTCAGGCCCCCCTTCAACAGCCATAAATTGTCGCCTCCGGCCTTCACGGCTGCAGCAGACCCTCAGGCCGCCCCCCTCCAACAGCCATAAACCCCACCTCAGGCCTTCACAGCTGCGACAGACCCTCAGACCCCTCCTCCAACAGCCATAAACGAGGTGACTCCTTTGTGGATGAGAACACTCCCTTTTCCACTCCTTCCTTCCGTTTTACCTGCCGAAATCCGTTCCGTCCGCTGAAAATTCCTAGTACTAGGTTCCTCGGACTCCGGCACTCTGCCTTCTTAGAGAAGTCTGGGTGACGACCCACACTTCCTAAGAAACCGACTCGTATACGAGTTTCCGCAGATCCCCAAGGATCATCGGGGACGCCCTTTGTCTCCTTGCCGTCTGCTCCCAGTCCGAGGATCTCCGTTCGTCTTCCCCTGTTTGTCTCCTTCTCTGTCCTTTAGCCATGGGAGCCTCCTCATCCCTCCCTGAAAGTTCACCTCTTGAATGCCTGCTCAAGCATCTAGCCACCCTCTCCCTGACACCTGATATAAAACCAAAACTTCTCCATAAATACTGCTCCCAAGATTGGCTGACATACCCCCTAGACAATAACAACCAATGGCCCGCAGGGGGAACTCTTGATCCTAACATCACTCGCGATCTCTTTAACTACTGCCAGCGCCTGAAAAAATGGAAGGAGATTCCCTATACCGAAGCTTTCTGCCTCCTCCTCCCACCCCCTCCTCCAAGTTCTCCTAGCCTGCAAGCCGTCTCCCCCACAAAAGCCTCCCGTTCACTCCCTTTCCCCTCCTCTCCTACAACAACCCCTCCCCCTTCCTCCACCACCATCTCCTCCCCCACCTCACCCCCCTTGCAGTTCAAGCCTAAGCCTTTCAGCCCCCCTCTAACTAAGTTCCAAGAGCCTCCTCTGTCTTTGCCCCCATCACCTGTTTCTCCCCCACAGACTGAGCCAGAACCCTTCAGTCCTCCTCAGACTCAGTCCCGAGGGCCTCCCAAAATTAGCGCCACCCCTCCGGGAAGTAGCAGGATCTGAAGGCATCGTGCGTGTTCACGTCCCTTTCTCCTTAAGAGATTTAGCCCAACTTGAGAAACGCCTAGGTTCCTTTTCAATTGATCCCATGACATATATCAAGGAGTTTCAATAGACCCTCCAGTCATACAGCCTCACACATCATGACATTTTCATGCTTCTAGCCAATACCCTCCTTCCTGAAGAGCATAGACGAGTTTGAGACTTTGCCCAAACGCACGCCACCTAAACCCACAGGACTGACCCCACCTATCCCCCTGGCCCCACTGCTGTCCCCGAACAAGACCCACACTGAGATTATAACACCACTGTGAGTCTCCGCTCTCAAGATATCTTCGCCTGCTGCTTAATAGCAAGTCCAAAAAAAACAGCTCATAAATAATCAATTTTCAAAAGCTCCCTCCGAGTTCTTAGACTCACTCAAGCCCTATTGCAGTATACCAGCCTGGACCCAGAAATGCCTGACGGGAGACATGTCCTTATGACATACTTCCTAGCTCAAAGCTACCCCAACATTAAAGCTAAACTCAAAAAGTTAGAACAGGGCCCCGCTACCCCACAGACTGAGATCCTAACAGTGGCCTTTAAAGTCTTCCATAACCGGGAGGAGGAGAAAGAATGCCGTAAACAAAAGGCTGATCAGGCCAATTTCCAAATGTTAGCCCAGCTGATAAAACCACAACCTGGGCGCTCTTCTACAAACAAGCCCCCCACAGGAGCTTGTTTCAAGTGCGGACAAGAAGGACATTGGTCAAGGGCATGCCCCTCCCCCAGATCTCCTACTACCCCATGCCCCAGATGCCACAAAAAGGGTCACTGGAGGTCTGATTGCCCAGCCACCCGAAGGGGAGGCTGGACGAACAACCCCCATCCTAAGCCCACCGTAGTGGGGCTGGCAGAAGAAGATTGACGGGGCCTGGGAGCTTCTCGCCCGACCATTTCCATCAACAAACAGGAGCCCAGGGTTACTTCAGTAATAGATGGTCGTACCATCTCCTTCCTCCTAGACACAGGAGCCACCTTCTCAGTCTTGCGGGAATACCGGGGCCCTACCACGCCTGCCATTACTCCTATAGTCGGGGTAGGAGGTAAACAGATTTTCCCATTAAAACCCCCCCCTTTTATGCACAATCCAAGACAATCCCATACCTTTCTCCCACTCCTTCCTAGATATGCCCCAGTGTCCCATCCCCTTACTAAGATGGGACATCCTTTCTCTCCTCCATGTTTCCATAACTATATCCACTCCCACAGCCCCCAGTACTCCCTTTCTGATGGCTCTCATAGCTGACGAGCCCCCTCTACCCAATGAAAGCTCCAGTTTCGCCCTCATACACCCTGTAAATCCCAAAGTTTGGGACATTACAAGCCCCTCCGTAGCTCTATGTCCTCCTGCCTCTATCAAACTACATGACCCCTCTCAGTATATCTGTCAAGCCCAATACCCCCTAACCACTTCAGCCCTCACAGGCCTCCAACCCATCATCCAAGATCTCTTAAACAAAAATTACCTCAGACCCACTCACTCCCTGTTTAATACCCCCATATTAGCTGTTAAAAAAAAACCAACGGATCTTTCTGCCTCGTCCAAGACCTTCGCCTCATCAACATGGCCGTTGTTCCTATCCATCCCTTAGTCCCAAATCCATACACCCTTTTATCGCTGCCCTGCCTTAGCCTCCCGAGACCCCTCCTCCCAAGATTTTTTCACCTTCACCTGGACAGACCCATACACAAGACATTCTGAACAACTCACTTGGACAGTTTTGCCACAAAGCTTCCGAGTCCACCTTATTACAATACATGGACGATCTTCTACTCTGCAGTCCCTCGTAAGAACAGTCTCAACTTGACACTGCCTCCCTACTTAACCTTCTAGCTTCCAGAAGTTACAAGGTATCCCCTGTCAAAGCTCAAATCTCTTCCCCCTCTGTCACTTACCTCTGATTTCTTCTATCTCAACAAAGAAAGTCCATTACCTTAGACAGAAAACAGCTCCTCTCTGACCTGCCTGTTCCCAAAAATAAGACAGAAATCCTTTCCTTTCTAGGCCTGGCTAAGTATTTTAGAGCGTAGATCCCTAACTTCTCCCTATTGGCAAGACCCCTATACAACCTCAGCAAGGGCCCCCCTGAAGAACCATTATCCTCCTCACCCTGACACTCCTTCATTAAGCTCCGTGGAGCCCTTGTGGAAGCCCCAGCTCTCCATCTTCCTGATTTGTTGAAGCCCTTCTCATTATACATTCATGAGAAGTCCAGTCAAGCTCTAGGAGTCCTAGGCCAATATTATAGCCCATCCTTTGCCCAGTAGCTTATCTTTCCAAGCAATTAGACCCCACAGTTCAGGGATGAGCCCCCTGCCTACGGGCATTAGCCGCTGGACAGCTCTTGCAGAAGGAAGCTCATAAACTGACATTTGGGGCGCCCCTTACCATTCTGTCCCCACATCACCTAAAGGATCTCTTAACCTACAAAAGTTTACAGACTTTCCCTCCCTCCAGACTCCTGACCTTACTGTCCTCTTTCCTCCAAAATCCCGTTCACCCCCTTTGCCATCCATACCCGAATCATGACTTTTTCCTCCTTTACCGCTCTCTTGCTTTTTTTTCCTCATTCCTATTGTCTTCCCCACCACCCCAGCCTCCTTTGTATGGCGATTCAAAGTAAGACAGACTTACACACAGCAGCAAACAAAAGTTACTGCCATAATTGCCACATCAGACTGCCCTCTGAAAAGCTGCTCTGAGCCTTTATACCTCCACTTTCCTCCCTCCACCGAAGTGTTCACTAGCAGCTACCTTTATTCTCCCTACCTCTGCTTCCTCTATGACCAAAGACAAGCCTATTGCAGGTGATGGCAAGACACCTACGGAGGATGTCCCTACTGGTCTTGCGCCATTCACTACATAAGTAACTCCCAGTACCCACAGTATTACTCCTCCAACCGTTTCATGAAATACCCCAACAGCTCATTCTCCTTATCAATCCCAGATCCCTGGGACTCTCGATGGGCCACCGGGGTCACAGCCTCAGTTTACTATGGGGGGGTTCTCAACCCCCCACGGTACCCTTCATATCTCTTGAGAGTATGTTCCCTCTCACTCCCAGATCTCTCAAGTTGCATCAGATATTGGACATTCCGAAAAAGTCATTATCCAAACTCTTGACGGCACTTCTTCATCTTCTTATTCCTCCTACTCTTGGTTACAGCTTATTCAAGACACCACCATCTTTCTCAACCACACCCTCAACACCGCCAATTGTTTCTTATGCACATCACTACAGCCCACATTGCTGGCCGCTGTGCCCCTTAATATTTCCAACTACTCCTTCCATGCAGAAGGACAACCCCTCTGCCCCCTGGCAGACATACCCCTATGAGAACCAGAATACACAGATAATCTCACCATCCACCACAGTGTAGGCCCAGCTCCATCCCCCTCCAGCGCACTTCACTGCCTCTCTATCTACACCCCTACCTCCGGCTCTAAGACTTTCACTCAACCGGGACACTTCTTTTGGTGTAATGGCAGTCTTTTCAACTCACTGCCTCCCAACTCTGATATGCCCTGCATTCTCATCACCCCAATCCCACAGCTTACACTTTACAGCATGGCAGAATTTCTTGAGCTCCAACCTCCCTTGCGCTCGCACACAAAAAGGGCTGCTTTCCTTCCCATCACGGTCGGTATCACTTTGACCACCTCAGCCATTGGGGCAGGATTTTCGAGAGGAGCCTTGAGTCACTCTCTATAGGCAATTAGAAATCTCAACGACAAACTTGAAAGAGCCCTGACATCCACTGCCGATTCCCTGGCCTCTCTCCAAAGGCAGGTCACTTTGCTAGCTAAGGTCACCCTTCAAAACTGGCGGGCCTTAGATCTGCTTACAGCCGAAAAGGGCGGCACCTGCGTCTTCCTTTGAGAAGAGTGCTGCTATTACATCAATGAATCCGGCATTGTAGAAACTGACATTACCAAACTCACTGACCTTGCCTCCAGCCTCCACTCTGCTTCCAATTCCAACCCATTCTCTTCAATACCAACAAACCCTCTCCTTACCTGGCTGTGGCCCATTGCAGGCCCTATAATAATCATTCTTCTTGCCTGTCTCTTCTTACCTTGTATAGTAAAGTTTATCAAATCCCAAGTCAGTAAAATCTCTAATCAAACTTTCAACCAGCTTTTACTCAGGAACTATCAGCTTCCGGCCACAGAAAATACCTCACCCTCACATAACCTCCTCACCACACGCTGAGATGGACCCCTCTCTCCGCTAGAAACTCTTCCTGGAAGCAATGGCCACAGATGCCTGGCTTCTAGCACCCATATCCTCTTGGCACCATTGGAATCAACAAGTCCTCGACCTATAGTTACAGGGAACCTTCATTGATTTCCAACCTGAAGAAGTCCACATCTACTCGTCCTTACTGTGGGGAGTCCTATCAACCCTTTCCCCCCAATCCTCAAGCCCTCACTCCCTTCTCCGCCCCCATTCAGCAGGAAGCAGTCAGAAAGAAAGCAACGTCCACAACCCCATAGAGGAGAAACGGGGGAATGAAGGGCCCCCACCAGTAAGATGGCAAACTTCCGGCTTCTCTTCCGGGTCCTCAGTTCCCGACGGCGCCACCTAAAGACCTATCACCTCTCTCCCCACTCCCACTCCCAGCACCTAGCCAATAGCCACCAGCCCCGTAGAAGTAACACCACAATCACCCCATGCCCCTTCCTATATAACCCAGCACCTTTCCCCAATAAAGCGAAATTCTCCTGTGAATTGCTGCTGTGTGTCGCTCCCTTCCTTTCAATCTCTGTGCCCAACAATAGTGGACTGGTTAAATAAGTTATGATTCATTCAAACATTTGGAATATTATTCTGTCATTTAATTTTTGTGTAGATGTATATTTATTGATGTGACTGATATAGAAATGAGGCTCGAAGCAGAAACTGACAACCTGAGAAAGAAAGAAAAAAAGTGTGACTTACAAAAACATTAACTTGTCAAACCATTACCTGCAACACAAATAATCTAAGCACAAATCAAATGCTGTAATACATTTTAGAACTTAGTGTCACGCTGACCTAAACCACCCAGATTCATGTTCCAAAGACCACTGATTTTTCCAGCAAGTCACCTAGTTTATAAATGTGACAGTTCTCTACCCAGATCATGTTAACTATCTTCTGCAGTAAAGCCATCCACAACTAGCTCCAGTTCCTGAATTCCTGTAACTCCCATTTGAGTCAGAATGAAACTCTGTCAAAATCATATCCATTTCCCAGTGTGTTCAATAAACTCAGTTTTGTGTGCTCAACAGTTTGACTTCGTAATCAACAAGAGAACTAAATTTGCTCAATTCCCTTTCTTTTGTTTTTTTTTGGTTGATTCTTGTTGTTTTTAATACAATATAGAAAAATTTTAGCCTGAGTATTTCTTGGATGCTATCTTTTTACCTCCATTTAGATCATCTTTGTTGGCCAATATTTTTTTTTAATTATGAATTAGGTTGGCTCAACTTATAAATATTTAAAATTTTTCAGCAAATTAAGATGTTGCAAAATTGTAGATCTTACCCATTTTATTTCATTCCCAGAGAATTTATGTACTTTACATACTTAATTTTTAAAAGGAGCTTCATCAAAATATTCTTCCCATAAGTAAAATAAAGACATTTAAAAAATAAATCTGGTATGCCATCTGAGGTCTCATTTATTCCAGTCCTCCATGGATTTTATAAAGATAAGCTTGTTTGCAAGCTCTGGTTTTACTAGTTTAAATTTGCCAAAATTCTCAAGACCTGATACCATGGTAAGTGAAATAAGCCAGGTGGAGAAAGACAAATACCATATGATTTCACTTATTTGTAGAATATAAAAATAAAACAAAACAAAATGAACAAAAGAGCAGTAGACTCTTAGACACTGAGAAGTGGTTA
The DNA here is from genome assembly GCF_030020395.1 of Manis pentadactyla. Lineage (NCBI taxonomy): Eukaryota > Metazoa > Chordata > Mammalia > Pholidota > Manidae > Manis > Manis pentadactyla. The sequence goes on from NC_080025.1 coordinate 113,987,967, forward strand.
CCAAGGGGGAGCGGTTGGGGTGGATAGGTGAGGAGGTGAGGGAAATAAAGGGGCACAAAAATTCTCAAGCATAATATATTGATCACAGGGATGGTAGTACAGCACAGAGAATACAACCAATGATTCTATAACATCTTTCTATGTTGACAGGTAGTAAATGCACTAGTTGGGGTAAGGATTTAATAATATGGGTAACTGTTGAACCACTGTGTTGTATACTCGAAACCAATATAAGATGTGTATCAATGATACTTCAATGAAAAATAAATCCTCAAGACCTGAAGTTGCTTAGCATTCTCTTTGTGCAATACTTTGATTAAAGATTTCCAAAGGATTCTGAATAAAAGATAACCAAATTTTATAAGATAAATTCATGTTAAAGTTGAATTGTTTTTTAGGATACCTAATTTGATTGAAAAGTAGATATTCAAAAACTTAAATACTTCTAAGATGCATTTGATGGTTGTTAACAGAGAAAGAAATCATGTATTTACTATATTGCTTTTTTCACTATTAACATCACATTTTGTGGTTCAGTTACTTTGGCACTACAACTTAATTATTAATGTATATGTTTTTATAAGGTTTTTAGTTACAATATCTACTTTCTTAGCAAACTATTATTTAAGTGTACAATACGGTATTGTTAACTATAGGACTATGTTGTACAGCAGATCTCTAGAAGCTACTCATCTTGTATAACTGAAACTATACCAATTTCAGAGCAACTTCCCATTTCCCCTTCCCTTCAATCCCTGCAACCACCATTCTACTGTTTCTATGAGTTTAACTCTTTTAGATACATAAGTGGAATCACACAGAATCTGTCCTTCTGTGGTGGACTGATCTCACTTAGCATCCTCCACATTCATCCCTGTTGTTGCATATGTCAAGATTTCCTTCCTTTTTCAAGGCTGAATAATCTTCCACTGTGTGTATATACCACATTTTCTTCATTTGTTATCTGTCAATAGACATCTTGGTTGTTTCCATATCTCAGCTATTGTGAATAATGCTGCAGGGACATGGGGGTGCAGATATCTTAAAGTTAGTGTTTTCATTTCCTTTGGATAAATATTCAGAAATAGAATTGCTGGAATCTTACTGTAGTTCTATTTTTAATTTTTTGAGGTACTGCTGTATTGTTTTCCAGAAGCTGTACCATCTTATTTTACCACCAACAGTGTGCTTAATTTAGGAAGAACATTGTTTTCCATTGTTCTGTGCTCCACAAAAACCTGTATCACTTTATTGTTACAAAACGAACAATTTTGTTTTCATATTTTTTTATCAAGGTATAGTTTATATACAATCTCATGAAGGTTTCACATGAGCAACATTGTGGTTTCAACATTCACCCATATTACCAAGTCCCCACCCAACCCATTGCAATCACTGCCATCAGTGTAGTAAGATACTATAGTGTCATTACTTGTCTTCTCTGTGCAGCACTGCCTTCCCTGTGACCTACTATATTGTGTGTGCTAATTATAATGCCCCTTAATCCCCTTCTCCCTCCCTCCCCACTTACCCTCCCCCACCCCTCTTCTTTGGTAACCACTAGTCACTTCTTGGAGTCTGAAGTCTGCTATTGTTTTGTTCCTTCTGTTTTACTTTGTTGTTATACTCCACAAAGTGAAATCATTTGGTACTTGTCTTCCTCTGTCTGGTTTATTTCACTGAGCATAATACCCTCTAGCTCCATCCATGTTGTTGCAAATGGTAGGATTTGTTTTCTTATTATGGCTGAATAATATTCTATTGTGTATTTGTATCACCTCTTCTTTATCCATTCATTTACTGATGGGCACTTAGGTTGTTTCCACACCCTGGCTATTGTAAGTAGTGCTGCAATAAACATAGGGGTGCATATGTCTTTTTGAATTTGAGAAATTACATTCTTTGGGTAAATTCCTAGGAGTGGAATTCCCGGGTCAAATGGTATTTCTATTTTTAGTTTTTTGAGGAACCTCCATACTGCTTTCCACAATGGTTAAACTAATTTACATTCCCACCAGCAGTGCAGGAGGGTTCCCCTTTCTCCGCATCCTCACCAGAATTTGTTGTTCCTTGTCTTTTGGATGTTGGCCACACTAATTGGTGTAACATGATATCTTATTTTGGTTTTAATTTGCATTTCCCTGATAATTAACGATGTGAAGCATCTTTTCATGTGCCTGTTGGCCATCTGAATTTCTTCTTTGGAGAAGTGTCTGTTCAGATCCTCTGACCATTTTTAATAAGGTTATTTACTTTTTGGGTGTTGAGGCATGTGAGCTCTTTATATATTTTGGATGTTAACCCCTTATCAGATATGTCACTTACTAATATAGTCTCCCATACTGTAGGATGCCTTTTTGTTCTGCAGATGGTGTTCTTTGTTGTACAGAAGCTTTTTAGTTTGACATAGTCCCATGTGTTCATTTCTGCTTTTGTATCCCTTGCCCAAGGAGATGTATTCAGGAAAAAGTTGCTCATGTTTATATTCAGGAAATTTTTGCCTGTGTTGTCTTCTAAGAGTTTTATGGTTCCATGACTTACATTCAGATCTTTGATTCATTTCGAGTTTACTTCTATGTATGGGGTTAGACAATAATCCAGTATCATTCTCTTGCATGTAGCTGTCCAGTTTTGCCAACACCAGTAGTTGAAGAGGCTGTCATTTCCCCACTGTATATCCATGGCTCCTTTATCATATATTAATTGACCATATATGCTTGGGTTTATATCTGGTTTATATCTGGTCTCTCTAGTCTGTTCTATTGGTCTATGGGTCTGTTCTTGTGTCAGTACCAAATTGTTTTGATTATTGTGACTTTGTAGTAGAGCTTAAAGTTGGGGAGCATAATAACCCCAGCTTTGTTCTTCCTTCTCAGGATTGCTTTGGCTGTTTGGGTTCTTTTGTGGTTCCATGTGAATTTTTTAACTATTTGTTCTAGTTTGTTAAAGAATGCTGTTGGTATTTTGATAGGGATTGCACTGAATCTGTAGCTTTAGGCAGGATGACTATTTTGACAATATTAATTCTTTCTATCCACAAAGTGGTTAATATTATATTCACTTTGATTATTTTAGCTGAATTCAAAATAGCAATAAAAATAAGATATGATGCTTTTCCTCAGACAGAATGAATTTCCAGGACTTTTACTTTGACTTTACTAACAAGATGAAAAATTAAAATGTGATTCAAATTAAAGTAACTGATTTTCTACTTGAAGTGTTTGCTTAAATTATCATCTTTAGACTTTTCTGATTAACCCCTCAATTTTGAAGTCTATATTGATATATCTTCAGCTTTTGTCTTTATGTTTTATATCTTCTGGTTTTCTTCTGGTAGATATTATTAGGGTCCCTATAGTGGATGGCTGACATTTACACAGTTATACTGCAAATCATGTTTCTTCATTAACTTTTTTTTTTTACTGAGAAGTAGAAACATATGATCCTTAATTTTTATTGAATATGTATTTTCTATATTGAGCTCACTGATGCAAAATGGGCTTACTGTGAAATTTAAAGGCATGGTCAAAGAATAAGTAAATAGATGTAGATTTTGCAATAAATTACAAGTCCACTCAATCAAGAGAATTCAGACTACTCTCTAGATACAGTAGAGCAGAAGTGCCCTCTGTCTTCCACACACACATATATTTTACACACTCCTATCATATGTTCTTCATTGAACTCACTGTTTGAAAGTTTGGAGAGACTGTGCCATGGCACAGTTGGCTGGTGCTCCACATGGTTGGCAAGGACAATACAGTATAATACTCTTAAAAACACAAAACACTGGAAAGAGTCAGTTGTTCCTGGCTCCTCATGTCAGATAGCACTTCATTGCCATGCCGTCCTTGAAAAGACTTGAATAAGAGAAAAGGGTTATCAATGGCCATCTCTCATATGTAATCATGGCTTTAATTTGAACTCTGGCACTACAATAGAAGAAACTTACTAGGCAAGGCATTGGTAAAAGCTGGAAATCTTAAGGAGACCTTCCAAGAAAGTAATAGGTTATTTTAATGCAACTATTCTTCATAATTTTTAATCCTGCAGTGAAGTATCTAGGATAAATTCTAAAACATTTGAGAGCCTGTTAGGCAGAATGGGACATATGGTCTCCCTAATTAGAGACATAAATATAAAGCACAAATTTAAAGTTTCAGGAGAAAATACAGGAAAATATGATTGAAGTACAGACAAATTCATAAAACAATACAGGAGAGTATAAACTGTAAATAGAATTACTGACAAAAACAAATTAAAGAAAGAGAAATGGTGGAAATATAAGACTGAAGAAAGATATTTCCAAAATATATAACAGATAAAAATTTGGGTACGGAAGTCTTGAAACTTGGATATAAAACTCTTGAAACCCACATTAAAAAAAAAAACAGCAACCAAACACATCAATTTAAAATGGGAAATATATATATATTGTGTCATATAAATATATGATTTACATACAAAGCAAGAAATACTTACATATGTGAAGATCTATATGAACTACAGAACAGTAAACATGAATGTCAACTAAACAACAAAAGATGTTTAACTTCACCAGTAGTGAGGGAAATGCATAATTTAATGCAAAATGTGGTAAGAATACATAGAAGCAAACTAATAATAGCATTTCTCATATTAACATATGTAACTGTTGTAACAGGACGGTATCTCTGGAACATAATTAGAAAATACCTATAAGGGTGAAAATGTACGTAATTGATGTTCCAACATACTTCTATTAGATATGTATTCTAAACAATCTTTCATGTAATCACACAGAGCTATGTACAAAGATGACTATTATATAATTGCCTGTAATAGGAAATAACTGGAAATTAGCTAAACATCCCTTAAATCAAAAAATGGATAAATAAATTGTGGTATATTTATATGGCATAAAACCACACAGCTATGTTATTAAATTTGATTTTTGTGTATCAACACTAGATTATTACAAAAACCAGCTTTCATTCTGTATATGTTTTTAAGATTCATTTATGGTAGTACTTATAAATCAAGTTCATTTTAACTCTTCTAGGGTTTCCATAATTCTTCAGTTTGCATTTGTCACTTAGTATTGTTTTAAAATGATATGTAAATCATGATACATTCTGTAGGATTTTAAAACATATAAATTAGTTTTCTACTTTGGTGAAGGATGAAACGATGTTTGGTAACCATAGAAACAAAACAGACAAGATGCACTTCAGAATTGTGGTGGAAACTGGAAATGGAGGTGACTGGACAGATGGGGGAGGGATACAAAATACTGTGAGCCATTTCTTTAACATTTTACCTAAAAAATAAAATAAAATGAGAATGAAACAAATATAACAAAATTTCTCTAATCTTGTTAGCAAGCACATGAATATTTTATTACTTTCTATGCTTTCCTGAGTGTTTGAAATATTTCATTGTTTTAAAAATAGTTTAATCTGACAATTTTAAATTATCCAAATGAAAATAAAACAGTATCTTCTAACATATCCCCATGTAATAGAATGATGTTAGTGGTCTTTTTTTTTTTTTTAAATATCCGCCCTCTCTCCATTTTCAAATTTAGTCTTTGTTTTAAATCCTGACTTTTAGATGTAATCATTCTCATTAAATGATGCTTTTACAATTGAGGTTTCCTTTCAAAAAGGAAAATTTTTTTATTTGCAATCACTTTTGCAACTGTTTAAATGGTTTTAATTTAATAGGAAATAACTGGAAATAAGCTAAACATCCCTTAAATCAAATTTCCTATTAAAAGTGAATGCCATTAATAATTTTGCACCACAAACTCCCAATTTATCCATTCTTAATTTTGATACAAATCATGAATGGCTGGTGAGATTTTTTTAACTAATTATTGTCTGAAAGAACTCATGGTTGGTATTTTTCCTTGGTATATTTTCTACGTCTTTGCATTTATCAGAGTATCTTCTGTCTTACATGAATAGCAATTTGGGCTAGGTTTATCATTCATGGGTTAAGATTCTTTCTCTTCAAAATGCTGTACATTTTGACCATTGTTTCCTAACATTTAAGGTTTCAGAGAAGTATTAATCCAGTCTGGTCTTTATTTCTTAGTCAATCTCTTAATTTGTTTTCTGTCTGAAGACTTATAGTTTGTTTTCTTATTGTGCAATTCAAAAAAATTTTCCAGGGTTATCATTAGTTTCTGTATAAATTTTGCCTAAACCATGGTGAACCTTTTTGGTATGTGCAACTTAGTCTGCTTCATCTCCAGGATGTTTTCTTCAATTACGTTTTAAACATTTATCCTATTTGAGTGTCTTGGCTTCTTCTTTAAGAACATAAATGATTAATTTAGGTTTGATTTCTATTCTATTGCCTTCATATGGACAGTAGTCTTTATTACTGTTTTAACACATTATATTTTTCCTCTATCTTCTGCTTGAGTTTTTCATATTCACATTCCACATCACTTGATATTTTCCTATGTCAGTATGGCTATTTATTACCTCCAACGCAGGTTTTAATTTTGAAATTGTGTTCTTCTGTCCTTGAAACTTTGTCTTATTTCAGCAAGCTTCATGCTCATCATGGCCATTGCATCTCAGTTCGGGTGTTGTCTAGCAAAACTCGGAGCAGTGCTTTGTCAGTAATACTCTTACTCCTGCTCCACTTGGTTGCTATTAATATCATTCTCCTACATCCCCACTCCTGAGATGGAATGGGAGAGTGATTGTTATTGTTAGGAAGTATTCAAATTTCCCAAGTCTACTGGCATTCACTGCTATGCCCTGACTGACCAGATGGAATTCTCTGCTCTCCCTGTGAAAAGGTTCTTGGGCACTTTGAACAAGTACAATAAGCAAAAATCTACCATTCCATCATTTCTTCTTGCTACCAGGTTTCTATCTCTTCCCTCACCTATGAAGACATCCAAAAGTGTAGCATGCCATTTCTAGCTAATTTCCTCACTATTCATTGTCAAACACAGTACCTGAATAGTATAGAAAGGTGAATAATAATGCAGAATGGGTGAGTGCAAGGGTAAACCATTCTTTCTGGAACCAGTATGCATGCAGTTTTAAGTAGATTGGCTAATCATCTCTATCATCTCTTTGATGTAAGTCTGCCAAATATTATATATTCTAAGATGAAATCCAGAGAAAAGAAAAATAACTGAAATTTCCATCTACCTACTTCTTGACCAGCAGACTTTTGTATTTCAGAGAATGTGCCAGTCAAATTTGTGCTTTTTAAAGAACTTTTTGGTATTTTTTGTTAAATAGAAGTTCATTCTAGATTTTAGTCCCAGGCTGACTTCCAAGTCTAAGTTTTTGGTGTTATTCTAGTTTTACTTTTGTCTACTGTTCATAGAAATGTTGGGAGAGCAGTGTCAGATTGTCAGTTTGACCCCTTTTAGACACAGGTAAATTATTATTCAAGTAATTTTACATGTTTTTAAAAAACAGTTCATATATATTAAAAATAAACTCATCTGAAAACACTTAAAATAATTATTACAAATCATATATCTTCTCTCATGTATTTGAATTATGATCAAACTGATTTTTTTACTATTACTGCAAATATTCGGAATTGTAGAAAAAATTATCAATGAAAAATCCATGGAAGATCAAATTTACTACTTCATTAAAATCATGTTTAAGAATTAGTAATAGTAGCTGTCATAGTAATACGTATGGTCATGTCATTCATATAGATATAGATATATGATATAAATATGGAGGTATATATAGGTAGATATATCTTTGTCATATATATATTCATACTCTCTATAAATTCATATCAATGAACATTTTACAATTCAACTCAATTTGTCAAATGTATTGAGCTATCATCTTTTTTACTCTTAAGAGTACTAATAAATAGGAGAGATGCGTTGAAAAGCCTTGCAGGAGTCAGACTACACATGCCCATCTAAGCCAAGGAAAGGATGCTGGCATTCTCTTTAAGGTGTAATAGGAAAACACTGAAGAATTTTAAACAATGAGTGAAGCAAAGAGATATACTTTAAAATAACAATAGTTAATATATCCATTCACAGGATTAAAAGGCAAGACAAGAGGTTTTCACAGAAAACCGGAAACTATATAAAAAACACAGAAGACTCTAGAACTGAAAAATGTAGGAATGAAAATAAAGACAAATAGATACATTCACCAGCAGATTAGACAAAATTAAAAAAGGAAGTAGTGAGCAAAGAATGGGTCAGAAGAAAATATCCAGGTAGAAGTAAAGAGACAAAAGGATGAGAAGTACAGAAAGGGGGATATTATGCATATGGGATATATGTATAGTCTAGGAGAAGAGGGAGAAAAAGTCCTGCAGGAGATGCAATATTTGAAAAGATGATAGAAATAATTTTCTAAAACCAATTAAGGACATCAAATCACAGATACTAAAGCATCAAAGCCCCGTGAATATAAAGAATACCACCTAGGTACATCACTGAATATGCTGAAAATAAAAGACAAAGGTAAAATCTATTTAAGCAGCCAAATCTGGCAATAATGAATCATATTACCCATAAAGATAAAACAGTAAGACTGATGATTTATCATACAAAAACCCAAATGAAGTGAATGATAATATCTAGGTGGCTGAAAAAATATTAATCATAGTGACTTCAGTATGTCAAGTATATGTGATATAATCATCTCTAGAAAGCCTACTATTAGGATTTTTTCATGTAAAACTAACAAATTAATAGAAGGGAAATATGGAATAATGAAAAGAGCTTATTAATCTCTTGAAAAAGAAAGAAGAAGAGAAAGAAAGGAAGGGAGAAAGGAAGGAAGGAAGATGAAACAACATGGGTTAATTAGAAAACAAAGAGAAAAATGGTAAATTTTAAAAACAAATGCAATAGTAATAACAAGGTTATGATATTAGATTAAAAGAAACCCAACTATATATATTAGTTGTAACAGACAAACTAAAATATAAGCATATAGAAAGATTGGAGGAATAAACTGTGGTACACCCATACATTAAACAATGAAAAGGAATGAACTATTGATACATGCAGCAACATGGATGATCTCAAAATTAGTATCTTTGTGAAAGGAGCCAGGCCAAGAAAAAAATGTTTGATTTATATGAAATTCTAGAAAATGCAAACAAATCTTTATTAACAGAAATTAGAACCATGGCTGCATAAGATGAGGGGTGGTGGAAGAGATGGATTACAAAGGAAACTTGTGGAGGTGAACATGAGGAAACTTGAGGAGGTGAGGGAAATGGTTATCTTGAATATAGTAGTTGTTTCACAGGTATATACATACACCAAAACTGATCAAAATCTGCATTTTAAGTATGTGCAGTTTAGCATACTTCAATTATATCTCATAAGAGTTCTAATAAGAAATAAAAGAAAAGAAATATATAATAGAAAAATCAACAAAGCCAAAATGTTGCTCTTTAGAAAGATTGTTAATGATTTATAAATGCCTGGCAGAGAAAACAATGTGAGGAGATTGTACAAATTCTCAATATTAGGAATAAAAAAGAGGTCATCACTATAGATCCTACCTAGATTTAAATGCTATTAAGAAGATATTAAAAACTACTTCATAAAACTAAACTTGAAATTTTAATGAAATACATAAAAATCTTACTAAAATTGTTATGAGAACAAATAGAATATATATGTGTATACGTATTTTTCCTAGAAGAAATAGAATATGTTATATACACAAAACACATATGATAGCAGTGAAATTTCTAAACATTGATAGACAAAACAACGTCAACCTTAAACAAGTATTTTCAGGTAATGGTGAAAATATTCCCCATATCACTTCTGAGATTATCATAACTTTATAGCAAAACATCAAAATATGACAACAGTAAGACCAGGTTGCATTTATTACAGAAGTGAAATGTTGGTTTAACATTAGTAAATTAATTAATGTAATTATTCAATAAAGAAGAAAATTCATCATTTATTCATGATGTAAATTCTTAGCAAACTAAAAATTATCTACACAAAATAATTCAGAAAGGGTAATGCTTATTTATGAAAAAATGAATGTTCTCTCCCATGAAAACAAAAATAAGACAGTACATTTCCTGATATCATTCCATTTGTTTTAACATTACCCTGAAGGTTTAGGCCAGTGCAATAAAGCAGTAGAAAAATATAAAATATGCAAAAATTATATAGGGACAAATAAATTATCATTATTTGCAGGCATCATTGTATTCATAGAAAACCCAAATATGCTACAGATTAATTATTTGAATTAATTAGTAAATTTACTACAATTTTTGGATACAAGATCAATTTAACTCAATCATCTTTCTGCATATCAGCAACAAAAAGTAGAAAATAAATTTTAAAACTGTTACCTTCATCACAACATCAAAAGACAGCAAATACCTAGGAATAAGCTTAATACTGTGTATAAAATTCTACATGGAAAACTAACATAATTCATTGCTGACAATGAATATTTGAACATAATTCAAAACTAACAATCTTCAAGAAGACAGCATAGGAGGATATCTTAGTCACATAGTACAGGCAAAATTTTCTTAAATTGAACTCAAAAAGCATCATCTATAAATGAAATGATAGATTGACAAATTTAACTACATTAATTATTAAAAAATTAAAAGTCCTGAATGGTCATTAATAAGAGAGGGAAAAGGCATAGCACTGAATGGGACAAGATAATTACATCACAAAAAACTCACAAGGGGCTCATATCCAGAATGTATAAAAGAATGCTACATTAAAAAAAAAATCATACCCCCACAAAAAATAGGTAAGTGAAACTTCAACAGGTACTTCACAACTAATGTATGATACATACAAATGGCCATAAGCATATGAAAAGTTGTTCAACATCATTAGTAATTTGGCAAAAAATATACAGCTACATACTCACAAAATAGCTAAAATTCAAAATGTCTACCAAACCAAGTGTTGGCAAGGAAGCGAACAACTGGAATTCTCAGACACTATGGATGGAAATATAAATTGGTGCTGCTACTTTGGAAAACTGCCTCTATGAACACATCCCTACCATTTAGTGTATATATATCAGAGAAATGTACATGCACAAAAAACTTCTATAGAATGTTTAAAGCAGCATTATTTGTATAATACCAAACTGAAAAAAATCCAAATGACTGGCAACAGTTGCATAGCAAATACTATTGAAGAGTCTTCTAATAAGCTAATAATCTATTTCTCAACTTGGATCCATATTGTGTATTCATTTTGTTATAATTTTTCTAACATTTTTGTGTGAATTAACATTATACTTAAAAGTATATTTATTTCATTTGGAGAAGCAATTGCCATAACCCTTCTGCAGGATACCAGAGACTTGGGTTAATTTTCTATCAGTGAAGATGAAAAGAAATGGATGGATTTGAGACTAGATTTTAGAAATAAAGTAATAAAAACTAAGATTGTACATGGGTTGCATTTGGAAAATGATGATAAAGAGGACTTTTTGTTAGCTTTAATGGTATTGACTATAACATGGTTCATTAGTTGCTATTTTCAGACCAGACCACACAAAAGAAAACAATTTTATTCTTGTGTCAATGGTATTTTTCAGTTCTAAATCAAGTTAAAGTTTTGGGAAACTTCTAAACTTTTTTTATTTCAGTGCTTTTGTCATTTATTTTAATATGTTACTTTCCTTGGTGTAGGGTAAGATTGGAGAAGAGGAGGCAAATGTAATAAGGGAAACTCCCCTCTCATCAGTTCACCCTAGAATTTACATGAATGTACCAGATATTACACAGAAAATCAAGGAAAATTTTAAATCAGTCTTCAAATTAAAAAGTACTAGGGAGTTTAGATAAGTTTTGGGATGACCTTAAATTTCAATTTAAATAACATCAGCTGCAAAAAGAAAGTTAAAATTATTCATCTTTCTTCTTAATAGAAGTGATTCAAATGAAAGTGACCAGGTGAAGTTTTTGAGACCTGAAGCTGTCAGATCTTAGATTCTCATGTCACAGCTGATGGAAGAGCTGTTCCTTGACTACTTTAACTTACTTCACTCAAATTTGCTGTGAGGCCTTTAGTTGATCATATAGAAATAGGAATGTTCTCACTTTCGTATTTCTAGGCTATTTATGAGCAACTCAAAATATACTCTGACATCAGGGACAGCAGGTTTCCAGTCCCACTGTAGTGGGAGAATTGATGGAGGACTAGAGGTGGAGTCACAGAGCAATGCATTTGATAAACTCTAGGATGTGTTCCAGACTGGTGTCCCAGAAGATGACCAACAACCAAGACTGACTCTTAGACTTATGTAAGCATATCCTGGTAGTATTTAGGATTGGCCAAGAAACTGGAAGTGCTGAGCATATGGTTAGTAGTATATCTGTCCCCATGGTTGGAGAAGCCAGGGACATCTAAATTTCACTAAAACAAGTGAAGAATCTAGAGGGCATGCTGAGAAAATGTTTTATTCTCTGAAGTTCTAAAATCTTTAAAAGTGAAAGAAAAGAAAATGTGTGATAGACATAGCACTTCTATATAAAAAACTTTAATATCTGAACTTTTATCTTAGGCAAAGACCTTCATAAATAAGATGCTGCTTCCTCTTATACTTTTGAAAGTGCCATTTAGTAGCACATGGTTATGTTTAATAAAGTAACCTTTTATTTTATTTCATTAATTTTTATTTATTTATTCAACTGAAGAGATGGTTTTAAAAGATGCCCAAGACAGTTTCACCTTAATTTTATGATTTCAGTTGTTGTGATGAATATAAATTAAGATCATGGTTGAGGTGAAGGTTATGGTAACTGATTCTCTTTCAACTTTATGGAGTGAATATTTTCACTCATTTTTATTTAGTATATGTGAATAGAAAAATTTAGTAGCTTTATTGTTAAGGTTAAGTTATTTGTAGATATACTCTTGTTTTAAATAACAGTATGGTGTAAAACATATGATTTTTTTATACTCTTGTTTTAAATAACAGTATGGTGTAAAACATATGATTATTTGATTTGGATTTTAAATGTATCTACACCTTAGAGAATTTGAATGGTAAGAAATGAGGATGAGTACCTGGAGGCAGAGTATGTGCTCTATTTAAGTGGCAAAGATATTGAATGTTCCTGAAGGACTTGAATGCAAGGATAAAGAGTATACATATCAACAGATTGCTTCTTAGTTATTCTTAGAAGAAGCATATGTGCTACCAAGGCCTGCCAGGAAATAATTTACATAGTCCTTTATAGCACTGGGAGCCACTGATTCTCAATTGCAAATCAATACAGTAAAAAAAAAAAATAGATTAAAATGAACACAAACATTTAAAAAAATAAGTTTGAATTAAAAAATACATCGGTTAGTATTTTCAACTGTGGTTGATATTTAGAAATGTGGCTGAAATTTAAAAAGAAATGAACCTTCTTCAATTATTTTAAAAATAGGTTCTCAATCAAAGAAATAAAGATAAAATATGTCTTATTTTTAATTTAAAAAGTTATTGTAAAATATATGCATTTTAATGTGAAAAATTACAGCAACTGGAGAAAGTGAAATTTTAATATTAACTTCTTAGTTTGAACTGAAATGTTTTTAAAAATTCTCCAGTATTACAATAATTATATGTAGAATTCAATTCAATTATGACATTATTACAAGTTTAAGTGGTATTTTGATTGGTATTCACCTTCCAATCCAAATTTGATTAATACTAATGAGTGTCTACCACATAAGAAATCACACTTACAAGGTACCTTCCCATTTTAGAAAAATTAACTTTCAGAAAACAACTCTAAGAAACTAATAAAATGTCCAGTTTTAGCAATGAGAAATATAAGGTTCTGCTTAGCTAAATGACTTGACAAGGGTATCATGGTTATTAAAGGTCAGAGCAAGAACTAGAACCATAATTTCTAATTTCAATATACAATGGCCCTTAAAACTATAACACATAACTATAAATTTAATGTTTTGATAAACTGTAGGTAAAGGTAAATCAGTAAGCAATTTTTGTAAACTTCTAACTCCAACTTCAACATTTTTGGAGAGATGTAACTGGCAATAGTAAACTGAAATAAATAAACAATACTAATATAAGCTTTGTAAGCTAAATTGGTATGAATATTCCAAAATAGTAAGTGCAATTTTTCTTTTCTACAAGACTTTCTCAAATTATATGATTTTATCAAACAAAATATTGCAAATTATTTTGAAATTTTTTATTTATTTACATGTTGAACAAAATATTAAAATTCTTTTTTAACTGAAATATAGTTGATATACAATCTTATATTAATTTCAAGTATACAACAGTGGTTCACCAGTTACCCACATTATTAAATCCTCATCCCAGCTAGTGCAGTTACTGTCTGTCAACATAGAAAGATATTACAGAATCACTGACTATATTCTCCATGCTGTACTACTATCCCCATGACCAACTTATGTTATGATTGAGAATATGTGTGTATGTACCACCAATTCTTTATTCATTCATCTATTGATGGACACTTTGGTTGCCTCCATATCTTGGCCATTGTAAATAATGCAAGAATAAACATAAGGGTACATATATCTTTTCAAATCAGAGATTTTGTTTTCTTCAGGTAAATTCTTAAAAGTGGAATTACTGGGTCTGTGGTATTTCTATTTTAAGTTTCTTGAGGAACCTCCATATTGCTTTGCACCAGTTTACATTCCTACCAACAGTGTAGCAGGGTTCCCTTTTCTCCATATTCTTGCCATCACTTGTTATTTCTTATCTTTTGAATAGTGGCCATTCTAACTGGTGTGAGGTGATATCTCATTGTGGTTTGATTTGCATTTCCTGATGATTAGTGAAATATTAAAATTCTTAAAGGGTCTCACTTTTCTTTTTACACAGTTTTATATAATCTTGATGTAACCTGAATAAATATTCAGTTTAATTCATTTCAGATCATATTTTCTGAGTGTAACCATATGCCAAGCACTCTATGAGACACTTATAATGAACAAAGATAAGTAAAACATTTCCTACTCAAGGATATCTTCTGGGGTCACATACAGAATAAGACACTCACTATGAAGTCTAGCAAAGAGTAACTAATGTGGGATGGAGATCTTATCAGACATACCAGAAGTAATGCAATCAGTAGAGATAGTAAAGTTCCATCCCGGCTACAGTAGAGAGATGTTGCTGAGCTTCTAGTATGCTCAAGTGAAATCTTATGTTTATGTTTAAAGTAAGGATGACACATAGGATTAAGGACAAATGCAAAATAGACCCACCTTAATAAGCATAAAATGAAGCTTGACTAAATTAAGAAGAAAATCTGCTGGTAAAATAACTGCAAGTCAAATGAAATCCAAAACACTTAAAAAGATTGGTAGATAATCTAGACTCCCTCAAAAATAAAATATGTCCAACATAAAATCCAAAATCACCAAACACACAAAAGAAGCAGGAAGTAGTACCATGTAATCAAGAGAAAAAGCAGTTAATGGAAAAATAAACAAGTAAACAGGTATTAGAATTAATAAGAGTACTTTAAAACTGATATTATAAATAAGTGTAATGACTTAAGAGAAAAGATAGAATTGAATAAACAGATATAGAATATAAGCACATAAATGAAAACTAAAAAGGAACCAAAAGGGAAATTCTAGAAGTAAGAAGTATAATAACTGAGAATTAACAGCATGGGCTTTATAGTACATAGGATACTGTAGTAATTAAGATTAAGTCAATATTAAATGAAATTAATAGAAATTATATTAACCAAGAGAAAACATGAAATTACTAAAATCAGAAATAAAAGAGAGACATCACTATTGACCCTGAGAAATAAAAAGAATTAAATGCTATGAATAACTCTATGCCAAAAAATTAGATAATTTATATGAAATGGACAAATTTCTAGAAAGACATTAACTACTAAAACTGACTCAAGAAGAAATAGAAAATCTCAACAGATCTATAGCAAGTAAAGAAATTGAATTAGTTAATTACAGACCTCCCACAAAGAAAAGTCCACACCCAAATGGCTTCTTCCCTGCTCAGTCTACTCTGATACCAAAAGCAAAGAAAAAGAAAACTTGAGACTATTAACCTTCATAAATGTAGATGCAAATATCCTCAAGCAAAATACTAGCAAATCAAAGTAAACAGTTTATAAAACATATACATCATGATTAAGTGGGACTTATCTCATGAATGAAAGATTGGCTTCAGTCTTACACAAGATTAATAGAATAAAAAACAAAACCTCATAGTTCTTTCAATAGATGCAGAAAAAGGCTTTGACAAAATCCAACATCCTTTCATGATTAAAAAGAAAAACTGAAAACTAAGAATGAAAAGGAACTCTTCAGAATCATAAAGGGCATCTACAAAAAACTCAGAATCAACATCTTACTTAATGGAGAAAGACTGAATCCTTTGCAGTAGGAAGGCAAAGATGTCCACTCCCACCACTTATATTCAACCTGATACTGATGCATACTACAACATGGGTGAATCCTGAAACATTATGCTAAGTAAAATAATCCAGTTACAAAAGCCCTCATACTTTATGATTTTCTTTATATGAAATATACAGAAACAGACAATATGTAGGGTTAGAATGTATGTTAATAGCTACTTGTGGCTGGGAGTGGGTTAAAATGACAACTGGTAATGGTTGTGAGGTGTAAGTTAGGGTGATAAAAATATTATAAAATTAGCTTATATTGGCGGTTGCACAATTTTATTCATATACTAAAAACCAGTAAGTACTTTAAATGGATAAATTTCATGGTATGTGAACTATATGAATAAAGCTATTTAAAAAATAAAAAACCTCATGAACCATGGATCTTCCACACTAGTGAAGACTGAAGAATCCAGTGAACCATAACGTACCAAGACAGTCTCCAACATAAAGGATGATTTATTGCACATTGTTTCCCAAAGTACAAGTACTTTCACCTTCCATTTTTTGCCATAAGAAAGTAACACAGGACTTAATAGGCTCCCTTATTTTTTTGAGGAAACACATACCACACTTTAAAATACTGCTTAGATCTATCTGTTAGGTGACTTGGGAGGATGCCGTCTTTGAAGGGGATCCAGAGCAAGAGAGGATTATATAGCAAGTTCAGCCTGCTATTTGAAATAGATAACCTGACAGCTCCCGTGTTGCCCGAGGTATCCATGGTAAGCTTTGTAGTATCTTTCACATACTCCAACAGATAGACACAGCATAGACTCCTAGGGTTCAGAACTTTTGTCTGCAGTGAAGAACTATTTACCATCTGACAAGCTGTTCCTACCATGATATTAGTTCCCATTACAGACAGAAAGCCTGATCATGGGACATCAAACAACATGGCTACTCAATTTGAGCTCTGCCTTATGAAACTGCATAGTGTCAGACCCACCAAGACTTCAGGTTGATTGGGAACATTCAGTGGAAAGGGAACAATTATGATTGAGCCTAAGCAGACACAAGTTATATGAATAAGAAGCTCTAGCTCCCACATTCTCTCTCTGCTGTACTAACACCTCTTCCTCAGGTCATGCTTATGTCCTGTGGGGGTCCACAGTCAACATCCAGTTGACTAAAGAGGAAAAATGAAGACTCCTGGACAGCTGGCTCAATATATTGTTGCAAACCAAGAACAGACTGCTGCCACACTATAGCCTCAATCATGAATGGCTTTTAACGGCAACGATAATAAAAAATCCTCCCAGTAGGCATAGCTTCAAGCAATACATTTGGTCATTATCTTTGTGTGTGGTTGGAAAAGTAGGTTGAGGCAAGATTAATGACTTGATTGGTTTGGTAGGGGCCTGGAAGGAAAAAGATTAAATGAGCTTAAAAAGCATTTATAAGGACCTATGAGAGTGAGTACAAAGGGTGTAGATTTTAGGGACTCAGAGGAACCACTGAACAACCATTTGGATAGGATGACTTAATGACTCATTTAGTGGGGGTCAGCTAGTCTGTCCTCAGCCACCCAGTGCTTACACAATATTGTTGAGGATAGATGCTATGTTTAGGTCCTATATCATAGAATTATTTTCACCGAGGCTGATCTAAGTATTGTTATTGCTGAATTTCCACTTTATCTTCATTTGAGGCCAATGCTGAACTCTCCATATGATACCATCTTTCAGTGAGACCAGTCAACCACTGGCTGATTATTCTGGACTTTCTATTCTCAAAAGGGCAGCAATTCATCCTTACTGGGTTAGATATGTTTCCTGGGAATTGGTGTCCTATCTTTATCTAACTATTGCTATTACCCAAAAGGGCTCAGAGTGTCTTATTTATCAGTATGTGGAGCCATATTACATTTCATACTACCAAGGAACCTCTCTTGAGGCAAACGAGGTACAGCAATAGGCATGTAATATTCACTGTTTCTTTCATAGACTTCATTGCCTTGACATTGCTGACCTGATAAAATATTTAGGTTGTACCAGCCTGGCAACAATACTCTTAAGATGTTGGGAAACTACAGGATGTAGTGTATACTTTGAATCATTACTAGTTCCCTAATTGATAAAATGTATAAATCTGGAGACAAAGGGATAAAATGACCATGGAACCTCCTACCACATCTCTCAGTGACCCACCTGAAGAATTTATACTTCCATCCCCTCAAATTTAGGCTATGCTGGGCTAGACTGGTTTTCAGAGGAGAAATCATTTCTACCAAGCCTGAATTTATGGATGATACCTGGCCATTTCAAGCTCCTTATCCAAAAAGACTAGTAAGTAAAGAAAGGAGTTCCAAGGCAGGAGTAACTGACTCTGACTATGCTGAGGAGACAGGGTCATTACCCCACAACTGGGGCAGGTTGGATTATGTTTGCAACTCAGGAGATTCACTGAGATGCCCCTTGTTGCTTTCATACTTGGTATTAACAGTAAGTGGTTAATTGTAATAGCTATGGCTTTGTTAGAGCATAAAATGTAAGAGCTCCAAACCCTCAGAGATGAAGATTTTGGTTAACTCCCTGGACCAGATAAGTGCTGGCCAGGAGTGAAGGGGATCTAGAACGAGTAGTAGAGGGAGATTATGAATATCAGTTTTGGTCTCAGGCCCAATTGTAATGGTGAGGCTATAAATTGTACCACTAACCTTCTCATTGTATTCTTCATTCAGGAATTATGATTGCCCACCAAATTAGAGAATTGATGACAGGGTAGAATGAAATGAGTGTGACACATGAGCAGATATTAGTGGTGTAAGAGGTTCCATGTCCCAGATGCCTTTGATGTTCCACGCCTATCTTCTTGCTTTGTCATTTTGTGCACATTGGCCCGACTTATATTGTACAGGACCAGTATTTCTTTGCCTGAAAGTTTTTTCTGCTATGGAAGCCCTGAGGCAGGGTGGAAAGGCCGTGGAATTAATGAGTTCCTTTTCCTGGGGACAGTCCTCAGTTGATGACCATCTGGATTTGGTATGTAGATTCCCCAGCTCCCTCTGTCTTTAGGTGAGATATCTCTCTGGTCTGTGTTCTACACCAGCTTCCAGAGTGGAGTGGAGTAGAATTAAGCTGCAGTCAACTATAGTGTTAGTTGGTTTGATAATATACCATTTATTAGTGTCTCTTATTTCCTGACTAAATTTGCACTCCCCTGAACTTCCCAAATAAGTTAATTGTCCTCAAATCCCAAATTTTCTTCCAGAGAAATCCAAAAAAAGGGTAGAGGTCCCATAGTAACATATGGAATATGAAATAGGGATACAATAAATATCCCATATTCATAGTAAATTATGATCCAGTCATATAATTAAAACAGTGATACAAATTTAACTTCCTTGATGTGGAATGACAGTCCACATGTAAAATCAGTTCATTAAATATATACATTGTCACATTTTAAAGAAATAAAATATTGGTGTTTATATAAGTTAAAAATATATATCAAAATATTAAGAGCATCTAAAAAGATTTTAGTTAATTTTTTTCCTTACCTAGAATTTGTGATTTTGCACAATAAATTTGTTACTTGTGTTATGAGAAATGTTTAAAGGAAATTTAGCAAACAAGGCATGTTAATCTGTTCACTTTTATGTGTTTCTCCTTGTTTTGATTGGGATGTTGAAGAAATGAAGTGGAGGAGAAACTCTGAAAAAAAATTTACATCCTCTTAATAACATATATTACCTGAGAAGGCTTATATATCAGTTTATGAGCATGCCAGTTTATCTCAGAGTTCAATGACTCCAAGCAATAAGCTTTGGGCATTGTGAAGAGATATACTGGCAGTCTGAATTATCAGACTTGTCTAGCCAGAGAGGAAGTCTTTTTAGACACACACACACACACACACACACACACACGCACCCCTCTTCCTCTCTTTCTTTGCTCTTTCCTCTTTTCTGAGTTCATTTCTAAATAATTATTGGGTTTGGAGTTTCAGGTACATTGATAACCAAGAGTCAGAATCCCCCTAGGATGTGATACTGTTTCATTAAATTTTCACTTGTGATGGAAAAACAATGCACTTCTGACTTGGTTTTGGATAATCTGAAATTTTACTTAAATAAATCCTGTTTCTGTCATAGTTTGAAAATATTTAAGGTTTATAGTATTGCTTTAGGATACTTTCCATTGCATTAAGAAAAATTAAAAAACTGAATCTTGAAAAATATTTCTTTTGAGTAAGAAGTCTTCATTGAAATCTCTTAACAGGGAAGAAACAAGCCATGTAACACAAAAATACAGCCAAACACTTCACAAAATACACTTAACAACTTCTCTCCACCCCAATTTCATTTCCTTTGGCAGCTCAAAAGTTTCTCTTGTTTTGCTCTCTTTTCCTCACGCTTGAAGTGAAGTGTACTCTCTCTACTCCACCCACTCTTTGATGCCTGTCCTCCCATCTTCTCACTTCCCCCTCCTCAGTGATTCCTCTGTGCCTCTTCCAGTGTAAAGCAATGACACCTCTAATGTTCTTTCAGTTTTCTCTCTCTACCATATCCACCAAATCAGCACAACAAGGTTTAAGACTGAACAGTGGGATTACAGGTGCTGGGAATGGAGATGAAAAGACCCCTCTTTAGAAAGAACATGAATTCTTGTGCTTCTTTTTTTTTTGTAGCCCTGTTACAATTATCAATTTACATGAGCTTTATCATGCTATATATATATATATATATATATATATATATATATATATATATATATATGGAACTTTATATTTCTAGGTACATAAATAATGATGAGTTGAATTCTCATTCTTGATGTTCTTTCTTCTCTGCCTTTTGGGCATCGAGAAAGCAAGTGCTTGGTTACAGTATAATTACAGTAAGCACCCATCAGCAAGTCTCCTCTTACAACTTCGGAACAACCCCAAGGAGTTTGGAAGCAATGGAGCAAACATGAATTGGACCTAAATATAAAAAGGAGAAAGTATTTGTTTTATTTATGTATGATTTAAGGATAGAGTTATTTACATCCCACTGCACAAATTTTAAATTTCTTTAATAATTGTGAATCATTAGGTTGGAAGGAAATTTAAGAGGTAATGCAAACTACCCTTGCTTTAAGTCTCATCTGAAGTAAGCATATAGTTAAATAAAACTTTTGGGGAAAAAATTAAATGTTAATTTCCAAGAGCATTATACTTTCATTTATTTGGTACAACTGCTAATCATTTAATGTTGATGGTATCAGAGACCATGGTCTTTAAATCATGTATTAAGGTAAACTTATTGAAACTCAGAGTGATGAAGTTTTATGATTAAAGTACAAATACCTGTACTGGAATAGATTAAGGTAAATTTATACTTATTCCAGAATATATTCTGGAAGATTCTTAAAATGTGAAAGCTCTTACTTTGTGTTATGACTTTGTTAAATTAAAACTTGTTAAGTGGAGATCAGTGTGCAGATGGTGAGTGAAGGTTCAACAATAGACCACAAGAGAAATTGAAATAGAGAAGGTTATTGCTTACAGGTTCTAGGATGAGGTCAAGGCAGAGTGCAAAGGGCAGGACCTGAGGCACATGCCTTTATTAGAGCCTGTGGATAGAGCACTTTGGGGTTCCTGGCCTAAGGATAAATTAGTAAATTCAAACCAAAAAGAGCAGGATTTTGGTAAGCTCCATGGAGGTCTCATCTAAGGGGCACAGAGGGGAAGGCCTGGGAGATGGCAGGCTGATAATTACAAAGGCTACTGGGGAAGTCAATCAGGAAACCTAACATTTGCTTATGACTGTGGGGCTGTTATTTAGGGCATTGTAACTCTCGGGGGAAAATCCTGGGGCAAAATACCTTTGAAACCGAAATCAGTCAAAAGGAGAAATAAAGTGGGAGAAACTCGTTTATTTCTTACAAGCAGTCCACTTCTGCTCTCCATGTCTCTCCAGACCGGGCTGCAGAAAAAGAGACCCCACCCAACCTCTCCAGTCCATGTAATTACCCATTAATATGGAGATGGACTACTTCTCTCCACCCCTTGGAAACACCTGTTGATATGGAGATGCACTAAAGCTAAGTGAGAGATTCTGAAAATATTGCAATTTTACCCACAGGCCACCCCTCCAGAAATCTTGCCTTACAATCTACTCATTCCCCATCTTCTGCAATTGTCCCTAGGTGAGAAAACTGGAGCATTGTAACCAGACTAATAACATACAATAGCAACAGCAGTAAAATCATGATAATCCTCAAACTGGAGGATTCAGCTCTGTTCAAAGTCCCATGCAGATTAAGCCCATAGCTCGCCCATTCCACAGGCAGGCAGTAGCTGAAGAGGTAGAGAGTTCAGAGCAATCATCATGCAGCAGTTGCAGCCAGGGGACACATCCAGGCCACAAGGACTGTAGAAGAAAATAACCTTTAAGGGTGATAAGATATATGTTTTAATGACATCAGCATAAACAAATGTTGTCCATCAGGTAGGATATATGCAAGAGGGTGTTCCTGTGATAGGACAGTGGCAAGAATGAGATCTCATCCAGACTTTCACCCCCCACCCTGTGGGAGTTACAGATGGGTTAATATAAGCGGCTACAGGAGGTACATGGACTGGCCATAAAGATAAAACAAAACTTCCCTGTAAGATGCTCTTACCTATGGACGTTTTGGGTACACTACCATGAACTTTGGGAGCCACTCTGCTGTTACTCCAGGAATACACGAGGCCAGCTTCTAGGCCTTTTTTCCAAAGGTGCCAGAAGGGCTAGCCATTGTTGGTCCACGTGTTGAAATGTCCAAGGCCACGTCCACTCAATGGTGTCTCCAGGGTTTAATGTAGTAAGGGCTGGCAGCAGGATGTTGCTCTGCTGGCCATATCCTTGCTTCAATAACTCCTCTTTGGTTTGCACATACAGCTATATAGGAGAGGAAACAATGTGTGTTAGCATATCCATAGGACTCAAGGCTCCTTTTCAGGGCTTCTCATTCAAACACTGTAGCACTGCCCATAAGTGAACTGACCAGCCCCATAGATTACTGGTGTCTGACTTCAGGCCAGATTTCAACAAATCATTGTACCTCTCTATTATGCTTGCCCCAGTAAGGTTATATGGTACATGAAACTTCCAGTTTATTACTTAATTGCCGTACCCATCCCTGTAATGCATGCCCAGTAAAGTGGGTGCCTTGATCACTCTCAGTCACCTTTGACTGGCCATAGGCTGCAAAGAGATGCTTTAGGCCCCTCTTGGTGGTTTGTTGATCTGTACAATGTGCAAGAAAAGCAACCAATAGTCCAGTAGCCATGTCCACATAGTCATGGCATACCAATATTCTTCCGATAGGGCAGAGGCCCAATATAGTCTATCTGCCACCTGACAAGAGGTATCGGCCCCCTTAATATTGTCCCATGTTGCTATGGGACTCATTGTAGGTCCCTCTTAGAGCACACAAAGCATTCCTTCCAGGCTCTGCTGACTTCAAAGGTCATTGGCAGGCTCCACCAATGGGCTACAGCCCACATCGTCTTTTACCCCTCATGCAACAAACACTGATGTAACCATTGAGCTACATCAGAGGCAAACTTTCCTTCTAGCCAACACACCTGGGCAAAGGTGTCTGCTTCATCATTTCCTGAGGATGCCAAAGGCAAATGGCCAGTCGCATGATATACAGTAATAGCCTTAGTCTGACCAAAGGCCCATAGGTCTTGCCACAACTCTTGCCCCCAAACTGGCCGATGACTAACCATCCAGTTGGCATGGTACCATGTTGGTAGCCACAGGGTCAAGCCCTGCCCTGATAGACGGCCCAGCTGTCAGTGCAGACAACTAAGGGGAGGGCTTCTGGGTGATCATGAGCCATACTGCCCACAACTCTGCCCATTGGCTGCTCTTCCCATCTCCATTCTCCATCCATATTGTCTCAGTCTTCGAATGGAAAGCTGCAGCCCTCCACTTCAGGGCCTGCCCATGACTGGAGCTGTCTGTATACAAAGCATCTTCAGATATAGGGGATTTTCCCTCCTGATAAGGACTCTCAGTTGCCAATAGCTCAAAAGCAAGTTCTTCCTGCTTTCCACTGGTATAGGTCACTGGCTTCAATAAGCATTGGTGTTCTCCACTTAAGGGGCAAGTAGAGAGGGTGCTACACTGTTATAAATAAGCACCCCATTTGGCCAGTGTAGGCATCTGTGCTATGACACTCCATGACCTTTTGGCTCAGTCTTGCACCCAACCCATGATGGGATAGGTGGTTATTACCTTGGTTGCAGCTGTTCCAGCAATGGCCTCCATAGCCATCAAGGTGTGGTACACAGCAGCCAGTCACTTCTCTATCAAGGTGTACAGGACCTCTGCTCGTTTCCATAATTGTGACAGAATCCAGTAGGTTGGCATGTCAGTTCAAACCACTGCCAAAGACCCCATCCATAACCATCCTTGGTTACATGAACATCTAGCTCACAGGGCCTTGATGAGTCCATTACACTCAAGGCCTGTATAGCCTTGACTGCTCACTTAGCAGCAGTAAAAGCAGCTGCACATGTCTCGTCCCAGTCCCACCTGATGCCCTTTCATACCAACTGGTTTAAGGGCTTCAGAATTTGTGCCAAGTGTGGGATAAACACTCTCCAGTGGCCCAAAAGACCCAAAAACTCTTGTAATACTGCCACAGTGGTAGGTGTAGGGAAAGCCTGGACCTTGTCTATGACTGTTTCAGGAATAACATTAGTTTTACCTAACCAGACAACCCCCAAGAATTTCACAGACAAACCGGGTTCCTGAAGCTTGGTGCTATTCATGGCCCATCCTTTCTCCTGTAGATGTTACAACAGTATATGAACTGCCCCTTCTAAATCTGCAAGAGAATCAGACGTGAGCATAATATCATCAGTGTAGAGATACAACTGCACGATTTGCAGTTTCTTCCATGTGGCCAAGTCCTGGGCTACAATTTCATGACAAATGGTGGGACCGTGGAGGTATCTCTGTGGAAGGACAGCTAATGTCCACTGTCAGCCTTCCCACGTGAAGGCAAACTCTTCCTGGCTTTCCTGTGCTATGTCAATAGAGAAGAATGCATTATCAAGATCTACAAAATAATGATATGTCACTAGTTCATGATGGAGTGTGTCCATAATAACTGCTATAGAGGGAACAGCATCATGCAAAGGGGGTGTAACTTTATTCAGTTCCCTGTAGTTCATGGTAATACACCCGGAGCCATCTGGCTTTCTCACTGGCCACACTGGGGAATTAAAAGGACTATGAGTGGGCTTTATGATGCCCACTTTCTCCAACTCCTGTAGAGTTTCTTTGATTTCTTTGTGCCCTCCAGGCAATTTATACTGCTTAGTATTTGTCACCCGCTGAGGTATAGGCAGAGCTACAGGTGGGTGCTTAGCATGTCCCCTCAGAACAGCCTTTATCTCACCATACCCTCAGTCTGAACTCACCTGCAGTGGTCTATGACCACAGGCCCTGCAAGATATCTACCCCCAAAATATATTCAGGGATGGGATAAATATACAGGGTATACTCCTTTGGGGGTAAACGCCCTACCCCCAATGGGATTTGGGCTTTCTTCACTCTAACTACCTTACCCCCATAGCCATCTATCACAGCAGAGGTCCTGGAAAAATGCTCAGGGTTGCAAAAAATTAGAGAACACTCTGCTCCTGTGTCCACCAGCACCAAAACATGTTGTACATTCACAGGGGACCAATGAATTGCTAATTCTACATGTGGCCTCCAGTCCCCACCATGTCCCCCAACGTGAGGACCTTGACCCCTCCTCAGTCAAACCATGATGCCCAGTCATCCACCTGTGGGGGTGAGGGCCCAGGTGAATCCTGAGTACTGTCCCCCAGGAAGTTATGCAGGGACACAGGCCAGGCATGATGCTTTGACTCCAGTTTCCTTGTTCTGGACCTCAGCAGCTAGAACTTCTGCTCTGGCTTTAACTGGTGCCACAGTTCTAACAAGATCCTATTGGGCTGCCCATCAAGTTTTTCTTTCACTACCCCTGTCTTTATCAGTTCAACCCACATCTGGGTCCTTGAGACCTTCACGGGGCCTTTTGCAACTCTCCTTTCAGTCATAGCCTGTACTTCCTTCTGTGCCCTTATTGTTTCAACCTCACCCAGATCTGCTAAAGTACAAGTAGCCTCAGTTATGGGTTGCCCTATGTAAGGGGCAAGAGTAGTCACTAGGGGCCCAAAGAGAGATGTGGGAGCTGTATGCAGCACCAATTTTTCATTCCTATGGTTAACAACTCCTTATTGGGGCCCTGGGAGTTAGATGGTAACTAGATAGATAGATAGGTTAGAAGATATTATAGATGGTATTTTTCATGCCCAATTCCCGCAATACCTGTTGGAGCTCTGCATGTTTTCCAGCTAGTGGGTAAATGTGGTAAATCACCCTGATTAGGCCAAACTGCCTTGATGACAGCTGTCAGCCAATCCAGAAATGTCTGATTCCCTGAGGCATGATGGGCACTTTGCAACCACTGCTGGAGGGAAGGTGAGTCGTCAGGGAAGCCAGTCTACTCATTTCAGCACCCAACATAACAATGTTTTCCACCCCCACATCCTGGGGACGTAAAAGCCATGTAGGCAGAGATTGGGATGGCTTCTGTCTGTACCAGATGCTCAAGTCCACCAGCTCACCCTGGGCATTGGGGTGGAGCATGTAGTTCTTCACAACCTGGGGAGAGGGTGGCTCCTCCCCCATGAGGAGCCCAGGGTTGTTTTGTTTTTATTTATTTTTTTAATTACAGCCAGTCAGGCCTTTAATACAGGAGAGGCTGGTGCCTTGGGCAGTGTCCTCTGCAGCAAATCGGCCCATGGCCCCACCTCCTCATCCTCTCCCAACATCATGTTCTCTACCATCTCCAGGGCTGAAGGCACCACTCTTTCCTCTCCCTCCCCCATGGCCTCCTGCAACATGGCTTCTCCTGCCGCCTCCCCCCTCACCTCTGCTAAGGGATCTTCCAGGAGCACGACCCATTTTCTCAATAACTGTCTCTCTTCCTTAAGGACATCCCATAGGTCATCACCTAGCTCCTCCAAGTGATGCTGAAGTGTTTCTCTCTCCTGCCGAAGTCCCTCTCTCTCCTTGATAACCCTCTCGATGACTGTCTCTTTCTCTTCGATAGCCCTCTCTTTTTCCTCAATAACATTTTATACTATCTCGAGGAAAAGAGACCCTATAATGCCAGCTGCTATATGGCCACTCAGGGCCTCTAAGCAGTGTTCTAGCTCATGGAGGGATAATTCTGCAGCTTCTGGTGTCTCCAGCCCTCCTCAGTTCTGGGGAAAGCCCCACCCCTCTAAGAAGTGCTTTACCCTAGACCAATTCCCTGCTAGGGACTCCGCAGTTGGAAGCCCCACAGATAGGGGGCTCCTGGGTGAAGCTGCACCCTCTGCCACTGCAGCCACTGGGGACTCCCCACTATCCATGGGGGGGTGGGGCTCCAGGAATCTTCCCACCATCTCTATGGGCAGCCCACCCAATGGTCACACCCATGTAGACAGATTTTGGGTTCAGAGGTCCTGCTGACCAACTCCAGATGTAACTCTAGAGAGGAGAAATCTTGGGGCAAATACCTTTGAAACCAAAATCAGTCAAAAGGAGAAATAAAGTTTAAAACCCATTTATTGCTTACAAGCAGTTGTCCCGCATCTCTCTCTCTCTCCTGCTGCAACAGAAGTGAGTGAATATCCTTCCCCCAACCTCTCTGGTCCAGATAAGCCCTCATTGGCCCATGTCATTACCCATTGATATAGAAATGGACTACTTCTCTCTACCCCTTGGAAACATCTTTTGGTTTGGAGATGCACTAAAGCTAGGCAAGAGATTCTGGAAATACTGCAATTTTACCCACTTTTAGCTTTTAACAAAAACCTTAAAAAGCATATTTCTTTGTTAACAGTTAACAAAGAAGAGGACTGTCAGAACTGTTTTCAAGATCTCTAACATTTGAATTTCTGTATTACTTTTATACTTACATCCTTCCAAAAAATACTGCAGAAATAGAGATATATTAAGTGGTGTTACATTTTGGAAACAACAGATATCTGGGTTGTTCTTACAGGACTTTAATATGGAAGCTAAAATGATAATACACAGCAGTTGCCAAAAGTTTTCTCCTGAAACATTGATTGTGACTTATTATAAATCTTTCAATTATTTATCTTAGAAAATAAGAAGCTATTATTTGTAATCTACCTGATTTCCCCTGCAGTATAGAAATGTCTTCTTGGACTTTACTCAGGACATACTATATCTATCAGTCAGAAATCTTAATAATTTGCTTTAAGATTCTGTGTCATAAAATGCAAACTGGTTGAAGTTTACTACAATGGCTCAGCACAGAGAAATTAACTCCCCAAGTTTGGTTAATGCTGAACTAAACTGATGAGCCCAGGGACAATTAATTTATTTTTCACAAGGACACAATGCAGTGCACATGTTAGGACTTCCCTTTTAGAGACTGTCTATCGGAAGTCTGTTTATGTCTCAATTTACTAATCTATTTTGTGCTGACCCTCTTGAAGTCTGAGAATAGTTTTCCAGGGCACTGAACTTGTTTCCTCCAGAGATGATTACAGTCATGATATCCTGGAATTTAACATAAAAGTAGAGTAGCCTGTGACCACTAACAGTAATAATAAGTCAATGCAAGACACGTACTATGAGCTACATGCATTATCTCATTTATTCTTATAACATCCTTATGAGTCAGGTAATATTTTTCCAATTTTATACATAAAGTAATGGAGAATCCAAGAGGTTGACACCTAATTCCCAATTTGTGTTCTAAAACTTGTACTTCTTCATATATATATGTTAGGAAATAAGAAAAAGAAACTGCAGCGGCCAATCATAATACCTATTCTAAGAAATTATTCTCTTTTCTACTATATTTATAAGGACATTTTATCTGTTATAAATTTTAACACAGTGCCTTCACATAGGAAGGGCTTAACTGACGCCTGATGAATAAATATGGAAACCTAACTTTGATGCTAAACTGAGAAAATTAATTTTTCAATGTAATTTTTAATAAAATACTATATTTTACTCTTTTAGTTGACCAAATAAACAATTACAGGGATGTTCATAAATAAGTGAATAAAATAATATACAAAATCTTCAACATGTTTTTATAATAGCACACTTTCAATGTTAAAAATATTTCATTATTCAGAGCTTCCTGTTAACAATAGTATCTGTATACATCAAACATGGCCTGAGAATTTTGAAAGTCTGTCAGTTGTGTCATGATCATAATTATTGAAACTTAGTTTCCACTGAACACCAAATATTATGTGCATGTTCTGTCTACACATAAAAATAACTGACATTTTTCCAGTAATGTAATTAAATTATTATACTAAGATTTTCTTTATGAAAAATCACTAAATATTAATGAATGACTTGTCTATTAGATATTTTAAATTATTATCATAAATCTAATAATTGTTTGACTATGTTTCCAGATATCCAGGCAAATAGTAAAACCATTTGTGGCATGTTATTGTAACATGTTTTTTTCTTATTTAAGATACAGGCTTTATAGCAGTTTATTTTTTCTTTAATGTGATGCCTTGAACCATTTGCACCAGAATCATTTGATGTTTTTGTGACAAAAATGCAATCTGATCCAGGGTTCTACTAATTCAGAATAGTTAAGGGCCAAAAACTAGAACTGTTCAGTTTAAACAAGTTCCTTGGGTGGAGCATTTGTCTTTAAAGTTTGATATGCTGAAGTTTAAAAACTACTGCTCTACTTTGTAGCTCATATTGTATTTTTATTTGCAATATTTATTGAATGACTGGGGTCTTTGCTTCACTTTAGTTTATTCCATTCTGGAAACTTTAGAAGTAGAATTTGTGCTCAAGTCTCATCAATTCCCATTTGTAAATCTCACTCCCTTGAGGTTTCAAAGGACGTCGGCATCTCTTAATCCTATTAGTGTTACTCGGCTTTTAGTGCAAATAAAACGTCAAAAAGTTCAAGTCATCAGGTGGTCTCTGAAATTTTAGGTCTTTGTTGTTAAATTTTCATCCAGTGAATTCTTTATATATTAGAAACAAGCTGCCTCATGTTTTTCTCAATTGTTTTAGAAATAGAAGCAGAATTTATCTTTAGGAGAATACTGTCCTTTGGTTTTGGAAAATAAACACCTCATGGAGAAAAACATTTTAATAGGCTTTTTAGTCAAGAACAAGTAGAGCAAAAATGCTATTCTAGAAGGGAGATATTTGAGTCAATAAGAAAATTAACTACTCTCCATAATAATGTAAAAGGCCACCTTTATTTTGAACTGGGAGGAAGCAAGACAAGTTTTTTAAACATCAGTGGGGTTTTAGTACAGCTAAGTGTATTTCCTTTTAGTGAGATAAGTGGTTTCTTCCAACAATAGAAAGAAGCAAGACCAATGGGAGATCTAGAAAGGTACTCTCTTTGGAGGATCAGGGCAAAGGACTCTAAACACAATGTTATCAAATATTCCAGATTAAAATTTCCTGGATGGTATTACATTTTTCTTCACATCTATAGGATTCTAATAAATGTTTCTTAATGCCATTACTTAATGTCAGCTCTGCTTTATGGCTCCCCATGAGACAAACTGTTATTAAAAGAGGCACAGACCTTGGGAAGTGGTCCTGTGACCTGTGACATATGTGAAGGCTAGCATCGTTAGAAACATGACAAGTAACTCAGTACTAATTAATAGAGCATGTAATGATACCCTGAAAATTCCTAGATATATGGTATTTCTTTTACTCTAAAGTGCCATCATTTTAAGATGCACCATTATTTCATGTGCCACAAAGAAAAAATGCTGCCAATTAAACTATCATACAGTGTTTACTTATACCTTAGATTTTTGTTTTGTACTTAAGGAAAAAGTCTTTTTAGATTTACTTAAACATAGCTTTTTATTACATGTCACTCTTACACATACATGAAAATAAAAATATGAAAAAAACAAAATGGGTAAGATCTAAAGTTCCTTTATATCTGATTCTTTTTGTAAGTCTGACTCTTCCAAGTCATTTCTTTGAGTCAGAGTAATTGATTTCTTGGTTTTTCCAGTACTACTTGGTGATGCAGCCTATCTTCAAAGAGTGCTCTATTGATTCTGGGATTTTCTTCCAAGCCAGCGAAACTATTTCTGAAGCTGGTGTTTTCCTAATCTTGCATGAGAAGGATTTTGTAAAACAAATAGAGCTCATATTCCCTCTGCAAATTTTCCTTACATTCACATGTTTAGAATGATGAGATGTTACACTGGCCAGTTTTGCCATCAGGAATATCTACCTAATCACACATGTGATGACAATGAGCTATCTCATAACTGCTGCCTGGCTAACATGATTGCAAGATTCTATTGACTGTAGGACACATCCTACTTCAGTGATGTTAATATGTTAACAAATATACCCCTCATACTTGATAAAACATAGCATTTTGAGAAAGCATTGAATGTCTGGCAATCACACAGAACAAAGACTTAGGTGTTTTAGTTGACTACTAGAGGAAGAGTAACCCTCTCCCAAGGCTGGAGAATTTGGGAATATACAAGTTATACTTGTATTCATTTGCAGTTTTTACAATTGTACTTGCTAGTACTTTATTAGTATTTTTTAAATGTGAGTGGCCTTTTTTCCCAAAAATGATTTCATCATAATAAATGAAAAAAATCAGCTTGTCACATTAAATTATAAATTATAAACTACTATTTCCTCAGTTCTCTAAGTGTCCTTCACCCTCATTACACTGACCTTCAGAGATTAGGAGCAGGAAAACTTTAATGAGAACTTCAGCTAATGTAATAATTAGAGAATGAGCTGATTTTAAAAAAATGTGAATCTGATTAAAATTACACATATGCTTAAATTGTATGGGTTAAATGGAGGTAGAGAATTTTTTTAAATTTCAATTTTCAAATCATATTAAATACTGAGCATATGCAAAAATCATGTTGTGATGTATTTATTTTCTTCCCATTCAGAACCAGTAATTAGAATACAATTCAGAAATGGAGAGCCCATGCTGATGTGCCTTACAGTCTGGCTATCCCACTCAGATTGATTTTGGAGATTTCCCTCCTACCCTTAGTAGTCAAAGACACTCATCTTTCAATTGATATTGACAGACTTATCTTCCAGTGAGAGCTTAGGCTTCACTCCCCACACCTCATCTGAGAAGCAGGAGTTTGAGTCTTTGGGGCTCATTCTGTTACAAGGTGGAGTTTTGTTTTGTTCTGTTTTTGGATACTGGTCTTTTTAAATTCATCTTTGGGGCTTCTTCCCTTCTTTAACTTTCAAATAGATTGATTTTCTTTAGAGTTTTTTTTTTAAACGTTATGGAGTCTAATATACAGTAGAATAAATATGCCCATTTAAAATATATAGCCTATTAAGTTTTGACCTATGTGTACACTTGTATAACTATCATCTTATTCAAGATATACAATGTTTCTATAAGCCCAAACACATGTTTCCTTGTGCCCTTCCCAGTCATCCCCCCAAACCCACCACATACCTTCGGTCTCCGGCAATCACTGATAGGCCTTTTGTCACTATGGACTAGTTCTCCCTATTCTAAAATTTCAAAATACGGAATCATACTATGTATCTTTTTGTGCCTGGCTTCTTTCTCTTAGCAGAATATTTTTTTGATATATATATGTTGTTTTGTTTTAGCAGATTATTCCTTTTTGTTGCTGAGTAGTAATCATCATATTAATATATGAAATGTGTTTAACCATTCATCTGTTCCCACATATCACTTACTGTAACAAGCACTGAAGACATGGAACAACTGGAACTCTACACTGCTCATGGGGTTAACCAAATGGTGCAACTGCTTTAGGAAACAGTTTAGAAGTATCTTACAAAGTCAAATGTGAACTTACCATATGATCCAGCAATGCCATTTCTAGATATTTATTTAAATAACTTAAAATACATGCCCACAAAAATATTTGTACATGAATGTTCACAACAGCTTTATTAATTGGATTTGTTTTACACTTTCTTGGTGTAAATTAAAATTGGACTATGGCTACTTTTGTCTTGGGAGGGGCTTCCTATTTAGAGAAAGCTATGCAGGGTTCAGATTATACCCAAGGAAAATAAATCACTATCCAGGTCTCTTAGGCAAAAGTAAATGAATTAAAAACAAAAATCAACCAGGTGTCTCTCAAGTCATTAACCTAGCTATCTACACATGAAGGTTTGGGTTAAAGCTTTGCTGATAATAGAAAGAAAGATGGTCACCCACTCTTCTTATCTTCCTCAAAAGTATAGATTTTAGCTTCAGGATCTTAGCCAAGTTTCTTGGCTGTCTTATCCTATCTGTGAAGAGCCTCTCTCCTATGCCTTCTAGGTAATCTGTTCCTTTATCACTGAACTCCTAACTTAGTAAAGTAGAGTAGTCTCTTGACAGACAAGTAGAAAAACTACTATTGGATTGGTAGAAATTTGAGAAACCCTTCAAATCAAAGTATGTCTGCAGATACATGCTTGCATAAAGAGAATCAGCTTTGAGTCCTACATGCTTTTGAGAGAAAATAAATACCTGGAAATAGAGAACCACAATGAGCAGCAAATGAGCATTTACTGGGAGCACAGATTCAGATAAATACCCAAATAGTGTTTTTGCTAGTAGGTTGAAGATAAAAGATTTTTAAAGAGGAAAAGGAAGAGGACAATTACATGAGTTGAAGACAAGGGAAAAAAAAAGGTTTTCTATGGATATTAACAAATTTTCTATGCACATGAATAAGATAAACTACTTTGGGTTATGCATTGATTAACTGCTGATTTTATCTTCAGAAAGTCCATAATTTTCAGTTTTGTGATTTGGATGTCCTTCTCCTGGTGACTTTTGAAACAACTGCTTAAAGCAATTGCTATTTTGACCAGTCTGAATGTTTTGACCAGTTCAAAGGTGGGTAAGGCAGTTTCCCTGCAGTGGTCACTCCGACTACATTTTTAAAAGGTTTGTCATAATCAACATTCTTCTTTTATCTCTCTTTATTGTTTGAATGGATTCTAAGCCAAATTCCACTGTTATTAACCCCATTTTACAAATGAGGAAACTGAAACGCAAAAGCATTAAGATACTTGTTCAAATCATAAAGCTAAAAGTGATGGAACCGGACTCAGCATTAACACAGTCTGGCCCCAAGGAGACACTTCTAACCATTAGGTATATATTGGTGGTTCTCAAGCTTTGCATGCATAAAAATTACATGGAGGGCTTGTTAAAGCACAAATTTCAAGGTAGGCCCCACCTCCAGTTTCTGAATCAGTAGATCTGAGATGGGACATGAGAAATTGCCATTCTAATGAGTTTGCTGAATACTGTGATCTGGGATGCACTTGGAGAATCACTATTACACACACATTTCTCTGAACACAAATTTGTACAGTGCATGTAACTTTCACAGTGATAGATCTTCATTAAAGTTTATGTGACTGGACTTACCCAACCTGGTTAGAACATAATACTAATCATGCCATAGTACTAATCACTCCAAAACTGAAAGAGAGAATAACATAATAGTAAAGAGCTTGGCAGTAGAAATATCCGGATTTCCTCTCTCATTCTCCCACCAAATAGCTATGAAATGTTGACCATGTTGCTTAGTTTTATGACTCAGTTCCCTGACCTGTAAGATGGTGAAGCAGTAGTACCTAGTCGTAGGGCTATTGTGAGGCTTATATGAGACAGGGACCTGGCAAGTATTTTCATTCTTTAGCATGATATTAAAGGTTGGTAAATGTTCTTACCTTGGATGCCCAGAGTTTGAAGTTTAATCTCTCTTGGCATTTATTGATAGTTCCCGGCAGTGGTTGGTGTAAAGGTTTTAGGAGTTTTGCAAGAATTGTCCTTGAGGGTATAAAAAACATATTTGATTTTATAATTTTCTGTAAGTAGATATAACCTGTGGCTTTGAAAAGGTTTTTGGAGAGCCATAGCAGGAAAAATAACTTCATAAAACTAAGTGTACCTTCTATTGTGTGGGGTAACATAAAGGAACACTTATGTTATAAGGAACTCATGCAACCTGAAGCAAAGTCTTGCAGAGTTCCAGAACCATTTTTGTCAGCTATCTTCTTAAATATACCGAAGCTGTGTTCAACCAACAGAGGATCAATTTAGTTAATTTATTTTTTTAATACTCTCCATTAAGGAAATTGAATTGATTGACATGTTGTCAAAATAACTGGATGATTTGCAACACTTTCTCTCTTGCAGTCAGGACTTTTGTCATTATAGCAGATCCTAGGAATTTTGCTGTGTTGTCCTTACCACTGGAATAAAATGGAATTAGTTAACGCTTATTTTTTTGTACATTCTGTGCCCTCTGCATTTGTACTGCACTGCCCTCTGGAGGGCAGAATTCATCATAGCATACACATATATACAAGACAAACTGCTTCAAGAATGTATAGTGACAATAGCACCAGAATATAATAGCAAAATAAAAACTATTATAATTCATGCTAATATTTCAATTGGCATTGAGTACTGTTGTTTTTTCTTTCTAATTTTTAAATTTCTGTAACAGATGATTAAAGTATTTTGTCAATATTCCTTTAAATAATTGCACCTCTCTTGGTTGGCTTTTAAAATGAGAGTCTAAGTTTTTCCATATTTTAATATTATTATATTTCATACTGGGTCCATCAGATTTATTTTCCTGATAATCAGTTTGCCCCTCTTATTTTGAATATATGTAGAATTTCCTGTTTAAAGAATAGGTATATCTTTTTGTTCATTTGCCATAGATTTTCATATATAGTCAAAGGTTAGTCCTTTAAATGTATGTGTGCATGAAACTGGCTGGTTGGGTTATAAAAATAAGCTATTAAAATTTTCTGTGGAGAATAAATCTGTTGAACTTGACTGATACTGGTTGTGAAACTAAGAAAGATGGAAAATATTTTAAGTTGATCTACATAACCTTAAGTAATCTTGAATTTTGAAAATCACTGTTTAAATAAAACATCACTGTCACAGAAAGAAATTCAGGATGAACTCCATGAGACAAAATTTGTGAAAGCTTACACAGTGACAATATTGTCCATGATCATCCTATATATTTGCCTAAATTCATTTGGTCTGTGTGAATTTGCTATAACAAGAGAAGTTACTTGGAGTTTTCCTTTTGTACTTTAGGTTAAATGTCAAACATTTTTTTGTCTGTAATCTTTGGGCTGAGAACTAGACTAATTTTACCACAGAACAATAAAAGGGAAAATAAAGTGGGAATCTCAGGGATTTCTTCTTTTTTTTTTCCTTTCCTTTTCTTGTCTAGATTTTTCAAATCTGCGTGCTGACCTCATACTGCTAACTAAACCACATAGGAAATTTCTTATTGAACACCTCTAAGCTGCCATTCTAAATGGGTATGGGTGACAAAAAAAATCCCAAAAAACATGAATCTAAAAGTAAATGATATTTGCTGCCCATAGCTGTTTTCAACCCCTGTCACTTTAAGACTACTCCACACTGTCCAGTGTCAGGATCTAAAAGTATATTGGTCACTTTCTATTTGCCTTTCAACTGTCATATAAGGACAGTTCAAATGGCCAAGTTAATAGAAACTAATCAAAACATGAGAATCAATTTCCAAATGACACTGCATGCAGAGGCTAAGATTTAAGAGAAAAAAAGGATTGAGGCAGAAAAAAGAAGGGGAGAGGTTCACTCTTTTTAATTGTACTTATTTTGCTGGAATAGCCAGATATTAAGAATTCATGTTAATTTCCAAATTAATAACCTGAAAGCTACAAAACTGTTTTTGAAAAGAGGTACTACTTTTAATTTTATCATTCATTCAATTAATAAATATTTGTTATTGAATGTCAACTGTGTGCAAATTATTGTGCTACTATGTGCAAGTTACAGTGCTGTTCACTTTTCTTAGCTTAAATATAAATAATTAGATAACTATGCCTTTAAATATGTGACTATAAACTCTATTCATTGCTTTTCCCTCCACTTCAACTGTCAATATCCACTTCAACTGTGATTTTCAACAATCCAATGTAAATAATAAGCTTATTTAAGTCAGAATAATATGAAAGATTATATCTCATATTCACAGTTTTTTTAACTTCATTATAAAATTATTATTTACTCAACGAATCATTGGAGTATGTTTACTTCTTTTCTTCTGACTACCAGCATTTTATAATAAATGCTCTCTCTGCCTATCAGATTTAACTTCAATTAATTTATTAAGTCAGGGAGTCCCTGTATCATATTTCATTATATTTCATAGCCAATTAGTTTTCTGTTGATAAAACTAATTCTGAACTCATTATTACCAGTTGCAAATTAACTTTTATTCCACTGTGACTATTGAAATATTTTAATATTTGTGCCAATAATTTTATAACCTAATATTCATGTACATTATCTGTTACTCACCATAACCTGAATTAATCTAGCTATATATTTGATTTATTTGATACTGCTTCATGATCCCAGAGGGGTTACAGCATATTTCAGTCTTATCTATGTGCATATTTCATGTTGCTTAAAATTTTATAGTAAGGTTTTGGATTTCTGTGTAATTTTTAAAATAAAATTTAAAAGAAAAGTTTAAAATTTTTGGTAACACGTTTTGATTAAAAATGTTGACTTCTGAATATGTGCATATATGGCTTGGCTTCTTATTTGCTGATTTCTCACTGTAGTAGAATTCTTGAAAATGTGTGCACCCCTACCCCTAAATATATTTCAGCCCTCATTCCTGAAGACTTTTGACATACAAGTTTCAACTCTTAATTGCATTAGTATAATTTGAAATTGCTCTCTGTAGTAGACAGATTTTTTTTAAAACCAGAATAGATTAACTTTGCCCTAATTCTGACTACTGAACTTCTCATTCAATTGCAGTGTTAGATTCACACATATATCTGCCCCTCAACTTTCTCGGCTAAATATACACTTTATTAACTGTTTAAAATATGGTTCATCTGAAAATATAAACACAAGTGGACTGTACTGAAATGAACTTTGAAGATTCCTATCTAGAGGCTAACTGGGTGTATATTCTAGAAAAAAGTCACCTGAAATAATGTACACAATTGCAGGTCTCCCTATTTTTTTCAGTCTCGTTTCAAATACATCACATGCTAGCATCTTGGCATAGCAAAAAGCAAAATGCTTGTGATACCATTTATTATCTCAACCTC
The DNA here is from genome assembly GCF_030020395.1 of Manis pentadactyla. Classification (NCBI taxonomy): domain Eukaryota; kingdom Metazoa; phylum Chordata; class Mammalia; order Pholidota; family Manidae; genus Manis; species Manis pentadactyla. The sequence continues at coordinate 114,026,563 of NC_080025.1, forward strand.
ATTAGGCCTCCATTGTTAACAATATGGCAAACCATTTTGTCCTTTGAGGATAAAGTTATGGGGGAAAAAATAGTAACTCCAGTGTCTTTGAGTGGAAAAATCTGGTAATAAAACTAGCTAAACTAGTAAAACTAGTATGAACTAGAATTCATACCTCTCCAATCCTCATATTTGGGTTCACTTCCGCTTTTGATCGATGGCTTTAAGAAGCTTCTGCCAGAACTAGATGTCAGCAGCGTGAGCTGTCCATCACTAATTAGAATTATCTATCTCTTAAGTTAATGATCTTTAGCATTTTTGTTAATAACTCTGGAAAGGGAGTATACCCCACTAATGCCTTTTTGCAGATGATCTAAAGGTAGGAGTTTCACGGTATGCTATTCAAAATAAGAAAACTATTTTAATTGACCTTGAGAGGTTAAAAGAATGGGTTTGGTGGAAAAATAAGATTAATGGGAAAAAAAATAAGCTAAAAAATATGACCCTCTGAAAAGTAACAAAGAGAGCAGTATTCATGAAGTATGAAATAGACAATGATAATTTGGGAAAATATATACAAAATATTACCTATATATTTTAGAACAAGACAGAGTATAGTATTCAGTATAAAATAGGCACTGATTTAATCTATATATGTCATTTTTTTTTTACTAAGGAAATCAATTACCAGTATATTTACAGATATAATTGGTAAGTTGGACTTTTTATCAGTTGGATATTGGTCTGACTTAACCTCAGTTTAATTTTTATACTGATTTTTCTACTTCCTAAGATCCAATCCTGGTAAAGGACAGTTTTTTCAACAAACAGTCTGGGAAAACAGGATATTCACATGCAGAAGAATGAAGATAGATCCTTTCCTTACAACAAATACAAAAATTAACTCAAAATGCATGAAAGACCCAAACATAAGACCCCAAACTACAAACCTCTTAGAAAAGAACAGGGAGAAAGCATTGTGACATTTTTGGATATGATACCAGAGCACAGACAACAAAAGAAAAACTAGCTAAATTTGGACATCATCAAAAAGAAAAAAAATTTTGTGTATCAAAGAACACTATGAAAAGAGCAAAAAGACAATGCACCCAATGGGGGAAAATTTTGTAAATCATATATCTGATAAGGAATTAATAACCAGAATATACAAAGAACTCCTAAAACTCAACAACAAAAAATAAACAACCCAATTAAAAAATGGACAAAGAACTTGAATGGACATTACTGCAAAGAAGATATACAAATGGGCAGTAAGTACATGAAAAGATGTTCAACATCACTAACTATCATTAGGGAAATGAAAATCAAAACCATGGTAAGAGACCATTTCATACCATTATAAATAAATAAATAAATAAATAAAAATACTAAATATAAAATCAATGTAAATGATATAATAATAAATAACAAAATAATAAATATAAAATAAAAATACTTAAAAAGAAAATAACAATAAGTGTTGACACATGTTTTCTCAGTGGGAGATATTGGAACTTGGGCTCTACTGATGGGGATATAAATTAGTTCAGCTGCTGTGGAAAACAGAATGCCAGTTCCTCAAAAAATTAAACAAAGAATTAAGATATGATACAGAAAAATCTACCTCTAGATTTATATTCAAAATAATTGGAAGTAGGGATTCAAACAGGTATTTGTATACATGTTCACAGCAGCATTATTCACAATAGGCAAAGGTAGAAGCAACCCAATGTCCATCCACAGATGAGTGGATAAACAAAATGTGGTATGTACCTATTGTGATGGTTAATGTGTCAGACTGGAAGGTGTTTTTGGATGTGATATGAATATTTAAGTTGGTGAAATTTGAGTAAACAGATTGTCCTCCATAATGTGAATGGGTCTCATCCAGTCAATTGAAGTCTTGATAAAACAAAAGACTGGCCTCTCGAAGCAAAAGGGAATTCTCTAGCAGGCTGCTTTCCATCTTATCCACACCATCAACTCTCCTGGGTCTCCCCACCTGCTAGCCTTTGGAATAGAACTGCACCATTGACCCTCCTTAGTCCCCATGTTGTTACACTTGGGACTGGATCCACACCATTGGTTCTCCTCGATCCTGAGAATGCCAACCCACCTTGTAGACTGTGGACTTCCCAGCCTCCATAATCATGTGAGCTAATTCCTTATAAAAAGTCTCTTTACATAGAGATTGGCTTTGTTTATCTGGAGAACTGTGACTAATACACCTATAAGTGTATATGTTTCTGTCTCATCTTAGCCATAAAATTTCTCAGCATTTGAACTCTCAGTTGCTATTGCAAGTGTCTTACACTTTGCTGTCGGAATTTCCTGATACTCGAATTTCTCTCTGTTTGGGGGGCTTTGGTATCCCAGGATTCTATATATTTTATAATAGTGCATTGTTCATTTTTGTTGGCAGTTTTCAGAAATCAGTCAGCAATTTCATTTAGTGGTACAGCCACCTTTTGTGGTTCACTATGATCTCTTTCTCCTCCCCTTTCCCTGCCTCCCTGCATTCATTCCAATACTGGCATCTTAATCATAAGCATGCCGTTCCTCTTTCCGTTAGTTGGTATTCCAAGTGTAAGCCTTCAAGGTCCCTCCAGTCTCCTCTAGGAAAGGGAAGGAGTAAGGTGCCAGGCTGGACAGGCTGTCAGATGGGCAGTGAGTTGACACCAGAGAGTACTGGCTGTCCCTGCAGTGTTCCCAAAGGCTCTCTCTTTTCAAGGAAGCTTAATGGACTGGGAGGGAGCTAAAGACCAAAAGTTGTGCTCTGTAGTTAGATACCAGCTGGAATAGACACCAGGGACAGGAAATTGAGGATTGTGTGAACACAGTCAGGTTGGTACCAGTAGAGGAACTTTTTCTAATGTTCAGAAGTTTTAGTACATAAATACATTAAAAAGTCAATTTTTAATTTGATGAATTTTGATCATTGTCAATAATAAAACATTTATATTAGCATCAAATACTGACAGTCATTTTGCTTTGGAATTGCATTCACTTATGTAGATTTTAACTATCTCCCTTATGAAATCCTTGTCATTGTATTTTATGACCACTGAAAACCTCTTTCCTTATAACACTTTCCTGAGTTTTGAAGAGCAGATAAAATGAAAGATGCCCAGTTAAATTTGAATTTCAGATAAACAACAAATAATGTTTAGTTTACATCCCATGCAACTAAAATAGATTTTATTGTTTCTTAGAAATTCAAATTTAACTGAGTGTCCTATATTTTATCAGGCAAACTTACATGCCCCCAGTTTTGACTATTGAACTTGTCTAGAACCTTCAAATAGTAAACCATGACCACTAAAGTAGACTTTCTCTCCCAAACCCACAATTGGCCTATTTCCTTGGAATTCCCTACCTCCCATTCATCCAGCTCATAGGCATTTGCATCCTAAGGTGTGACAGCCAGTAAACTTTTTATTGTGTTTGCCCTTGGAACTGAGTACAACAGTCTATTTGAGGTATTACCTGAGCCAAACAGAATAGGACTAGCACCTCCCTCATTATAGACTCTACTTCTCTTAATGGGGTCCAAGTTAACAGCAGCCTATTAGTCAGCTTCATTACACTGATAACTGATCTTCTAATTAATTTTAAGTCTTTTTCATACGTTCAGCTGAACAATATTTTACTCTAGTTTTCTTTTAAAACCTTAACTTCATTCAATTTTTTAAAATCACAGCAACAAATTTCCTTGAATCTTTTCATTTTTAGCTCCCTTGAGAACTAGTTGAGTATCCCCATTGACTATGTATTCCTCTTCTTTACTGCTAGTCAGTCTTTTTGAGGTTGTGTCATTAGAATTTTATCTTATCTCTGAACTTTTTTTTATCTAATAGTTAAAAAAATCTAAATCTGTAAAATATTTGTCAACCTATGCCCAGATATTAGGTACTTTACCTATCTTATCACTTTTAATTTTCACATAACCTTGAGAGGCAAGTTCTATTATTTCTGGTTTACAGTTGAGGGAACAGATATTCAACAGAATCGAGTGAGTTGTCCAGGTCAAATCATGCAGTGGAAGAAGAAGTGCTAGAAATGGAAAGGCAAGGACAGGCAGATGCCAAACCTAGATGGTTAGTTAAAATCCTAGTCTTGGAAACAGCAGTGGAAAGATGCTCTGGAAAGAAGGGGCAACCTTATGGCTTTCCAAGATGCACAAGAATTGGGGTAGGATTTTGATCTCACAGCAGTAGCTGCCAAACTGCTCACCTGAACTCATCTTCAGATAGACTTTGAACAGGTCTTTGGTGTTAGGAGATAAAAGAGTTTATAGAACCTAAGCACAGATGAGACTAACCTGGGCTGTGGTTGCCAAATATCTGGAATGTCTAAAAATTAAAGATTTTGTAAAACAGTAAATAAAACTTAAATTTTAAATGAATATAAATTTCAACAGAGGCTAAAGAAGTTTAATTCTATTTTCATTCATATACTGCCTCAAATGATATTATGGAATAGTAGCACTGGAAAAGGATCTTAGAAATGATCTAGCTTTCATTTTGTGGAACATGGAAGTCCAGAGTGGTAACATGATTCCTCCAAAAATCACACTTGTAGTGTTGCGGAGTCTGCAGCCTGCATTCTCCAGTCCAATCTCTCTTAATTAGACTATGTTGATATTATTATTATTGTTGATTTTAACTTTAAGTAGATAACTAATATTCAATTTGTATTTATTCTATTGACAAGTATAGTATCTCTATGTCTGTCTGTCCGTCTATCTATCTATCATCTATCTATATCTATCTTTTATCATCACTATATCTATCTATCTATCTATCTATCTATCTATCTATCTATCTATCTATCTATCATCTATCTATATCTATCTATCTTTTATCATCACTGATCTATTAAGCCGCTTGCCTGCTTATGGTTACTTGTTACATAGGTCTGAGACATTTGCTCTTAGTAAATGAGCAACTTCCACCTAGTGGTAGGTAACCTGAATTGCAGTCAGAACTCCCACAGAATGCATAATAGCTAAACCCATCAACTAGGCACTAATCCAAATGTCTCAGACAGATAGGATATGTCTGTCCTTCAATACAGAAACCTCTAGTTGGCCTTTTAAAATTTTTTCTTAATTATAAATTTTTTAAATCATCTCAGTTTTCTGAACCAGAGAGTAAGCCCTGGGTCCTATAAGCCAATAAAATGAGGTTTTAAAGGGCTGAGAGGGCATCCAAATAGATCATATTGTCCCAGAGCAATGCTCTACCTGGCTTTATTTTAGTATATGAAAATATTTAGGAACAGAATGACACTTCTAAGATACTGTCCTACAAGTTAGCTGAGCTCCTTTCAAAGTGCCTAGAAGTTGGCAGCTTAATACACTCAGTTACAAGTTATCTTCCAGTGAATATAAATATGGTTACTCAAGATTATTCAAGGGATGAGTTATTCCATAATTTGTAATAAATGTAGCCTTAATACTTATTTTATTTGAAAGTAACAAAGTAATATTGGCTTTTTAAAATATTTTCCAGTGAATTTTATACCATCTCTTTACTTTTAGCATTTCTGTGTTTTGTATTTAGATATTCTCATTAGGCAAAACTAGATTAAACAAATCCAATCCTATTAATAATAACATTTTATTAATTTAGCTACATTTTTGTGATTGTTATGAGATATTTGGACTTTTTTCCATCACCTTATTTTGTTTGCTTTTTTACATGCTTTTTCTGCTTAATTTTTCTGCTCAAGTTTTCTAATTTCCCTTTTATTCCTCTACCAATTGAGTAATGTTGTTTTTTTTTTCTACAGCAATTGTCCTTTTCTTGACATCCTTTCTTGACATAAGCAGGTCTAGAATTAAATAGTTATCTCTCTCCTCTCAAAAAGATTAGAACAATTTAATTTCTAACACATCCCTCCCCTTTTTTTATGTTGGTTGTCTAATATTTTAGATGCTACTTGCTTGTAAACTCCTCATAATAAAGTGTGTTTTCTTTTTCTTTTTGCAATTAAAGCTTAATTAGTTTTACCAAAGTATTTAAAAATTTTGGGAAGAGAGTTGCTTCTTAATTCCACTTGTTTCTTCAGAAAACTATTTTTTCTTGTACTGAAATGCATCATTTAATTATTTCAGTAAAGTTCACAGATTGAAAATGCTTTCAGACTTAGTCTGAAAAAAAAAATGCCTTTATTTTACCCAATCATTTAGCTGGGTATAAAAGCCAAATTTTTCACTCATTTCTCCTGAGCTTTTTGAAGGATCTTTCTATTACGTGAACAGCTCTTGATGCTAATAAAGTTCTCATTCTGATTACCTTTCTTTACTAGGCGATCTGTCTTTTCTTCCAAAACCTTTGAATATTTTCTTTTTATCTTTTATGTTATGCAGTTTCTCAACAACATGACTAGTTGTGGATTTAATTTTCTTTTTCTCTGGATTTGTGCACCACTTCAATCTAAAATGTTGTGTTTTCTTTCAGTTTTGACAAACTTACAGGCAATATTGCTGTGATTATTGTCTTGTTCCTAGTCTGTATCTCTCCTTTTAGAACAGCCTTCAGACAAATGTTAGGTTTTCTCATTTTATCTTCCACATCTCTTAATATTCATTCATTGTGATGGCTAATTTTATGTTCAACTTGGCTATACTAAGGTGTCCAGTTGTTTTGCCAATAGACACTAGTCTAGATGTTGCTGTGAGTTATTTTTCTAGATGTGATTAACATTTAAATCAGCAAACTTTGAGTAAAACAGAATTGATGTGGGTGGGTCTCATCCAATCAGTTGAAGGCCTTAAGAAAAATAAAAAACAAGATATGCCAAAGAGCAAGAGATTCTGTCTCCAGACTGTTTCCTGACTCAAGACTGCAACATTATCTCTTCCCTGGGTCTCCAGCCTGTTAGCCTGTCCTGCAGATTTGGGACCTATCAGATCCTATAATTGCATGAGTTGATTCCTTAAAATAAATCTCAATTTTCCTCTCTCTCTCTAATACATATAATATATATTATGTTTTTATATCATTATGATATTTATATTATCATATACTAGCATTATAATAGGTTAATATTAACTTATGATGTATATTTCATATTGCTTCTGTTTCTCTAGAGAATCCTGACTTCCTAACATAGTCATATTTTTCATTTCATCTCTCTGTGTTACCTGTTACATCAATTAAGTGATTTCTTCAGTTCCAGCTTCCTGTTTGCTAATATCATTTCAGCAGTTCCTAATCTGTTAACTCTTCCATTAAATTATTTTATTTCCTTAATGAATTTTAAAAGTTTATTCGGTTCTTTTTTTTCAAATCTTCCTGGCTATGACCATGGTATCTATAATAGTTTATAGTTTCCATTCCTACTGTGATATTTTTAAGTTATTGTAACATTTAGTTTATAGCACTTAAGATTTTAATCATATCCATATTTGGGGAAGCTAAGCTTCTTGTGTGTTGCCCTGCTAAGTCTTCACCATGGTTTTATTATTCATGGGAGTGGGGTTACTTTTCTGTAGAAGACTTGTGATTCTTAAGTTGTAAAAATGTTTCTACAAAGTTTGCTTCTCCTGAAGTCTTAGGGATTGCCATGGTTCTCAGGTAACATCTCATCCTTGCACCTTCCCTGACCACTGGCTCCCAGTATTCTTGTCCACCCAACACTCCTAACCCTATGAGCTAGATCAGCTTCCTTCATTATAAGATTTCATAGAGGAGTTTTTATTTGATAACACTTATATGAGTTTATAATTATCTTCGTATGAGTAGTTGACAAAGATCTGTAACTTCCTCACCTTCAATAGACTCTTAGCTCCATGGGAACAGGGAAAATATATTTTTTTAGTTCACTATTTTATCCCTAACACTTGGCAGAGTGCCAGATACATAGTAGTCACCAATTAAATTAGTTATCTGTTTGTTGAATGAATGAATGAGTAAGTAAATACATCCTTTTATCCTGCTTACCAAGAGAAAGTTCCTTCTGGATTTATTTTATTCAGATATTGAATGGGTCAAATCTTGAAACTTTTCCTGCAGCTGCTAAGATAAAACATTCAAATACCTCAAACATCTTAATGCAGATATAGTACTAGTTACAGAGTTTCTATTTTGAAGTTTTGAATTTAGAATCATATAAAAACACCAAAAGTTGCCTTTTATAAGTCCACAAAATATATGGGTATTTCCAAAAGAATTACAAACTGTCCTCTACCTGAAGAAATGTTTGATCGGAATGAATACTATGAGGTGCTTGCAAACCACAATGAGATTCCTAATTCTTGGTTTTAGGAGCTTTCATTTTTATTTCAAGTAGGAAGACTGCAGTCCAGGACTTTTAGAGCTCAAGAGTGATGTTTAGTGCTGGGAAACTTATGAGATTTAGAGAAATAACACGAGAAATTTCCATTGTTTATTACAGAACATTATGAGACTGTTTATTTTTAGAGTTTAAATGAAACTTATGGTACCTCTCTCTAGCATTCTTCAACAACCCCATATGCTATTATAATCATTAAGGGGTATAAATTTGGGTACCAAATTCTGAAGCCAAAAAATCATCATTCTTGCTGGATTACTACTTGACAACATCTCACATTGTCTTTGGCTTCAGTTGATAGGTATGTTTGTGTGTGGAGTGGGGGTGGGTGGGAGGGGGTGGGAAGGGTGTGCTGCCAGCCCCAAACATTTCAGTCAAACTAGATTTTAACAGTAGCATCCTTTTTTATTGATTGGGTATTTGTCCTTTCTGAATAACTCGCATCCTTGTCAAACCAGTTGTTATATAACTTCAATGTTCAATATTTTAACTTGTATGTCTATGCATATATATGAGGTTGGATGGGAGGATAAATGAGTGAAAAGCTACTTGTTATATAGATGCATTTGGTTTAATCAATCCATGAATAGCTTCATGTAGTGGCTTCTGAACAATGAATGAATTTTTACGTATTCAAACCTCGACATTAAAAATAACCAGGTCCATAGACCTCTTTTATACTGTCTCACTTATAAGGAACTTTAATTGATTTCCATTTTATAAGTGGCATAACACATAGTTTAAATGTGTTAATTTACTATAAATACAAAGCAAAAATTTTAATCAGAAGTATAATCTAATTGCAAATTTAATGGTTAGTCAATTACAGATGGCCAGTAAATCTGTTTTTTTTTTCTTTTCTTTTTTTATTTTAGCCTCATAAATAGTCATCTGGCATTAAATATTTGTGATCTAGGCCAGTAACCTTTTTCAATCTCACAGGACCTTTTTTAATTAAACTATATCTTTGTCCCATGTCTGTAATCCTCTCACTGACATTTTATATACAAGATACCTTGCTGATAAAAGGTCAAGCAGTACAGTTATAAATGGAAAAGAGATTAAAAGAATTCTCAAGCCATGGTGTGATCTAAGAGCAAGTTAAATATGGAGCAGTACTTAGTAGACATGCTTAGTAGACAAGGAGGAATCCTCTGGGTAGATTTTAATGATTGGGGTAGCAAAGTAAATGAAAATTATTTTATGGCAAGAATGAAAATTACACATTTTTTTCATAGTCCATAGTAATTATTGTGAAAGACCACCATGAGGCCTTAATAGCCATAAAATGTTCAGGAAAACAATTGCAAAGCAGTCATGGTGTTTGTACAATTCTTGCCTACAAAGACACTTTTGTTGCTCCGTAAACCTTGCAAATGTCAGTCTTGTGTTAAGGTTAATTAACTCTAGAAGTAAAAAAACATGTTGAAACTTACATGCATCATTGAAGAGTAAGAAAGAAATCAGAATCTGAATAAGGAAGAGGGAGTGAGCAATGCCAAATTACTGAAAATTCTATTTTAGACCTATACATAGAAGAGTAGTTACAGTGTTTGGAAGGTAAATACATTCACAGAAGAAGTGACTTACATTATTTTCACCAGAACATTAAGCAGAAATTGAAAATGGATTTTCCCCCCTTAATATTCTCCAGCTGGCATGTTATGACTAAAACTTGCTGAATCCATGCCACACTGTGATGCATTTAATGGTGTACATGGGTACAACTAAACAATACATTACTTGTAATGTCTGAAATAACCTAGCAAAGCATGGTGCTCAAGTGTTGAAATACCACTGTCTGTTTCTCAGAGATTGCTTAGTTATACCCAAGAGGGCAACCTTCTCTGAAAAGCCTTTACTGCTAATTTCTTTCTGTCACTTTTATATAGTCCAGTGATAAAAGGATACCCTTTCATTCTTATGTCATCAAAATGGTGTTATTTAGATGTTAATGCTGGAGGCTGAGCAGTTGACATAGGACCTCTAATCATAGGACTTGTGCTTTCAGGATTCTTAGTGTTTGTGTTTATAAATGATCCACATGGTTGCAAATATCCCTTCATTTTTAGAAAAGAAAAAGACCAAAAGTTAGAACAAAATCAAGCCAGAACTTTAACTTTGGCTTGAGCTAAATTTCTTTTGGTGTCTCACAGGCTTTGGGATTCTGGGCATAATCTTTGTCAGTGCTAAATGAAAAGGTTACTGTGTGCAGTTTCCTTCAGCTATTATAAGACTGCTGGCAGTGACTAAACTGTCAGGTTCCAGAAGGCCAGTCCCTGTTCAAAGTAACCCGATGCTGTGTTTGAGAAATGTGATAGTTGACAGGCTGACATTATGATGCTTGTGACCCAGCCTGTGCCCTGAGCTTCAAATCAGCTATCAATCCAAACAGTAAGAACAGTTTCTATGCATAAAAACCTGGGAGTTGTTTTGTTTGTGCATTTGCTTAGTGGAAAAATATTTTAACTTAGCAGAGCTAGTTATGTTTCTAAAAATCATTCATCTCAAACAAGAATTCTGCTAATTTTCAACATGTTCTGTTGGAATGCAGCTTTTTTTTTCCTTCCAAAATGACTTGTTCACCTAGATAGAATTTTAGATTCAGACCAATTGAAAAGATAGAAAATTTCAATTAATCATATGGTTGCTTTTTCTAAATAAAAACTTACAACTAATTTTCTAAACAAACAGAAAAGACTATTTTTCTATTGGTTATGATGGGCTATTGGCATGCAAAATGTGAACTTTTGTTTGAGTTCAGACCAAATGAGTCAAGCCAGTCAAGACAAAATGAGTATTTGATAAAAGACATTTTCCAATTTACTTTCTTAAGAGACTAACCTGTCAATAGAATCAAATTTACTGGGGGATAAGTCATGAAAAATAATCTATTGAATTATATTCTATACAAAGCACTTCTCAATAACTCTATGATTATTGTTATTATCATAATTGGCATGTCGAAGTTCAGGAAAGTAAGATTCAAGCTGATTATATAATTTGCCAAGGGTCGTAAAAGTAGTAGGTTGGTTTATCTCTAACCTCATGTTTTCCCACTTAAAATATTCTCTTCTGTTTACGAATCTCCACGCTGTCATCAAGAACAGTGAGATTTTCCCCCTTTTTATCATATTGCCTAGATATAATAGACTAGATTTTATTTTGTCTATATACAAATGAAATAAGCAACTGAGAATATCAAATATTAGCATATGTTAAAAATATACTCGAGTTTTGTTTAAAATGAAAATCATGCAAATTTTATTTGATACAAAGGCATATAATAAACAGAACTTTAAAATGTAAATATAGAATATATTTCTTACGAGTTATCTTTGAAGTTTTTCTTCTTTTTGCCTGTTTATTAAAAGCTGTAATTTTTCATGGCTCTACATATATTTAGAAAATATGTTCACTACTAGAATAAGAACAAAATGTTTGTGACATGGTAACTACACTAGAAGTTTGCTAGATGGTGCTGCAACATATAATTGTATTACTCTACTGGAAGTGTCCATTTGAGGAGGAAATTTTCTTGCAATTAGAAAATTCAGATCTGCATTGATATTTGAACCCTTTTTATTATGATATGTATTATTTTTTTAAATTATGCTGCTTCCTCAGCCCCTTATCTAGATTTCAGCCTCCATTTTTATTGAATTGCGGCTATATTTAAAATATCAACTTTCTATATTTATAGAACTTTTGAACATATAGACCAGTTTCAATAGACCACTGCAAAATAGCAAATTTTGATCTCTAAATCTATGTTTCTTGGAATACAGATAATTTTTTCAGTCATCCTAGTAGAAGCTGAATCTAATTCAAAATAAGATGATTTGATTTTAAGTGTGCTAATTCAGAAAAAAGCAGAATTACTTTAGAGTGTTCAATAATCAAATGCAAAATTATCTGTCCATAGAATATACCCATTTTTTTCTCTTAACAAATTAAATTAAAAACAAGAAAAAGAAGTGTTTCTTTGTTTAAAATCCAAATTCTTTTTATCATCAATAAGGTATTATCTGTAGTATGGCTATTAACCTTAATCATGTGTGCTGTCCAGCATTCATTCTAGGAAATATCCAGCAAAATTAAGTTGTGATCATAGAGAAATAGTGGCTACATATAAAGGAGGAAATGGGTGACATTATATGTCAGCAAAAGCTAGCTTGAATGAACTGCAAATATAATAATTATAACATATTTAGAACTTCAAAGGACTTAGGATCTATGTGATCCTGAAAACAAAAAGAGATAAAAACAGTGAATTCCCTCTCCCCAATCCTGAGGCTCTCAGGATCAACCCATTTAAAAAGATTCTCGAACCAGGTATAATTAAAAAAAAAAACAGATATGCCAGAAGGTTAAATAAAACATGAACTAAATTTCAATAAATGTCTACCTTGGAAAAAAGATATAATTTCCAAACATTCTATCATATCTCATCTCATAATGCAGTAATATTAAGGAATATGTATTAAATTAGTTCAATATGTATTGAATTAATAAACAAGATAGTATTTTGTAGTTGAACTAATTGGAAATGACATCACACAGGTATATATTAAGATCATGTAGAATTGCAAAGATTTCAAACTCTGCTGTGTATGAGTCAGAATTTCCACACTTGAGGGAATTAAAATTGCTATTGCAGAATTTTTGTATGCACACTAATTGTTATAACATTAAGTCTTTTATTAATGAATATTAGAAAAGCCAGATAATTTTTTATATCTGTGTGGAGGCATCAGAAAGTTCATAAGGAAGCAACTAGGGATTTGAGGGCCAGGTTCCTAGGGAATAGGAAGACATAGAAGTGCATCTGACTTTTGGCTTTTCTTTTTCCTTCAAGGGAGTACACCAATTCCTAAATAGCTGAGAAGTTGAACAAAGCTTATAGAAGACTCACAGTTATGGATAGACAAAACCCAAAATATAGATCCTAGGAAGGAAGAGGGGATCTAGTAATTATTGCAGGAGTTTAGATGAGACCTCTAAAGTGTTTCCATTAATTAATCCAAAGGAAGATGAGATGCAAGAGATTAAAGAAAATCAATTTGTAAAAATAGAAATCAAATAGTATGATGGTAGCTTTAAACCCAAATGCATTAGTAATTGCTAGATTTAATCACATAAAATTGCAGGCATTCTCTTTATTTGCCTATAAAGATGGCATTAAATCTTATATGGCATTTATAGATGCCTATAAAGATGCATATGATACAGCCTAGTACCTTAAAAAATTGAAATAAGTACTCCAATTAACAGACAAAGATTGTCATTTTGGATGAAAAATACAAAAGTATGCTACTTAGAAGAGACATTCCCTAAACATAAGAATACAGAAATCTCCAAAGCAATAGGATGGGAAAAAGCTGTGTTATATATACACCAAACCTAAGAAAGTTGATATAGCTATATTGGTATCAGGAAAGCAGATTTAAAGCAAGTGGAGTTACTGAAATTAAAAAGAGATATTTCCTAGTGTTATCTTCTACCAAGAAAGGGTAACAATTCTAAATTTGTATGCACCTAATAGTAACATGAAAAAACATAATATTTAAATAACATAAATGAAGAGAAATTCTAAGACCTTCCTCAGTAATTGAAATAATATACAGATCAAAAACTTGAATAAACATGATAAATGAACTTAACCATAATGAACATACAGAGAACACTGAATATAACTGCCGAATGTTTGTTGGGTGCATATGAATCATTTAATAAAATTTACCTTATTCTAAATCATATCAATTCTTAAACATATTGGAATCACATGGTGAAGTAAACTTAAATATCAGTAACAAAAAAAAGGCAACTAGAAATAAATTTAAATGTTTTTATATTGAGCAATTAGTTCTGGATTATCAGTAGATAAAATACATCATTACAGAAAATATTTTGACTAAATGATAATGTAAATATCTATGAAAACTTGGATACATGTAAAATGATAATTTGAACATGTTTATACCAATAAATCTGAGACTTCTCGTAAACGAAGGGCTTCTGAAATAATAGAATTTATGAAAACTGACACAAGAGAAAATAGAAAATTTGGATAGTTCTGTATCCAAATAAGAAAACAAATATGTAATTAAAATCCTTTCTCAAAAGAAAACCTTGTGCTATGTTGTCTTCAGCAATGGGTATTTCTAACATTAAGAAGTAACTCCAAATTTACAAAAACTTTTCCAGAGCCTAGATAAAGAAGAAATACTTCCTAACTTATGTTATAAGGGAGAAAACCTGACAAAAGCATTTAAAAGGCATTCATATATGCACACACACATATATGCATCTCTACAGTTGCATATATATAGTCATTTCAACAGTTGCAGAAAATGCATTTGATAATATTTAACACTCATTCATAATAAAACCCTAAGTAAACTAAGAATAAAACAAAACTTTCTTAATCTGATAAAGGAATCTACAATAAACCCTCTAGCAAATATCAGACTTACCATAAAATATTCAAAATTTTCCCTGTGAGTTTGAGCAGAGAAGAGGATGCCTACTCTTGCCAGCTGTATTTGATATCTACCAGAGTTTCTATCTAGTGGAGTAAGGCAAGTAAATGAATAAAACTGATAAAGACTGGAAAGGCAAAAAAATACTATTATCATTCACAATTATTCAATGTTATATATTTAAATTTAAAAATTATTAGAATTAATATGGCAAAGTCACACAAATAATCCTCATTATTTATGAATTCTGTATACTTGAATTATTATTCTTGTTAAAATTCATTTGTGAAACCGAAATCACTCCTCCTGCCTCGTTCAGAATCACTTGTGAACATGAACAAAGGGGTGAAAAATTTGAGTCACCCAGCACACACATTCCCAGCTAAGGTCAAAGGTGATATTCTGCCTTCTTGTTTCAGAATTATACTGTGAATTAGTGTCTTTTTTCCCAGCCTATTCAGAGCCATGTTTTACACATTCTTGTGCTTTTTGTTGATGTTTTTGCTGTTTAAAATGGGCCCCAAGGATCAAGCTAAAGTACTGTTTTGTGTTCCTATACTCAGTAAGACTGTGATCTGCGTTACAGAGAAAAATACGTGTTGGATAAGCTTCATTCAGGTATGAGTTATGGTGGTGTTGACTGTAAATGTAATGTTAATTAATCAACAGTATACATTAAATAAGATGTCTTAAGCAGAGCCATACATAAAGCAAGGTTATGCATTGACTGGTTGACTAAAATGTGACCAGAGACTCTCAGGAATAATAACTGTATTTTCTTGGTGGAGCCATTGTTCAGTATTAGCTAATCAGTTGTTCACTGCCACTTTATGGTGATAAAAACTCTGATTAATGAGAAATAACTGTACATGCAAGATCTATATACAAATCTTTATTTTGATATTTATCAGGAACAAGCAATTAGAAATTGTAAATGTTTAGATATATATATAATAGTCTAAAAAATAAGAAACCTAGGTAAAATTCTAGCAAGACATAAACAAGACTGTACATAAAAAAAGTTACAAGATATTTTTAGGAGAAATTAAAGGAGCTACATCTTTCCTGTGTTCAGCCTCATACAGACACACATCCATAATATGGCTGGAAATAAACTTTCATAACTTTTCTATGCCTTTCCTCTTGCCCATAACTCTCAGAGTCATATTTGTCTTAAATATCTGTAGTCACATTTTTGGTGATGATCTTTGTGATTGAAACTTAAAGAACTTCCTTGGACAAGTATGTTAACCTACTCATGTTTTTGAAAATCATTATTCCCAAATATTCTTTTTGCTGCAGAAGTATTTTCATTTTTAAGATTTCCACACCAAATGCAAAGTCTCTTGAGAAGGAGGAATCTGAAGCTGCATTTCACTAATACCTTAGGTAACAGGAAGATGCAGTTGGAATGGGAAGAGGTGCAGAATGGGAGTATTATGAAAGGTAGACATTTAAAGACAAGTATTGCATTATAGTGCTGTATAAACCTGCTCACAATCACACTGTATTTCTTTTTATTAAACTAAATATCACATATGACAAGACCTCTTTCTAATTTCTGAACCACCAGGAGAAATGGATAAAGGTATTGCTTTACAAGGCAAGTTTCTTAGAGGAAGTCTGTTACAGAGAGCTTGCTTTCTTTTACATGGTCTAATTCCATCTCTGTTTTTCTCTGTGGCCCCATTTTTGACTCACAAATCAGCTTCACTGCTTAATGAGTTTCTTTACTTACTGTTTTTCTGATTGTAGGTATTATTAATATAAAACTGGTGCTTAGTCACTTTTAGTTTTTGTGTCACTCCTGAGTTTCACTGAGACACATTATGTTATAGGCTGTAGATTCCATATTCCCAAAATAGGAAATAACATTTTTTTAAATACCATTTTTTGAGGGAAGTAATTGTTATAATGTATAATGTTAAGCTCTGGATACTGATAAAACATGCCTTTTGGTCGTATTCTTGAAACCTCTCAGTGGTTTCAGTGTCTGAATATTAGAAGAGAACCTGAGTATGTATCGAGCCTAACTATATCATAACCCAGGAAACTGGGGTTCCTCTCCTAGAAGTACAAAGTTATAAACAAAAAGTCTAGAATCTTGCCGCACAGACACAATTCTTCAAGTGTTAGTTTGTGGTGAATAAGAATCATTCATTTTCCCCTCATCTTTGTACACTGAATGTTTCATTGTTCAGCTGAGCTGACAACAGATGAAGGCAAAAGAGGCAATACTCAGGAGCACAATTACTGATAAATAATTACAATAAGGACATTATAATTATTTAATTAAAATTTGCGCACGGGGAGAGATTATGAGTCTTTCGGCTTGCTACCTCATTTAGATGATACTAGTCATTAACCAGTTTAGCTGGAGTCAGCGTCTAAATGTCCACATGTCCCACTTTATCTTCGAAACCCGTGCAGTCAGCAGCATGGCTGCATGCTCTGGGGCCTGCTGCTGGGGAGCTCAGGCACACTCCCTAATAGCTTTAGGAGACACTTCATGTCTTAAGTACCCATAACCATCTCATAAACCTTCTCTGAGATTCTGAAACATGGTGTCTAGAAATTTCGTTGGCATTTACCCTTATTAAGAACACACTGAAACCTCTGCCAAAGATGAGAAATCAATAGAATTCAGGTCTGATGATGCTCTCTCTAAAAATATTTCTTTTCTGATGTATTGAAAGGAACTGGTTTAAAGGAGGAGGGGGTCATCAATATAGCAGTCCCACACCAACAATCCCAAAGACAACTCTGTGGTAAGATTCCAGGGGTACTAATATTTCAGTCTCTACATAGAAATTAAAGTGCTTGCTCTTCAAGTATTTCCTTTTTTAAATTTTTTTACTTTATAAAGAAAAGGCAAGTACATCCTTACTACAGGAAATAAGGGGAGAAGCCCTGATCTTAATTTGTTAATGGGGTCTCTCTCTCACACACACACTTCCTCTATTTATTTTGGTTTTACTATGATAAGTCATTTAGTTTGGTCTGCTGTGGCCCAATTCTGCAGATTTACCTAGTTTCTAAAAATGGAATAAATTACTCTGTTTGTGAAATCAGCTTGAAGTAGGACATCTTGGCAAATCAATACAGTCCCACAGGCACAATACCTAAGAAAAATAAGACAACTTGAATTATAATCAAGTAGAAATTTTCATAAAAATAATAGATGTGATTCCTGGATCCTGGGCTACTTCCTTGGAAATCTAATATGATAAGGCTACCCAAACTCGTGAGTTATCTCTGGGAATTTGAGAATGAATAACGATCTCTGACATTTTATGCAACCTAAAGAGGCTGTATAAAATAGGCCTCTGGTCTTCCAATGCCTCCCCCAAAATATAAATTCAGGAACATGAAATGTTTCTGATATGGTAGAGCACACAGAAAACCAAATACACAAATACCCCACTGTGAGATTCCTTTGTCTAATCCCCTTCCTTGACATAGGAGATGACCATTCTACCCATATAGGAGAAACAAGATCTGGACTAAGTAGGAAGGGGCAAGTCTAGACAACCTTTAGTGTTTGTTTTATCTTTATTAATAATTACTTATTGATATGTGGGTTAATTTGTCTTTCCCTGTGAATTACTTCTTATATAAAAATCTACTTTCTCTTTTCCTCTGCTTAAATATGTACTCTGCTACATCAACTCTTCCTACTTCCAGGAAGCAATCTACTTTCTGTAGGGCTTTACCCCTTCCTCTTCCTTCAACCTGGAATGTTCCCTTTCTATAGACCTTCAGATTTCTAGCTCCTTTTTTTCAATCAGGAATTAGCTTAAATATCATCTCCTCAGAGAGCTCATTCCTTATCAACCTGCTTAAAATAGCAGCCACCTGTTACTCTCCATCTTAACACTTAGCTTTTTTGTTACCTCCACAATACTCATCACTATTTTAATTAGATAAGGATTCACTTGATTACTCATATATTGACTGTTTCTCTCTGTAGACTATAAGCTCCATGAATAGAGGTGCCATGTTAATCTTACCTACTGTTATAGTCCCATTGTCTGGCACAGTGCATAAATGAATAAACCCCCAATCAACTTGGAAGTAATAAACAAAAGTTTCATTTAAATATCTTTGCTCTGTTATTTTCCTTTTTCATTTAAGCTGGTTAAATGACTGACTGTTGGTTGAATATAATTGACAAATATTCTCTAGGTTGTGTATTAACATGTAATTTTTATCTTTATTCCTACAACGTGTTTTGTTTTCTTTTGATTTTTTTGGTATTTTTCTCTATTGAATCTCATTCTTTTTATTTTTTTACCACTTCAGTAATTGAAGAGTATGATTGAAGTTTGAGATCTATCTCACAAATATATTAAAATATGTTATTTTATATCCCCTTCACTTTTCTTATTTCTTCTTTATTTCATTGGGATCTTGATCTGTATCACTTATGGATACATCCTTCAACTAATCTTCCAGCTCAAAATGATAAAGTCAATCACTGTAGAACCCATCTATACTTAAGGGATTATTTCACTGATTAAAAAAAAACTACAATAATTTTCTAGGAATTAGTCTGTCATTCAGTTATTTTTTTTTCATTAGATTTTTAAGTAGGCAGTCTCATTTTGTCTAATGATAAAAATTAAGGTTTCTCTAAACTGGTTCACCTATTTTATAATAACCCTAAAAACTTAACCTGGATAAATTTTTTACCATATACATAAAATAATGAGCAAGACTTAAGCAGTATTTTTGTTTATGCTAAATTAAGGTTATATATCATTCTGCCTGAAGCAAAATATTCTAAAGCATTAAAAATATGTTTAGCTAAATCCTGACAGTTCAATATATTGTTCCTGGGATTGGGATGACCAATTTATTTATGAGGAGAAGGTTATTTATATCACAAGGTCTGCTACAGTCTTATTTTCTCATTTTACTTACTGTAATTTAATTATTACTATGTCAACAATATTCCCTGGCATTTATTTCCTTTTATTACTCCATGCAAGCTATGGCTCAAAAACCCCTCAGAATTTTTCAAACCACAAAGTTGATATCATATACTGTCATTTTCAATACTACTTTTATCAAAGCTGTCTTTATTATAGAATGGGGAACAATTAATCAAGTTGAGAGAGTAGGGCAACTTACCCAGGTCTTGTGGATTGGGTATTGTGATGTGACTATGCAGTCTTGTTTGGAGTTTCATCCATTCTTGGGGTGAGCATGAAAGGACCGCTTTTATGTAAGAACAAAAACAATTTTGGAGCCAAATATAAACAGTTTTCCAATTCTTTACTATTTAGAATTCCTACATAATATCTTCTAGTCTGAGACATCAATACTTAACATTTACTTAAATGTTTTATAATTTTGACCAAAGCATTAATAAAGACTCTCCCCAAATCACTAGGAAATAATGAAACAGTACTAGAAAGTCAAACATAACAATTTTACCGTACATGTGTGTATTTCTGCATTGTCACATCTCCTTCACCTGTGGAGATAGTGATCATAATAGGAGAGGCAACTTTTTCTCATTCCTATTTCTATCTCTGAAGTTCCTACTCTGAGCCTTAGCCCTGGTAAATACTGACTCTTTCTGTTTTGAATGATCACCTTTAAAAATGCATGAAATACTAAATAACTGAACATTTTAAAAGTGAAAACTCATTAAAACTATTGAGACTCTAAAATATCAGGATATATACCCAAATTTTTGTAGGTTTCTAATCTAATCCAGTTGTTAAATAGAAAGAGGCTTTCCTCTCCAGAAAATCTACTCAGAACAGGTACACATTCTGAAATTGCACCACTTTGGAAACCCATAAGGTTAGACTCAATATCATGCAAGAGATTAGCTAAGCCAGAAAGAAAGAAAAAAAAATCCTCTTAAAAATATTTAACACAAATAAGCAGCAGAAATAATTGCAAAAATGTAGTTAATAACAGTGAATCTCTTACAGACAAACTGCCATTAAGGTTTCTGTAATAGCACTTTGAAGTTTTGCATCTCAACTTGAGGTTGCCTCTATTAATGTAACCTCACAGGGGATGATATTGCATCACCTGCATGCAATCTGCATGCGGTTGTTAAAGACCTTTAAATCTAATGTGCACTGACCTCTTGAACATTTGCTCTTACTGGTGGTTTCCAATTTCTTCTATATCAAATGGTGACCTTAACATTCTAATTCATGGATATAACCATTAGAACTGAGCTGACATGATAAATGACTATTCTTGCCATCCCTGGTCATATTTCTATTTTTCAGAGATTCAGTTGATAGTTTAGTCTTTTCAGTTTGTCTTTTACTTCTCCTGAATAATGGCCATTTCACTGTTCATTTGCATTCCCTATGAAAGATAAATATTCAATTTAATTAGCAAATATAATCTCTGTACTTCATGGTTTGATATTATTTATCATCATCTTTGATTTTTTTTCCAAAATTAATTCAGAAGCAGTATATGCAACTGTGTCTACTCATGACTATCTAAAATCCCCGTTATCTTCCACATTTGCAAATTTTGTCATTTACCTTTTCCTACCCAGGCCTAAAGTTCTCACAATTGTCTACAATTATTTTTAAAAACCTTTATTATTTAGTTGATTATCAAAATTTTCTCTGTCTCTGACTCTTACCATAGGTTGGTTTCCTCAGTTTTTCCCCTTGTTGATATTTATCTTCCTGTCATCTGATACTAAATTTATCTGAACCCAAACTTATTCTCTCTGGGCACTGTCAATCACCAAACTGTCTTTGATTATCATCAATGTCAGAACAGCCCTGTTCCAGCTCATGACAATAACAGTTGAGACTCATCACTCAGTTATGTCCACATAAGTTAGCTATACTACCTGAAAGATTATTTTTCACTTTCCAAGATTTTAACAATTCTAGGTAATATTTAATATTTAGTCTAGATAGCCACCATTTGACTTAACTGAATTTATAGCTATATGCTTGCCTAAATAAACTTGACTACAAGGTAGTCAGATAAGACTTTTTTAATGCTAATGAGGATTTATTTAATGGACAGCATTTCCATTATTTAAACACTATAAAGCAAAGTGCTATAACCAAAAATTAAACTAAGTTATTTCTTGAATTATTAATCTGTTTCCATTTAGATGTCATCCTTAGAACATTCTATAATCTAAAACAGCTGTGACTGTTGTATGATCACTAACTTTTTACTGAAAGAGTTAAAGTGTTTTCTAAGTGTCTAATACACCTCCAAAAATAGCTTTATTTAACTTGACAAACACATTCTGATATATATTTAAGCTATTTTGCAAATAATGGAAAAATCTTATTAATAGCTCTTTTCTCTTGTGGGGTGTGGCAAATAGTAATTTAGGGCAGGTGAGAGCAAAGCAATTTAACATTTCCCTGGTTAGTTCCTTTGACCTACAAGTTTGGAAGTCTCTGCAATACCCTTGAGCTTTTTCCACAGAATAAAATAATATTTGCTAAGACTTTGCCAAAAAGTTCTTTACATTGCTGTTAGGTTCTACCTGTATCTTGCTCAGGTATTTATTTTTTATTTTATTCCTGTCTTCAGGAAGAGAAAAAATATGTGTGCTATGTATATCACATGATATTATATATTATTATAGTATAGCATATATCTATATTATATTTATTTCCCTCCACATAAATTATCTATTGGTTAAAGCCGATATTGCTCAGAAGAATGATGCCCCCTAACTTGATCTTGTATAATGGATCTATGTGTCTGATGATTTAGAAGTATATATTGCCTTTATCCTGTATGGGCACTGGCTTTAATTCACCTGTGTGGTCGCCTATTACTATTGTGGCCATTCCCGTTGTCTTTTGTCTCTCTTAATCTTGGCTCCTCAACCAGACTAAGAGAATAAATTCATTTAAATATATTTTTTAGGCGGTCAAGTAAAATGCCTACTGGAAATAATTTATTGAAGCAAATCTGATTTCCTTTAGGGCTTCTCTGAAACCTTTGATGTTCTGAGTTTGGGGGTGACTGCATATTTTCACAATTCTGAATCAAAACCAGATCAAAGTATTGTCTAGCAAAAAGTGCTCAGAGCTGGGAGTCAGCTTGCCTGAAGTACAGTTTTAATTCTACCATTACCTAGCTCTGTGAATTCTAATAATAGCTGACATTTGCTGGGTTTCATTTTCCTTATTGGTAAAATGAAGTGGTTAGATTAAGTTATCTAAAATTGCTTCCAATCCAAAAGCTCTGTGATTGAGGAAATTCTAAACAGAATTAAGATGAAGTACTTTGACTTAAGTAAATTTCCATTTGCAACTTGAATTTTCTTCCTTCTGGAGGTGCAGGTACAGTTGTACTGGCCAAGGCCTCCATGACATGCAAATTGCCTGCCTGACTCCTAACAAGTTTGAGCTAGTGACCTCAGAGCCTAGGCAATATCTGCTTCGTTTTGCACTGGTGCTGACCTCCAGTAAATGCAACCTGAGACGATGAAATCAGTATCCAAATATCTAGTCTTCCTTATCATCTTCTATTCAATCTCTTCCACCAGTTCAGGAGTGTCTCACAATAAAACTGTTATCTAATAGCAGAGAAAACTTCCCTTTAATATATTTCAATGATATTTTAAATTAGTAAAATCTTCATAAAAAGTAAATTTGTAATAAATATTTATATATGAGTATATTTATAATTTATAATTATTAATTTATAATAAATAACAAGAGGCTTTCTAATTTTTTCATAATCTTTAACCCTGAAATTCAACATCTGGGACTCTGTTTTTAAGAACTGTCAGGAGAGGCACATAAAGATATATAAAGATAATAATATCTATTGAATAAATTATGAGGACTCCTCTAATAGAATATTATATAGCCATCAAAATTGGGGTTTAAAGAATAATAGTATGGTGAAAGATGCCTGGTTAATATCAAATGAAAAAAAATGACACAAACCTGAATAAGCAGTATGGTTTCTTAGTGGAAAAATTCAGAAAAGAATGCAAAAATAAACAAAAATATCTGGATTCCTACCACCCAAGGCTATTATTCTTTATTCATTTGTGAATCTTTCCTGGCTCTACTAAAATGCAAGTATTGCTTTATAAAATGTGAGCAACAGTAAAAGCAACAAACCACAAAAAAAAAAATCCAATTTTAAGAATTTCTCTGTTCATGGCCAAATATTAAGGAGAACGAAATATATATATGTCTGTGCTGTGGCATGAAAACCAGGGATATCAATTCATAGAGAGAGTGTATACATGTAAGTGTGAAAATCATCCTCATATAGACACATGGAATCTTCAAAAATACTGCAGTTTCTCTTTCTGAGCATGGTTTCTCTAAACCAGCAGTAATGATGTCATAGGCAGGTAATTGTCTTGGTAGGGGCTTCTCTGTGCGTTGTAAAATGTGTAGCAATATCTCTCACCTCTCTCTAGCAGACACCTCTCTCCAACAGTTTTCCTTTTGAGCTGGGCAAACTGTTAATCATACAGGAGTCCCTCAGGTAGCTGACATCCTCAGATTCGAGTTATTCTACCCAAATCAAATTCCAATAAAGCTTACCCTTTCAAGCATAAGCTTTAAGGCAAGATTTCCTTTTAGCTTCTTTTGTCATAAAATAGTTCATACATACACAAAAAAGTATGCAAAATAATAAATCAAGCAACTCAGATATCTTTGAAATTCTCTTCTGCTTCTTCCTGAACGAACATGTTCCTCTTCTTTGCCTGAGAAGGTAACCACCATCTTACTTTAATGTCCTGAAGTGTATTCCTTAATAAGCTATATTATTATTCTGCATGTTGCCTTTATTTAAAGGTATGTCTGCATTATAATGTATTCATAATGATTCATCTTAATTGTTACTGGGTATACCATTGTAGAAATATGCTAAATGTATTTGTTCATTTGTCCATTTTTCTCTTTATTGTTTCGGGTTGAGTTCGTTCTGCTCTGTTCTTGTCCCCGCAACAACAAAGAATTGAAATTTCAGAGACACAATAGCAAAGCAGAGCGAAAGTTTTATTTGAATGCCCTCCAAGGGAGGAGCGGCCAAGAGCCAAGGTGGACAAAAGCCTTGACCTGTTAGGTGGGAGGCTTATATATTGCACCTGGGTAGGAGGCACCTCTTTGACAAAGTGAGGGTTATTTGGTTTTCATGTCCTTTCCCCATGGTGAGATTTGGGCAGTTCTTAGTTCCATCCACTGGGATCTGGTTGGGGAGGAAGTTATCTCCCTGCAAAACCTTTGTTTTCTCCACACGGGATCCCCCACCTGGGCAGATTTGGGCAGCTTCTTCTTAGAGCCTTATTTTTCCCTTTTCTGACTGCTCATGTCCATCTTTCTACCTAACATTCCTAACACTGTGATCATTTATGTTTCCTTTTTTTTCTTACTTTTACAAACAATGCAGCAGGTATGTCAAAGAGCAGAAACCAGACTGAAATTATTATACTGCAAGGTTTGAAGAGCTTCAACTTTATTAGTTATGTCAAAATGCTTTCCAAAGTGGCTGCAACAATTTATACTCTACAAGTAAATATGCAAGTACTTGTTGCTTCAGGTATTGGCTAGCTCCTGGGAATGACAAGATATTTAACTTCTGCATATCTCCTGCATATGACACAAATTACTTAAAAATTTATATTTCCCTAAATAGTAGTAACTTTGAAAATATTTAAATGTTTATTGGCCATACAAGTTACTCCTTTGTGAAATTACTTTCTGTCCCTTGCTTATTTTTCAGTTATGTTGTTTGCCTTGTTTTCTTATTAACTACTGGAGTTCTTTAGTGTAGACATATATCTTCATGATTGCAGCTTGTGTTTTCAATATCTTTGTGGCCTTTGATGAAAAGAAGTTCTAAATTTATTGTAGTCTGATTATCAACTATAGGGGAGGAAAAGTTATTTTTCCTCTACCCTTATAATTTCTTGGCTGAGAAGCCCATCTAATAAAGACAAATTAATGGGAGAATAGCAAACAGAAGTTTAATAACATATATACCTCCTGTATACTGAGTAACTCCTGGAAATGGTCCAACCCACCACTTTAAATACCATTTCCAGCTAACTACAAAAGAAGATGTTGGAAGGTGGGATAAGCCAGTGTGGGAGGCTATATCAGGAAAAGAACGGTGAACAAGGGTAAGGTGGTTATGCAGATTTAGGTCACTGATCTCTCCATCTACCAATTTCCAGCGATTTAGGCATCCTTCTCTTCTTGGTACAGAGAGAGGGAGACACCCTTACAAATGGAGATTTCCCTTATAAATGTAAATGCCTCTTAAGAAAGGGTAACTTCTACTCAGTTTTCAGAGCTATCCCTACATCTGCTCCTTCTTATAAATAATTTGCCTTGAATAATCCTTATGCCAAGGAGACATACTTTTGGGTGGCAAATCCTACTCTCCTGCTCTGTGACCTAAAGCAATTTAATTTACTGATTTTGCCTCAGTTTCCTTGTTTATAAAATGGGAAGAATATTAATACTACCCACTTCTCAGGGTTGTTATGAGGACTAGGTGAGCTGACATATATAAAATGCTTAAAACCATACCAGTCACATAATAAACATCAAATAAGTTTTTGCTTTTTATTTGCATCTTTGTTCTATCTGACCTGATTTTTTGAATGTGGTGACATAGAAAACTAATTGGATTTTTGTTCCATAGGGATAACCAATTATTAAAATACCATTTATTGAATAATCCATCCTTTCTGCATTGCTTTGTTAATGTTTTGAGTTTATTCTGCAGCACTCTATTCTATTCCATTAGCCTGTTTGTCTTCCCCTGTTTTGTAATAACTGTATTATAACTTTAATATGTCTTGCTCTCCAGTAGGGCAAATCCTTCTACCTTATTCATCTTCAAAATTGTCTGAATTAATCTTAGATCTTTGCTCTTAAATATAGATTTTAGGGTTAGTTTGTCAAATTCTATAAATCTCTGTGTGTATTTTGACTGGAATTACATCAAACTTCTAGATTAATTTTGGTGAAATTGACATCTTTATGGTACCTTTGCCACTGCCAATAAGGATGTAAATCAGTGCTCTCCAAAAACATATTTTCTTGCATGTCTTGATTTCCCCTTTATTCCTGAAGGACATTTTTACCGGGCACAAGATTGTTAGTTGACAGTTCTTATTTTTTACAACTGAGAAATATTGTGCCTCTTCCTCTGACCTCCAAGATGTCTGATAAGAAATCTACTGTCATTCACATTATACATATTATTTTTCCTTATAGATAAGGTGTCATTTTGTTATGGGTTGAGTTCATTCTCCTTGGTTCTTGTCCCCATAGAAACAAAGAATTGAAAGGCAGAGACATAATAATGGAGCAGAGCAAAAGTTTTATTTGAATACCCTCCAAGAGAGGAGTGGGCCAGAGTCAAGGTAGACAAAGACCCCAAACTTTTAGGGGAGGGTCTATTTTCACTACCTAGCTGGAAGGTGCTTCTTTTGATTGACAGGGTGAGGTCATGTGGTTTACAGCTCTAATTATACACCCATTCCTCTTGGTGTGCAGGTCTTTTCCCAAAATGCACACAGAAAAGCCCATGGGGTCAGGAGGGAGCAAAACCACTAATTTATTTTAATGAAATTATGAAGAGGTGTATGGTTTGGTTAGTTCTTAGTTTTGTTCAATTGCGCCTGCTTTGGGACCTGGTTGGGATGGGTTTGGCCTGGTCCCAATAGGCAATAAGTTATCTATCTCCCTGTAAAACCTTATCTTCATGTGGGACCCCCTACCTGGGCAGAGTTTGGGCGGTTTGCTTTTTCTTGAAGCTTCCCCCTTGCTGGATGCTCATATCTATCATTCTACCTAACAATCTCTCTCTCTCACTGCTCTCGAGATCTTTCTTTTATTTTTCAGAATTTGATGGTGATGTGTGTTGGTTTGGATTTCTTTGATTTTTATCCTCTTTGAGGTCTTTTTATCTTCTTGAATCTGTAGTTTTGTCTCCTGCCACATTTGGGAAGTTTTCAGCCATTATTTCTTCAAGTAGTTTTTCAGCCCCTCCCTCCCTCATCTTTTTTCTTTCCAGGACTTCAGTGACACAAATTAGATCATCTGCTATAATCACTTGGGTCCTTGAGGCTCTGTTTTTTGTTTGTTTGTTTGTTTTTTTCAGTTTATTTTCACTCTTTCTCCATTGAGATCGTTTTTATTATTATACCTTTTAGAACACTGATTCTATTTTCTGTCTCCAGTCTGCTCATGAGTCCATCCACTGAGGGTCTTATTTTGGTTCTAAATTTTTCAGTTTTTTCTTTTATACATCTTCTTTATCTCTGTTGAGACTTTCTATTGCTTTGCTGAGATTTTCTTTTTTATTTTTTCATTCGTTTCAGTGGGTTCTTAGTTGCTTTTTGAAACATTTCTATGACACTGTTTTAAAAGCTTTGTCAGATCTACCATCTCTGTTATGTTGGTTTTAGCATTTATTGAGTCTTTTTTCTTTCAGTTTGAGATCTTCCTGGTTCTTCATTTTAAACTGAAACATGGTTATTATGTTATGAGACTCTGGATCTTGTTTAAACATTGTTTAGGGTAGCTTCCCTGACATAGTTCCAACAGGGGAAGTACCGCCTCATCACTGCCAGGTGGTGGTAAAAGTCCTGGTTCTCCACTTGGCTACTATTGGCTACCAAATGGGGTGAGGCATCTCCTCATCATTGCTGGGCTTGGGTGGGAGTCCCTGCTCACCACTATGCCTCACTGGTATCTCTCTGCCTCATTACTGTTTCCTATGACTCCTACTGACCCCATGGGAGAGGGGAGAGGCTTTATTACTGCTGCACAGTGGTGAATAGCCTCTCTCCACTAGGCTTTCTCTGATACCACCTCAGTGAGGATGAGCGAGGCACCTGGTTACTGCTAGTGGGGTGGAAATCCAGGCTCCCCATGTGGTCTCCACTGACTTCATGGAGTGGGGCCTCATTCCTGACAGTCATCAAATTTCTGGCTCCTTTCTTGGCTTTCTCTGATACTACCCTAAAGGGCAAGGGGTTGAGACACCTCATTAAGGCCAAGCATGGGTAAAATTCTAGATCCCCCATGTGGTGTTTGCTGGTATAGGTAAAAATGAAGCCACCATTTTGTGTATGGTGTTTAGCTGTAGTAGAGCAGCTATTTACTAAAAGTTCTGTCTTGCCAGTCTCTCCCTTCCCTGGTCATTGGCTAGAAAAAGCAGACTTTCATTGGGGCCACTTTTGTCTGCATCCATTGGCATTTCTAGGTTACCTGTTTCTTCAGTTCCAAATCTGGAATGTAGTAGTTAAAAATATGTATTTATATAATATACAGTTTCCCCAAAATTATCTATTTCACTGACATTTCAGTTATTAGCATATGGCTATACATAGATATATTTTGTTTTTAATTGTCTACATAGCTGTGAATTCACTTTTAATTTGTTCCTTGTGTTTTCCTGAGTTAAAGAAAAAATGTTGACCCCAGGCCACACACTAAAGGCCTAGAATATTGCTTTGAACTGATGTATATTATTGCTTTTTAGAACATTGTAAGGAAAGTTAAGATTACAAACAACAAGACAGTATGTGATTGGGATATTAATCATGCCATTTCCTTCCTGTGTGACCATTAAAGGTCATTAATCCTGCATGGGTTTCCTTTTCGTTCTCTCAGATAATAATATCCATCCTAGAGTGTTGCAATGTGGCTAAAATAAAATAAAATAAATTAAATAAATGCTGATAATATTAGCACAGCTTCTAGCTTCTAGGAAGTACTTGATAGATGCTAGATTTCCTCAACCTCTTATGGTCCTGGCTGGGTTTGAAAATTAAACTGACAAGACAGATTGAGAGAAAAAAAGCGTGCAAATTTATTTTATGTAAGTTTTATGTGATACAGAAGACCCAAAGAAACAAATCTGTATATTTTTATGCTAGGTTTGAGGAAGAGTGGAGAATCGGGGAGAAATATGATAGGTTAAGGAATACAAGGTAATTGAAGTAAACTGGGGAGACGTAGCAAAGCCTGCTTGTTAGGATTCTTCTAGGTGTTCCTTTGTCTTTGAAAACAAAGATGCTTCTTTCCTCTCTGTATACAAAGTACCTCTTACATGAGGATTTTATGAACTGTTTCAGGAAAGAAGGGTGAGGGAGAGACGTCAGAGTGACCTTCCTGCTTCTGCTGTTTTCTCAAACTGCTTCAGCTTAGAATATTCAGTATGCCAACATGACATATTTTGGGGTAAAGCGTCCTGCACTCCATCAGTATTTTAGAGTATAATGAATGATTACATTGATGGTGATGTTCATTATTATTCAAACTCATTAGTAAAATATTCTAATTTTAACTTGTGATCTTGATAAAGTTGTCTTAAATATTATTTAATATTAAATATTGTTATTAGTATGGAAGCTCTTCAGTAAAGTAACTTTTCAAAAAGAAGGCAAATGCAAGTAAAGAAATTCATTATATTTATCTTAGTAAGAGAATTTTCATTTTCTTATGTGTCTATTTTCCTCTGTTTATATTTGACCATATTATGCTCTTATTATCTTGTCACATCCCATGTTTTATCTTCAGCTCTTCTTGCTTTCTCTTGTGATCCTGTTCGTCCTAGGTCCATGCTTTGGCAAGCCACATCCATAAGAATTTTCAATATCAGAACACAAAAAGTTTGGAAATGTCAGGCTTGATGATCAATGATTAAAGAAGATTAAGCTATATTGAAGAAACCAAAAACTATTTGACTCAATTTTGGATTCAGTCTAGGTCTTGCCCTGATACCTAATTGGCTGGACACTAAAACTAATCAGAAACATGTCATACCCTACCTAGGGAACTGTTTGCAAGTAGATGGCTCTGCAGGAGCAGAATTTAATCTTCAGAAAGCAAGTGTTTAACCAAAGGTCCCAAACTTCCTCTGAAATGCAGGTTTTCCACTTAACTTATATTTAGTATATGTAAGTATATATATATATATATATATATATATATATATATATATATATATATATATAAGTACTATATAAGTATAATATATTTGGTATATACATTATAACTTTTCCACTTAAATTATATTTAGTATATGGATTTGTAGATCACTGAAAATTTTATTACTGTTTTAAGATAAACTGATGAAAAAAAGACCAAAAATTGTTAAGCAGCTATGTAAATACATCTCTTAATTCTCTATCAAATAATATTAAACCAATGTTTTTATCTATAATATCTGCTTTATATCTTCCTCATTTTCTCTATAACATCATCTACCTTCTAGTTAATATTGTTTTTCATCTTTTATTTATAAGCATGTTTTAAATGCCTGCAATGTGCTGGAAATACAACAGTGAACAGTGAACAAAACAGACAACACACACAAAAATAAAATAGAATAGAGATTACACAGAAATTACATGATAATGGGAAAAATAGATGATAAATAAATTGTGATAAGAAGAAAAATAGGCGGAGCCAAGATGGTGGCGTGAGTAGGACAGTGGGAATCTCCTCCCAAAAACATATATATTTTTGAAAATACAACAAATACAACTAATCCTAAAAGAGAGACCAGAAGACATAGGACAACAGCCAGACTACATCCACACCTGCGAGAACCCAGCACCTGGTGAAAGGGGTAAGATACAAGCCCCAGCCCAGTGGGACCTGAGTGCCCCTCACCCCAGCTCCCAGCGGGTGGAGAGGAGTCAGAGCGGGGAGGGAGACGGAGCCCAGGACTGCTAAACACCCAGCCCCAGCCATCTGCACCAGAGCGCAGACACAGTGCATACGTGGGGTGCTGGAAACTAGGGAAACAGGACAGCAAGACCTTTGAGCGGGTCCCGAAGCTGGCGCCCCTGTGACAAAGAAAAGCGAGTGCTTTTTGAAAGTCTTAAAGGGACAAGGACGCCACAGCTGGACGGAAGCTTCCCGGGTCACAGTCCAGCAGCTGGAAATTCCAGGGAACCCCAGGCACACTAACCCCCTGGGAAACAGCTCTGAGAACCCTCACGGAGGTAAACAGCCAAACAGCCCCCTGTCCATTACCCTTCCGGGGCCCTGCCATAGCAGAGCAGCAGCCTGAGGCTGGCCACGCGCATGGCAAGGGAGCTTCCTCCATACCGTCCAGGCAAGATACAGAGACCCAGTCTACACGCAATTGCCCAACACAAGCCACTAGGGGTCGCAGTTGTCCCAGTAAAGAAAGGCTAGGAGCTAGTGAAAAACCTTGGCCCTCCCAGCTGACAGTCAATAGCACCTGTCAACTTGAAAAGGCAAAAAAATTTGATTCAGACAAGACTAACCCAGACAGGTTCGACATCTTCTACATCTTCCCCTGAGAAGGAACCTGGGGAGATAGATTTAACCAGTCTTCCTGAAAAAGAATTCAAAACAAAAGTCATAACCATGCTGATGGACTTGCAGAGAAATATGCAAGAACTAAGGAGGGAGAATACAGAAATAAAACAAGCTCTGGAAGGACTTCAAAGCAGAACGGACGAGATGCAAGAGACCATTAATGGACTAGAAAACAGAGAACAGGAACGCAGAGAAGCGGATGCAGAGAGAGATAAAAGGATCTCCAGGAATGAAAGAATTTTAAGAGAACTGAGTGACCAATCAAAACGGAACAATATCCGCATTATAGGGGTACCAGAAGAAGAAGAGAGAGAAAAAGGGATAGAGAGTGTCTTTGAAGAAATAATTGCCGAAAACTTCCCCAAACTAGGGGAGGATATGGCTTCTCAGACCACAGAGGTACACAGAACTCCCATGACAAGGGATCCAAGGAGGGCAACACCAAGACACATAATAATTAAAATGGCAAAGATCAAAGACAAGGACAAAGTATTAAAGGCAGCCAGAGAGAAAAAAAAGGTCACCTACTAAGGAAAACCCATCAGGCTATCATCAGACTTCTCAACAGAAACCCTACAGGCCAGAAGAGAATGGCATGATATACTTAATGCAATGAAACAGAAGGGCCTCGAACCAAGATTACTGTATCCAGCACAATTATCATTTAAATATGAAGGAGGGATTAAACAATTCCCAGACAAGCAAAAGTTGAGGGAATTTGCCTCCCACAAACCACCTCTACAGGGCATCTTACAGGGACTGCTCTAGATGGGAGCACTCCTAAAAAGAGCACAGAACAAAACACCCAACATATGAAGAAGGGAGGAGGAGGAATAAGAAGGGAGAGAAATAAAGAATCATCAGACCGTGTTTATAATAGCTCAACAAGTGAGTTAAGTTAGACAGTAAGATAGTAAAGAAGCTAACCTTGAACATTTGGTAACCACAAACTTAAAGCCTGCTATGGCAATAAGTAGATACCTTTCAATAATCACCCTAAATGTAAATGAACTGAATTCACCAATCAAAAGACACAGAGTAATAGAATGGATAAAAAAGCAAGACCCATCCATATGCTGCTTACAAGAGACTCACCTCAAACCCAAAGACATGCACAGACTTAAAGTCAAGGGATGGAAAAAGATATTTCATGCAAACAACAGAGAGAAAAAAGCAGGTGTTGCAAAACTAGTATCAGACAAAATAGACTTCAAAATAAAGAAAGTAACAAAAGATAAAGAAGGACATTACATAATGATAAAGGGCTCAGTCCAACAAGAGGATATAACCATTATAAATATATATGCACCCAATACAGGAGCACCAACATACCTGAAACAAATACTAACAGAATTAAAGGAGGAAATAGAATGCAATGCCTTCATTCTGGGAGACTTCAACACACCACTCACTCCAAAGGACAGATCCACCAGACAGAAAATAAGTAAGGACACAGAGGCACTGAACAACACACTAGAACAGATGGACCTAATAGACATCTACAGAACTCTACATCCAAAAGCAACAGGATACACATTCTTCTCAAGTGCACATGGAACATTCTCCAGAATAGACCACATACTAGGCCACAAAAAGAGCCTCAGAAAATTCCAAAAGATTAAAATCCTACCAACCAACTTTTCAGACCACAAAGGCATAAAACTAGAAATAAAGTGTACAAAGAAAGCAAAAAGGCTCACAAACACATGGAGGCTCAACAACACGCTCCTAAATAATCAATGGATCAATGACCAAATCAAAATGGAGATCCAGCAATATATGGAAACAAACGACAACAACAAAAAGCCCCAACTACTGTGGGATACAGCAAAAGCAGTCTTAAGAGTAAAGTATATAGCAATCCATGCATATTTAAAAAAGGAAGAACAATCCCAAATGAATGGTCTAATGTCACAATTATCGAAATTGGAAAAAGAAGAACAAATGGGGCCTAAGGTCAGCAGAAGGAGGGACATAATAAAGATCAGAGAAGAAATAAATAAAATTGAGAAGAATAAAACAATAGCAAAAATCAATGAAACCAAGAGCTAGTTCTTCGAGAAAATAAACAAAATAGATAAGCCTCTAGCCAGACTTATTAAGAGGAAAAGAGAGTCAACACAAAACAGAATCAGAAACGAGAAAGGAAAAATTACGACGGACCCCACAGAAAACCAAGAATTATTAGAGAGTACTATGAAAACCTATATGCTAACAAGCTGGGAAAACTACGAGAAATGGACAACTTCCTAGAAAAATACAACTTTCCAAGACTGACCCAGAAAGAAACAGAAAATCTAAACAGACCAATTACCAGCAACGAAATCGAAGCGGTAATCAAAAAACTACCAAAGAACAAAACCCCCAGGCCAGATGGGTTTACCTCGGAATTTTATCAGACATACAGAGAAGACATAATACCCATTCTCCTTAAAGTTTTCCAAAAAACAGAAGAGGAAGGAATACTCCCAAACTCATTCTATGAAGCCAAAATCATCACCCTAATACCAAAACCAGGCAAAGACCCCACCAAAAAAGAAAACTACTGACCAATATCCCTGATAAACGTAGATGCAAAAATACTCAACAATATATTAGCAAACCGAATTCAAAAATACATCAAAAGGATCGTACACCATGACCAAGTGGGATTCATCCCAGGGCTACAAGGATGGTACAACATTCGAAAGTCCATCAACATCATCCACCACATCAACAAAAAGAAAGACCGAAACCACATGATCATCTCCATAGATGCTGAAAAAGCATTCAATAAAATTCAACATCCATTCATGATAAAAACTCTCAACAAAATGGGTATAGAGGGCAAGTACCTCAACATAATAAAGGCCATATATGATAAACCCACAGCCAACATCATACTGAACAGCGAGAAGCTGAAAGTTTTTCCTCTGCGATCGGGGACAAGACAGGGATGCCCACTATCCCCACTGTTATTCAACATAGTACTGGATGTCCTAGCCACGGCAATTAGACAAAACAAAGAAATACAAGGAATCCAGATTGGTAAAGAAGAAGTTAATCTGTCACTATTTGCAGATGACATGATATTCTACATAAAAAACCCTAAAGACTCCACTCCGAAACTACTAGAGCTAATATCGGAATTCAGCAAAATTGCAGGATACAAAATTAACATACTGAAATCTGTGGCTTTCCTATACACTAACAATAAACTAATAGAAAGAGAAATCAGGAAGACAATTCCAATCACAATAGCATCAAAAAGAATAAAATACCTAGGAATAAACCTAACCAAGGAAGTGAAAGACCTATACCCTGAAAACTATAAGACACTCTTAAGAAAAATTAAAGAGGTCACTAACAAATGGAAACACATCCCATGCTCTTGGCTAGGAAGAACTAATATCGTCAAAATGGCCATCCTGCCCAAAGCAATATACAGATTTGATGCAATTCTTATCAAATTACCAACAGTTTTCTTCAATGAACTGGAACAAATAGTTCAAAAATTCATATGGAAACACCAAAGTCCCCGAATAGCTAAAGCAATCCTGAGAAGGAAGAATAAAGTGTGTCGGACAGGATCTCACTCCCCAACTTCAAGCTCTACTACAAAGCCACAGTAATCAAGACAATTTGGTACTGGCACAAGAACAGAGCCACAAACCAGTGGAATAGAATAGACTCCAAACATTAACCCAAACATATATGGCCAATTAATATTTGATAAAGGAGCCATGGACATACAATGGGGAAATGACAGTCTCTTCAACAGATGGTGCTGGCAAAACTAGACAGCTACACGTAAGAGAATGAAACTGGAACACTGTATAACCCCATACACAAAGGTAAATTCAAAATGGATCAAAGACTTGAATGTAAGTCATGAAACCATAAAACTCAGAAAAAAACATAGGCAAAAATCTCTTAGACATAAACATGAGTGACCTCTTCTTGAACATATCTCCCCGGGCCAGGGAAACAAATGCAAAAATGAACAAATGGGACTATATCAAGCTGAAAAGCTTCTTTACAGCAAAGGACACTATCAATAGAACAAAAAGGTTTCCTACAGTATGGGAGAATATATTCGAAAATGACAGATCTGATAAAGGTTTGACATCCAAAATACATAAAGAGCTCACACACCTCAACAAACAAAAAGCAAATAATCCAATTAAAAAATGGGCAGAGGAGCTGAATAGACAGTTCTCTAAAGAAGAAATTCAGATGGCCAACAGACACATGAAAAGATGCTCCACATCGCTAGTCATCAGAGAAATGCAATTTAAAACCACAATGAGATATCATCTCACATCAGTAAGGATGGCTACCATCCAAAAGACAAACAACAACAAATGTTGGCGAGGTTGTGGAGAAAGGGGAACCCTCCTACACTGCTGGTGGGAATGTAAATTAGTTCAACCATTGTGGAAAGCAGTATGGAGGTTCCTCAAAATGCTCAAAATGGACATACCATTTGACCCAGGAATTCCACTTCTAGGAATTTACCCTAAGAATTCAGCACTCCAGTTTGAAAAAGACAGATGCACCCCTATGTTTATCGCTGCACTATTTACAATAGCCAAGATATCGAAGCAACCTAAGTGTCCATCAGTAGATGAATGGATAAAGAAGAAGTGGTACATATACACAATGGAATATTACTCAGCCATAAGAAAAAAACAAATCCTAACATTCGCAACAACATGGATGGAGCTAGAGGGTATTATGCTCAGTGAAATAAGCCAGGCGGAGAAAGACAAGTACCAAATGATTTCACTCATATGTGTAGTATAAGAACAAAAGAAAACTGAAGGAGCAAAACAGCAGCAGAAGCACAGAACCCAAGAATGGACTAATAGTTACCAAAGGGAAAGGGACTGGGGAGGACGGGTGGGAAGGGAGGGATAAGGGTGGGAAGAAAAGAAAGGGGGCATTATGATTAGCATGTATAGTGTTGGGGGTCACGGGGAGGGCTGTGCAACACAGAGAAGACAAGTAGTGATTTTACAGCATCTTACTGTGTTGAAGGACAGTGACTGTGAAAGGGGATCTGGGGGGGACTTGGTGAAAGGGAGAGCCTAGTAAACATAATGTCCTTGATGTAATTGTAGATTAATGATACCAAAATAAAAAAAAAAAAGAAGAAAAATAAAGCATGCAAAGAGAATAAATAACTGGAGGGTGCAAACTGTAAACTTTATCTAAGTAATAGCACAAATGCAGAAAAAAGTGTACCAATTATAAGTGCATGCTCAGTGTATTTGCATTGTGTGAACACACTTTATAACCTTAATCAAGATCTAAAAGCATAACATGAGGAGAGTTCCAACAATACCTCATGGCCCTTTCCAGGCACTGCTCCTACTTGCCCCAAAGGCAACACTATCTTATGTTCTTCTAAATCTCTTCAGCACTGGCATGAGCTATATGCCATGACTTTTGGTAGGAAGAGAACATTCTGTTTGAGAGCAAAGACGAGATAAGATTTCCTTCTGTTATGTATGCTGTGATATCTTTCTCTTTATATAGCAGCATTAAAATCCCCATCCCCCAGCTTCTTAGAGCTTGAGACTTAACAGTTTCATAGCCACCACAAAGACACAGGTTTAACTAAATGCCAGGTATGTTATACAATCAAAAAATGAGCCAATGAAATAGGGATTATTTACAATTATTCCAAATTTAGAGTTGAGGAAACTGGGGATAAATTACTTGGCTAAAGTCCTGGTGTTAATAAGTGGCAGAGTCAGGATTACAGTTCAAATGAGTCTGATTCTAAAATGTAAGGTCTTAGCCACAACTCTGTTCTCACACTCTCCCACAGATAACAGCGGTGTCTGTGATATTGTTGAAATACTCTCCTCTATTTTGCCTCAATTGTTTCACATTCAGTGGCTCATTGTGAAAATTACTTTCATCATTTGGTTCTTTTGGAAGTAAACATAGAAACAGAGATAAAGAAAACTGTTGGAAATTATGTGCCCACTAAAAACAAATATTCTGGAATCTTCATGAAGACTCCAGATGCTGAACTATATCCTTGACTTTTAACTGTTTAAATCATAGGAAAACTTCCTCTTAGTTATTATGTTCAGATTCAGGAATAACCATTTCATGAGAAAGTCATGTATCATAGTTTCTGGAATGTTTTTAACCTTTTAAATCAATAAATGTTACCTGGAATTAGATCTTAAGTTTTCACAGGATACTCTATTTATATTTAAGGATTTAAAATCAAAATAGTCTTAAAATGTGACCATCTCTTAATCTAGGAAGGCAGGAGTTCCAAAGATTAGGTTTCAAACATCAATGGGCATAAAGCATAAACAGTGTTCTCTAATAGTAATAAATTCACATCAAGAATAATGACTTAAGATTTCACCTTTTTTACTTTTACCTAGTATTGCACTTATAGGAGACATAACATTAGTTACTCAGGTAAATAACCAAATGTCCCTATAGTTCAAGAGTAAAGTAACAGTTTGATGATGAAATAGATTTATTCTGCAGTATCAAACTCTAATATTATTCCTGATCCATTAATATACAGTTCTCTGTGCTTTAGATGGCTTAGACTTACAGTCTAAGCAAGAAGAAAAGCTTATTAAAATTAATTTGTCCATTTGGTCTTATTCTGTATTTTGACACACATTGCAAAAGTAAAATGGCTTTTTTAAACTCATGCTTTTTGTCATCCAGATTGTTTTACACATCTTGGCAACTTTTCTCACCCTGCTTAAAACAGGGGTTCTACAGGAGTCACTAAAAGAAAATGTTTTTCTTGCACATGCATTATTTTATGCTATTTTCAGAAGAGATGTAAATTATGACTAATCATGGAGCAAACAGGGTTACTTAACAATAATGTAGCAAAGAGTTTCTCAGCAAAAGGGTTTCAGAAATGAGAACTTGATGAGATTTAGAAATTGAACCATTATTACCTGATAATAAATTTTTAACATATTTTTATTTGATTGTTTTTAGCTCTTAAGTGGTTGGATGATATCTTTATATATTATTAAGTATTACAAGAGAAAATAAGTGTAAGGAAAATGAATAATAAAATCAAAATCAAAGGTGAAAATTGCTTTTTTATCAAATGATTTCTTACATAGAAAGAACATAAGTATGGGGTGGTGGGGGAAAGAGAGTTAAGGTAAATTCAGCAGAAGTATGCAGTTTAGGTGGTAAGTTGTTGAAGGAGAGAAAAAAACAAGCATGTATTTCAGTATTACCAATGTGCCAGTCATATGAATGAATAAATCTGATGTTACAGCCACGAAGTGTAATGTTATTATTAGATCCTTAAGAACAACAATGAAAAATTATCAGATTGTTGTCATTTAAATGAAGTGGAAATATGAAGAGCAAATAAAAAGCATTCTATAACTTTGTTTCTCAGAGCAACCTGTACTTACTGAGTTATATGTGATTAGGTCTGGAACAAATCAGTTGTTAGAATCATGGAGTGAAATTTACACTCTGACTGTTATCTATACTGTGTCCAGGTTAAGCTGGGCAATAACTCTTATTCCAACATGTAAGAGATCCAATATTGACTTTTGATCCTATGGCAAGGGAAAGATCATCTTAACATTACCTTGATACCTACCATTGTGTGTGAAAAGAGTGAAAATCATGGAAGTCACTTTGAGGATTCATATAAAGACAGTCCCAACCATTTCTTTTTGTGAGGGGGATGGTGGGGAATATATTTATTTATTTGGTTATCCATTTAACTTTTCATTTGAAATAATTTTAGACTTACAGAAGTGTTGCAAAGATAGTACCATAAAACCTTCACTCTGCTTTCCCTACTGACATTTTATATAACCATGTTATATTCATCAAAACTAAGATGTTAACAGGAGTGTAAAACTATCAGCTAAACTACAGTCTTTATTCAGATTTCTCCCACTTCTCCATTAATGTACTTTTTCTGTTGCAGGACCTAGTTCAGTTTACCACATTGTATTTAGTCATACTATTTCTTTAGTCTCCTCTAATCTATGTGGATTTCTCCATTTTTCCTTATCTTTCACATCCTTAACAACTTTTGAAGGGTAATTGTCCAGTATTTTGTAGAATGCCCTTCAGTTTGGGGCTGTCTTATGTTTTCTCATGATTAGATTTTGGCATTTGGATTTGGGGGAAGAATATCACAGACATGATGTGTCTCATTGATGATGTTGCATTGCATCATAGGTAGTGAATCCCTTCTTTTAAAATTTAATTTAATTTGGTTTCAGTGGAAAACTTACTTTCCTGGTGCAAATCTCTGGGTATGCCAGTCATAGTCATGTGCTTGCCTTTTCTTGCCTAATAAGAGTAATTGAAAAAGTTGGACTGGATCAAGACACTTTGGGGACCAGATAGGTTTTTAATGGTGTTTAAGAAATTCTGAAAATTGTTTTCAAGAATGCCAGAGTCATTTTATATCATTTTAATTGAACACCTCTTAAAATTCTGGGGGGAAAATGTCTTCCCAGCATAGAGCAAATAAACCTTTGAAGCCACAATCAGCCAAAGGGAAAGATAAAATGGAAGAAATCTATTGCAAAGTTGTCTATTTTCTACTCGTGCATGTCTCTCCCCATCCTGGATGGGAAGAACCAAAAAAAAACCTCTCTGGTCCCCATGCGCACTTGCCTCACCACCCCCCTTGTAATCCCCTATTGATATGGAGATGGACTACTTCTCTCCACCCCTTGGAAAATAATTTATTTTACTATTACCTATATTATTGTGGACAAATAAGGCACAGACCTTTTTAAGGGGAAAAGGACATTATACAAATAAAAGAACTCTTTCATAGCTTGCCTAGTCTATTTTATATTATCCATTATATATGTTTCTCTGTGTTCCAAAATTAAATGCTTAGTTCCCCATTTAAGATTGAGTTCATATTTATTTTTCAACATAATCCTTCTTTCAGTTCTAATTTATTTTACTAACATTCACATCATGTTTAGTTTCTAGATATTAGGCCTCTGGATACCTAAACTTTCCTCATTAATCTGGATTTCTAAATTCAGAAGTTGTTTTAGAAATTCTGGAGAATTTCATATTTATTTCTGGTATACCATAGCAGTTAAAGCTGCTTATTTAGTACTCTTAAGTAGTTTATTCAGTAATCTATACGGCTAATGAAAATGGGAAATCAAAACATTATAAATAAACTCATTAAAAGTTTGCAGACTGGAGTATGAAGCACTGTTTTCATAAACAAATAGTGACTGTGTAATTACGTTCATCTGTTTTATTTGCCTGGTTCTGTTTGTGCCTGTGGGTTGGCTTTTGAGATAAGAGCACTCCTTGCTTCTCTGAATCAGAGGATCTTAGAGGCTGCACAAAAAAACTAAAATAAATTTATACTCCCATGAAAATCAAGTTTTACAATCTTGTGATGAAACTGTATCTGATATATGATGTAAACACTTCTATTAAGTGAAGAAGTTTCTTCTCATTCATTCATGTGTGAGCTCCCTAACTCCCATTGACAGTGATCAGAGGTAAATATAAAATGATTAGAGACCAGTATAAAGCTATTCTTGAAGCTCTTACAGAAAGTGAGGAGGAGCTTTCTTAGAAGTCTCTACCAAATCCTTCATCAAGTCTCATTGGCTCAAACTGGTCAATGCTCATTCCTTACTCACTGACTACAGAGAAACATTGCCTGAAGCTGGCACTTGCCTGACACAAATCAGCTGAAAGGCAAAGGACAGGAAATTAGTTCTGTTGGAAAAAGGAAGGAGAATAGATAAACAGGCAATTTAAAATCTATATTATAGTAAAATATTGAATGTATACTAATTAAACATATGTTCACATGACTATTTATTACACTTGAGGCACCCTGCCAGAAGCTGGGGTATAAGCATGAGCAAGAAAGAGTTTCTCCCCTTATGAATCTACATTCTACTTGGTTAATACAGACAGTCATATTTCAATAGTTAATGTGTGTGATAAAGAAATGGAAGCAGGATAATAGGGTAGAATGCATAGGGTAAAATGTCTCATTTTAGGGAGGTGGACTCTGAGGTGGTGATATTTTAGCTGAGAATGCAATGATATGAGGCATCCAGGTGAAGACCTGAGGAACTAATGTTCTGTGTCAGACATAACAGCAATTGCAAAGTCCCTGAGACAAACTTGGCCTTTTCAAGTGAGAGAAGGAAGACTGGTAGAACTGGAGTATCATGAGGGATGTGAGTGATGGAGTATGAGAAGTCATTGGCACTAATTCTTGTGAGGGCTTTTCATGGCATGGCAGAAATTTTTCCACTTTATCCAACTCAAACTAAAAAGCCACTGGGGTTGGATTTATGGGGAGAAAATGGAGAGGCACCAAAGGGAAATAAAGCTCTCTGACTGTCTCACAATTTCATCTGTATTCATTTCTGTTTCCTAAATCAGCTGATTTTTCTCATCATAGGGTGTCTTGCCAATGGGTTTCAGCCCCAGGCAAGTTCACTATGGATTCAGTGTGACCAAAGAAATGACAGTAGAACATTCTTGGGCAAAAGGGTTTATTACCCTACTTGTTCTCCCGGGGGTAGGTCGAGCACTAGCATCTCTGCCTCTGCCCAGAGCACTGGGCTGAGCTCTCTATATAGTGCAATAATAGTTTATTACCTATGGGTGTGGAAGCAGTAGTCTAGCAACAGGCCAGTTACATTATCAAGTGGTTTAAGTTCAGTGAGGATCCTGGCCATAGGAACCCCAACTTCCCCACATGGGGTTTGAGACCATTCTAGTACTCCAAATATTTTTCTTATTTTCTGCAAAAATCATTGATCAATTTTTCACATGCAGGTATTCTACAAAATGGGTGACTTTCTAATTTTAGAGAACCCACACCATTAACTTGAAAACACAATACACAAGTCCTATATGGAAGTTGGGCTTTACTGCAGAATACTGAGGTAGTCAAAACATCCAAATTGGCTGGGAAGCATTCTAAATGAGCAGATTTGTCATGACATGTACCACCAGTCAGAAGTAACTGCTATTCACTCAACAGTCTACACTGTCAATTCCATCCTCATTCCTGCTTAAAAATAAACATTTTCTCCATAATGAAGGCTTTTTATAAAAGCAATAAAACAACTCAAGGGAGCATTGTTATCATGAGCTAATCACACCCTTGGGGAATTAGAGGCACTTAACTGCACCCAGTGCCTCACGGCACCTAAGGGCTGTGATTATCTCCTGATAACCTCCCAGTTTGTCAGGCCTTGTTGGTTAATTAGATAATATTCAACTTGGTGAAATTGTATGTGAAGATTCTTTTGGAAGTTGTATAAAAAAGCAGTTTATGAAACACAATATGTACATCCATACACATATCAGCAAAAATTTATATAATTATAATTTCCTCCAAATGAACCCAAGATTTAAATAACTGTACTTGTATATAATACACACTTTTATTTATTTACTTAAAAAAGTAGAGTCCAAGAACTAAACCCTGAGGCACTCCTTAACAATGAGTAATTCTGATGAGTTCAACCCAGGAAATCTTTGAAAGAGCCAAAAATTAAATAATGCAGTTTATTTCCAATCAATAAATGTTTATGACACTTCAGTCATCCTCGTAAAACTCAGTTACCCATTGTTTAAAACAATCAGGGCACAACAATATACATATTGTTAATAATAAACCCAGGCATAAACATAAATTAGCTTGTTTTATAAGGCTTTGTCATAATAAGGCTTGAATTAAGGTAAGTGAGAAAGATTTAGAAATAAACTCAAATATTGACATAGTTATTTGGCAGTACAAAAATTTAATCAGTTTAAATATTTAAATGGAAAAACTACTTTCTTATTTATATTCTCAACACACGTTCTATGAAAAATAAATTTACCCACCCATAGAATAAGTATACTGTCTATGAATCTCATAAGTTATGGTATTACATTAATAAATGAATGAGCTTTTTATAAAAGATGCCATATAACTGAAAATACAGCACTTTTGCTTTTCTTTGCTTTCTTATGGCAGTTAAATATGAACAAACTTGATGAACCTAAATAATAATAATTTAGTGTGGAGTTTAAGTTTTGAAAACTTAAGTTTATAATGTAGTATGCTGAATAATATGCTAACAAAGGATGATAGGACTGTAAGGGGAGTATCAGGAATTTGGGTAAGCAGCTAAGGATGTATCAGAGAGAAATTTCAATACATTTCTGAGAGAGATTTTAGAATTTTTTCCTCTTGACATTGTCCAAATGCCAAGAAACAAAACAGAATTTATTGAGTTACTGTTAGAAGCCAAGCACATTACTGCCTGATTCGGTACTGGAGTCAATATTCAAATAAGGTAGAGCACCTCTCTTGAGGACTTTATCTTCTTGTTGACATAAAATGTCTTTCATGACTCAACTTAGTAGATATTTATATAAGTCAATACAAAATAATCAAATTAGTCCAGGATCCCAATGCCCATCCATCAGAATCACCAGGGAGCATTTATTTTTAAACATAAATTCTTAGACCCTGAGAAATTCTAACTCAGTAGGTCTTTGGAAGGAATTTGTATTTAAATCCCTCAGGTGACTCATATTATAGCTCTAGTTGGAAAATATTTGAACATTGTTGGAGAAATATAATTAAAAGCAAAATCTTCCCAATCCAGAAACCACTCCACGAAGGTAGAAGAGAAAACAATTTTATTACTGAATAAGCATTAAACCAGAATGTCATTTGCATCACAGGCAATTCACTAAGAGACTGCAAAGACATAAAGAAATCTCTCCATTTTATAAAGCCAAGCAGATGCAACTCATTACACACAGGTTTTCAGGATAAACAATAAGTAGTCTTTAAGTAGGAGAACTTGCCAGCACCATTAGTCACAGTCTATCCTACATTCACCTGGTAATTGGGTTTA
This sequence comes from Manis pentadactyla, assembly GCF_030020395.1. Lineage (NCBI taxonomy): Eukaryota > Metazoa > Chordata > Mammalia > Pholidota > Manidae > Manis > Manis pentadactyla. The sequence continues at coordinate 114,071,533 of NC_080025.1, forward strand.
TTCAGAGCAAAACCAAATCTCTCATATCTTTATGACAGGAGGTAAATTTGCAACTTGGAGCTAGGCTCCCACCTCCCATAGAAACTGGGAGATTAGGGCAGTTTCTCTTGATACTTACATTCCAAAGGGATAACTTTAGGCTTCAGAAATACATTCCTGAGTTGTAAAAGTAGCAAGAAGCTTTTAAAGAGATTTACGTACACCTTGTTATCCCTAAAAATAAAAGGGTCAGGTATTTTTAACATAAAAAAAAAGGTTTATTTGGTAATAGCAGAGAATTGCAACCCAGGTTGTGGATAAAATGAAAGTTCCTGTGGCCAGGATTCTCACCTGGCCCTGGTTGACTAGCTCACTGCACACCTGTGGGCAATACATGGCTGTTGACTCTATATAAAGAGCTCTGCCCAGTGCTCTGGGCACAACATGGTAGCAGGGCTGTAAGACCGCAGGAGAGCAGAGCAGAGGCTGGAGTGGTGGCAGTGCCGAGGGCAGAGGCCCAGAGGTCGGCTGTGCGGGACGACTGTGCAGAGAGGCCTGGAGGACAGCTGTGACAGAGGGGCCCAGAGGATGGCTGTGAGGACAGAGGGGCCCAGAAGCAGAGACCGGCTTGCTGCATGCAGACTCGCTCCGAGTGAACAGGACTTCAGTGACTGACCTGCCACCTGGAAATAAAGTTGGCTATAACCCTTTCACCCCAAGAACGTTTTGCTGTCATTTTCTTTGGTCACACTGAATTCACAGCGAACTTGCCCGGGGCTGAAACCCATTGGCAAGACACCAGGACATATAAACTATAGCAGAACTGCTTAACTGGAGAACAAAAAAGAGGAAAGCTCTTATATAGAGGAAAGGGCAGAGTGGGGAGGGTTGTTTAAGCAGAACATCCATTGGAGGAAACAGGACTGTTGCCAGGTTGGAGAAGGTAGAAACCTTTCTTCCTCAGGAGAATAAAGTAACTAAAATAATATGACAGCCCTCTTTCGATGGGGTCAGAGATTTATGAAGAGTGATGGACTTCCCCTGCAGGCTTCCCGATGCCATGCCAGTGAGATTTCCCTTAATTTTAATAATCTCAAGGGGGCAGAGAAATAGTTTCCAATTACTAGTTAACAAAAGAGAATACTCTAAGAAATGGGTGAGGAGATCTTACCTTATTTTTAATAGAGAAAATTCATTTTTTAATTTGTATTTGCCCTTTGTAACTCCAGGGTAAAATATTTTCCCAGCCCAGAGCAAATAATCTTTGAAGATGAAATCAGTCAAAGGGAGAAACAAAGTGGGAAAAACCTGTTTATTGCTTATAAGCAGTGTCTACTTCTGTGCTCCCTTGTCTCTGATGACCAGGCTGCAAAAGGGACCCCACTGAACCTCTCCAGTACAGATACACCCTCATTTGCCACCCCCCTTGTAATCACCTATTGATATAGAGATGGACTACTTCTCTCCACCCCTTTGGAAACACCTATTTATATGGGGATGCACTAAGGCCAGGTGAGAGATTCTGGAAATATTGCAATTTTACCCACACCCTTAAAATATACATACTATGATCTAATCAACAACGATAGTCTTTGAATAAGACCACCTTTGAGATGATTTTTTTGAGATGATTTTTTTAAATTACTCTTTCCAATTTAAAATTCTAAAGAGGTATTAGACTTGGACAATCTAAGACTGAATACTTAAATAAATGGATGAGTGAGTAAAGGAATTGAGGAGTGGATGAACAGATACCCCTTCTTATGAGAGGCATTCCATGGTAGGTGAGCTGTCCCACTTTTCTTCCATGGACTCTGAGGAGATTTCAGTCTTGAATAGAAATTGCATGAAGTGATCTCCAAAGTCCCTTCTACCAGTGAGGTTCTTAGAGTGATTTAGATGATGTTCAAGTATATATTGGTTTAAATAAAGCAGGCATGTTAGAACCAGTAGTTCACTCTCTTCCAACATGAGATTCTAATCTCTGGGGCAAAGATATTTCAGTGTTTGATGTACAGCTGACTGTAGAATGTACTGCCTTTCCATTGGATAAAAGAGAAGGTATGGTCAAGTTGGCTACAAGCATTAGAGTCTTTCATATAAGCAGTGAAAATTCTAAGTGACCAGAAATACAAAAGATGAATTAATCTGATAACTTTGGAAATACAGTCATACCCCACTATGTAATTACAAAATTAACACAATGTCAGACAACCTATGTTTACTCTGTGTGGGCTCTTATTTAAAAAGAAATAACACTAAATTAAAAATAAAACACTTAAACATACTTCAGAGAAGCTACTGAATAAACAGGTAAAACACATTTCTAAGGCAAGTATTTTGAGTTAGTTGTCAAGATGAGGAATTTTAAGCCAAATCACACTTTGGGGTTACTCTTATTTACTTCTATGTTTTGCTGGCCCCCAAATAATGTGTCCACTCAATCAGGCAGTTCAATGAATTAAGTCCAAGGTTGTTCTAGGAATAAGCCTTCTGAATCATTCTGAATCAGCCTATGCCTTACTTCTTGTAACACACAATTTTGGATTATTTTTCAATGGATTAGCTGTTTTATCCACAAGAAGAAAAAATATTGTTTTATGAGCAAGGAAAACAATAAGTATTTTTAGGAACAGGTATATCTATTACTGGAACAGTGATGCAAAAATATGAAATCAGGCCTTCTGAACTGTAATATGACAGTATTGTTGGCTATTGGATACATTTTTGAGCTAGCCTCTGTTTTTGAAATGGATCGATATATCTGATATAACTATTTTTCAAAGTTTCAAAAGAACTATTTTTCAAGCTATTTAATTTTCAAATTAAAATTGACCAAACTGGAATTCATTGGAAATATTAAAAGATAAACTGAAACACATTAAACATTTTAAGATTTGTATTTGAATAAATATTCTAATCGGGCAAAACTGAAAGTGGTTAGGAACTTGGGGACATACATTTATAGAGCAAAGCAAGGAAGTTATTGATTGGCCACAGTTTATAGCCTGGTTGGTTGTTTGTGATTGTCCTTAGGTGCTCATTTCATAACTTTGGGGAATTTACATGTTAGAGTTTGGTTTACTTATGTAGGTCACCAGAGCATTAGAGCCACCTCAGTCTAATGATCTCCTTGTTTGATTAATTAAACAGAAATGAGCACATTAGGCTCTCTGGAACAAAAGGAACATCTCTAGTCTATCATTTAAAAATTATTTATAATGCCTTAATACTTCCAATGAGATTTTCTTCAAGGTAGTGTGATGTCTGGAATGTATTTCTTGACCATAATGTAACTTGTAAGATGAATTCCAATAAATTCCAACCGAAATAAGCAGGTGAAGAAAGGCAACAAAGGGCCAGGTAGTTTGAGTGCAACTCCCGGGTGATGTTCCGCGGTCTAGGTATCACAGGCCGGGGAAGTCACACCCAATCAGGGAGGTGGGGGCTTATAAGGGATTAGGAGGGGGAGGAGTGGGCAAGCTATCCTAGGGGGTGTGGAGAGGTATGATTGGCTAAAGGTGACATAATAGACAACTAGAAACTTTTTTTTTTCCTTCCAAGAGGGAGGAGGCTGACATCTGGGTCTTAGTTGGCACATCAGAAGGATGGAATTCAGGAAGAGCTGTCCCCTTTCCATATAAGGCACAGACGTTGGGGTCTGGTCTGTTCCCCCTCCACCCCCATGGCATCTCTCTGTTCTGTTTGCATGTCCTTGTTTTTCCTTCCTCCAGCCTAACATAACTGAACTAAACTTTAATGTCACTGAGGGAAAGGACATATTTTAAGCCTACCTCCTAGCAGAGGACTTTGCCATTCATGTTCAGAAAACACTTAATGAGATCAGAGGCATATAATACCTTCAAAAATATAGACTTTGAAGGATTCTTGGAAGTTTGAGAAGTAACTTATCTTTAAACATTACCTTTTGCTTGTACACTAGTTCCTTTGTTTTCTAATATAATAGGCATAGATAAAAATCCCAGAAAGCAATCAAGAAGTCTTCTAAAGCAATTGCATTTTCAGGCAAAGTTATATCTAAAAATAGACTAGCTCTACTTTGTGGAACTTTCCCAGACATAAGAAGAGAATTACAATAACATAACATTATTAAAAGTATTTCATTGTTTAATATTTTGACATTCTGGGCATTTGTTTATTTGTTTTTTGTGAATATACTGCCTAAACCAGAAAACTTTAACTTATCCAAATAACATTCCATTGAGTTTATGGTTGAAATAACTCTCAAATGGAGATGCTCAAATCAGTAATTGCTGTTGTATAAAGTAAGTTTTATTTTGATCAAGATGATGCATATTTTAATCAGAGTTAACAATTCACCAATGACTAAATTGCTTACATTTACAAAATGACAGTTTTCTACCCAAGTCTTTCACTACCACTAGTTCTCTCCTTAAAGGCAGGCTCTTTCAAGTGTCTTAGCTGTTTCTTCTGGCATTAACTGAAATATTCCTAAATAATATGGTTACAATAGGTATGCTTGATTTTCAGTGTTATGTAGTATGAATTTAGTTTCCTAATTTATAGCTAGTTAACTCTTTAAACTACTATATACCTCCACTCACTCACTTCTGCTCCTTCTTTGCTCTCAGTATATTTGATTAAATAATAGTCTGTGTTTACATTGCTAAGACGATACAACTCTTCTCAGAGCTCAGCTGACCCAAGCAGTGAACTAGAATTTCTTTTTCACAAAGAACATTTAATTTTTTCATTTGCTTAGTTGTCTAGGCACTTATTATATTAGTGATGGGTGATAAAATATTACTAAGTTTTTGTCCAGTCTTTCGATGGTTCTATCAAATATCTCACAGTATTTTTCCAAATGATCAAACTCATCTTAGGGTCCATTTTCTGTCCTGGGAAAGACCTTCCTCTAACAATTTCCCTCCTCTCAAGTTTGGACTGATTCTACCTAGGCCTGGAATAGAACTATCATCCTATGACTTCCCTTTATCAATTTTGTGTTGGATTACCCATTTCTTAATGTAACTCCAGGGAAAAAATCCCAGGGCAAAATACCTTTAAAATCAAAATCAGTCAAAGGGAGAAATAAAGTGAGAGAATCCCCTTTATTTCTTACAAGCAGTCTACTTCTGCTCTCCCTTGTCTCTCTCGTGACCTGGCTGTAGAAGAGGCCACACCCAACCTCTCCTATCCAGATATGCCCTACCTCACCCTTGTAATCACCTACTGATAAGGAGATGGTTTACTTCTCTCCATGCCTTGGAAATACCTATTGATATGGAGATGTACTAAGGCTAGGTAAGAGATTCTGGAAATAATGCAATTTTACCCAAACCTAAATTCTAGGTTTTCCCTATTCTTAGTTTATTTCTATACTTTGATGATACTTCTTCTCTTTTAAGTCACTAAGGAAAGATGTGCTGGGAAAATATATTATTGCCCATGCATATTAGAAAGTATCTTTATTTTCTTTTCTACTTGATTGATAGTTTTGCTAGATATTGATAGTTTGGTTGAATGTTCCTATCAAATAGAAAAGTATATGTCCTCAGAAATTTAAAAATATTGCCCCATTGTTTTCTAATTTCCAGTGCTATTCTTGAGAGAATTTCAACTTTCTTCTGGTTTCCAGTTATTATCTGTGACCTGACTTGTATCTGTCACTTTTTGGAACTTCTCTTTATTATTTTATTCAGAAACATCTTTATGGTGTTCTGAAGTCCTTAATGAGGTGACTTGTCCTGGTTGTATTTTCATTTACTGCATTAAAAGGAGTGTACCCATTAGGGGAGAGGTGGATCATGGCTCACAAGCTCCACAGGAAGAACGAGGAGCCATGGGGACCTAACCCCTCTGAGTAAGATCGTGATCTCATCCTTCATCTTTTGTTCTAGCTAGTGATTCTAATTACTGTTTTTCAGGGGTTCTTGAGACAAATTGTCTTTTTTTTTTTTTACTTTTTCTTATGATTTCCTCAATTTCATGTTAGTTAACAAAGACATCTGTTTTTCAAAAACGTGTTAAAAGCTTTCATTATCCCAGCACTTTCTGTATTGTAATTTTAGTGGAATTTGAGTAGGGGTAGGAGATAAACACAAGAAAACAATCTATAATGCTTAGGCAGATGTCCTAATTTAATTTTTAAAAGGGAAGAATTAATAAACTAAAGCATTCCTAGCTAGCCTAAAGACACTTTCTATCTAATCCCCAAATAAAGAAGAGGGTAAAGGGCAGTAGTATAGAAACGTTTAAAAGAAGAGGTCATTCTTCAGTATCTCCTGTCTTTCTTCTGCTATAACTCCTATATACTTCTGGCATAGACCTTTCCCTTCCGAGGAGCTATTGCCACTAAATCTAACTTATGTTGTTTTTGTTTAAAACACTTTCATTGTAATGCTTTTTAGTTCCTGGCATGTATTTTCCCCTTCCCATAACTATCTCTAGTAATTTTACTTTATATTGCTTTTGTCTCAAGCAAATGGTATTGTATTTATCTAATTTTAAGAATATTGAAATATGTATAATCCACTTTAGAAGGAAATGCATCAGAGACAAAATGAGTAATATTTCTTAGCATATTTGTAAATATCATTTAAGTGAGCTCCTCATATCTCTATATCTCTATTCTCAAATGATACACAACTTCTCAGAATAAAGATGCCAGTGTGCCTGCTCACTTGACCAGATAGTGTAGTAATGATGAGAATAGAAATTTAATGTTTTACCAGTGAAATCTCCATATTCAGTCTCATGAACACCCAACCTCTTTTTCCTTTCTTCCAGTACAAAAAGACAAACATGAAGATAAATAGGTAGAGCCAACATTTCTTACAGCAATAAAACTGTATTAACATTTATACTGGCATTATACAGGTGTGATCTACAGTGCTAAATACATTATTCACACAGATTTTTGTGAGCTCTGATTCAATAGAGCATTATTCTCATAATCGTACCTTATGTTATTATAAAGACAATTGAACTAAAAATAAATAAAAGAGCCATACAAGTACAGCTAAATCTTCTGGGCTTTTATTGTCTAACCCCCACTAAATAATAACAATAAACCCTTGTATTTATAGAATGATTCTCTCCAACGAACTCAAAGGACTTCCTAGACAGTTCCAATATGCATTGTTCACAATTACATTAAGACATGAAGAAAAAAGAAAATGTATGCAGTTTCAAAGAGTGATTTTATTTATCAACTCTTTAATAAAAGGATATTATATTTTTGCAACAAAATTTAGGTAACATAGAAATGATTTTCAGTGGTATACATTGTTACCTAAAGCTGCATCTATATAACTAGTTGTTGTTTTTTTTTTTAATGACCAGCTACTAGTGATGCCGGCATTCTTGTTTGCGGAGTCGAAGAATAAACTTAGCAAACACCCAAGGTCGGAGAGCCAGGGACAGGCTTTTATTTAGAGATACAGTGAGAGTACAGAGCTCCTGGCTCATGCCAGGAGGGGACAAGAGAGCCTGTGATGGTGTGTTGTCTAGGGGATTTATAGTCAGTTGAGGATTTTCAGGAACTGATAAAGGTCTTAGGTTGTGGACTTGTACCACCTGCCCTGCCCTCAAGGTGGGCTGGGTTGTTGTCTGTTTGCTAGGGCTGTTTACAGTGAAGTCACGGATAATGCTGAGATACCCTTCTTTATTTGCAGAACACTCAAACATTCCAGGCCAAGTTGCTCCTGGCCTTTTGAGCTTTAACTGATCTCACTGAAAATGTCTATATTCCAGTCTGGTATCTTTACCCTGGAGAACTGATGTGACCTTGACTTTGCATAATGCTTAGCACAGAGTTTCCATAGGGGCTTCTTTGTACATTGTTACATTGCTCTGATTGTAAATATCCTGTGTTGCTTTTTTCAGTTGCTCACCCTACTCTAACTACACCCACAGTCCCTGTCTCACTAGTATTAGTGACACACTTTAATTGGATGTCTAACTGAATTCAACAATTTCCCTTTTCCACTCAATCTTTTCCCATCTTTTATCTCCTTAGATATCTTGCATTTGAACCTGGAAAACAGCTAATGGGTCTTAAACTTAAAAAATTAAAATGACTCTATTTATTCCTTATTGTATACCCAGGGCTATGCTGGGTATTAAAAAGGCCTAAGAATATTGGGCAGTCAAAGGCTGCTTTGATCATAAATTAGGCAATGATTTCATGTGTCACACATACTTATCTCTACCACAAGAGCTAACTGCCACCATTCTCTCTTTAATTTTGGAATTATTAGTATTCAAGGCAGGCCTCCATTGCTGTCTCTAATTCAGCTTTGGTTGTGCCCACATCCTCCACACTATCAAAACTGCCTCTTCCACTGTTTAGGAGGGCACGGATGCACAGTTTCTTAGTGATTAAATAGACACAACTGAAGATATCTGAACTTGAATTGTGTTGCTAGAACCTTAGCAACAAGAAGCTGATAGTGGGCTTCTGCAGGTAAGTAAAAAAGAGTTGGACAAGGCTGAGATGGAACAGCTATAAGGCTTAAGGCACATTCCCTAGAAGAGGACCAACATTGGTCACTCCCCATACAGTGTTAACCATGATACCCCAGAAAGCAGCAGCATCCACCCTAACACTCCAGCCATGTGCCTTGTTAAGGAAAAATATTTTTGCCCTTTTTCCCTGATCCCAAATTTAAGAAGTGAGAATCAGAGGCAGGATAAAGAGTGAAATAACAAACCAATTTTCCTCCCCTTTCCCTGATGCAGTCTTTGGCTGGAAGGAGATAAATTGGACCAAGAGTGACTGAGATTTTAGTAACTGTAAGTGACTGGACAACTATGGAAATCTGCTCAGATGTTCTTAGGGGATGTGCTACCCATTAGAAAAATAAGATTTAGCATAGTCCTGGTTGGAGCAGTAATTGGAGGAAAAAATAAAATAATTTCATGTTATGTTCTATTGAGTTAAACATTTCAATATTCTGGTTTCATAAATCTCTTCAAAGCTTTATGTAGTGAGGCACAGTTATAGTGATGGATACTATTTTCATTAGTATTTTATTTTTAAAACTCAGAGACAAGTGTAAACTCATTATAATGGCAAAGATTATAATAGGAAGGGATATTGCACTAAATTATCTGAATAGAAATCTCTAAGTGCTTATAGAAGTGCCTAGGTAAGTAGTGTCCAATTTTATCAAGTCATCATATAAATTATTAAGAACACCCTTAATTATTTTTCTACTTTGAATCTAAATAGTCTCCTATTCTCCAATATGTCATGACATTTTTAGTATCTGAATTTTGTTACTTATTTTTTACTTGCTTATCAAATATCTTTTCTAAATATTACTCCTAAAATATTATCCCCATAAAGGTGACAACATTGTCTCTTATTCACAGAAAAATCCCTGGCTCTTTGCTCATATTAGATATTCAGTAAAGATTTGCTGATTGAATATAACCTTTTGCCATGCATTATATATATAATTTCTACTAAACAAATGACATTTCATAAGTTCTAAGTATATCATTTCCCATTAGCGCACCAGGATTGCTACCCCAAAATGATGACCTTCCATGCCAGATTAGAGAACCTTAATAAATCTTTGCTCTATTATGCACTTAATGTAGAATTTCCCAAATGGGAAATGACTGCTCAATAGAAATGAGTCATAATTGTTGCCAAAATAAAATGAATGTGCTATATCAAAACTATATCGTAAATGCATGTACATGCCAGATGTCATGATGATAATTCTAACTTCCCTCAATTTTCACCTTCATCTGGTAAAATGAATTATAATCTCATTTGCTATTTCTTTATAGATTTTCGTTATTAAAATAAGCATCAGTTTCAAGTAATGCATCACCACATTATTATGTTTATCAAGGATACATTATAGTCCGCTATAATTTATTAATCATTTGTTTCCAACAAGTTCTTGGAAACAGAATTCTTAACATTTACCAGAACTGTATTTTGTCCACATTTCTTTCTAGTTCTAAATTTGAGAATTCTAAAATGTCAAGGATTTTCATGAGACTTTGTATCTATCTTCTGCATAAATCCAAATCTTTTATTTTCTTCATTCAAAATGGCTAATGATGAGACTCATTCAGAAAGTGATAGCTATAACTCACTCTGGGGGAAAAAAATCAAAATAATCAGAATGCTTCAGAATTCTTCTGAATATTTGTCTTAACTCTTAATAGCCACTAGATGGCATCTAGTATTTGGCAACCGTAGCACTTCTTTATTTCTAGAGCTTAAAATAACTATAGCACCAGGTCATTTCTGACAGAGCAAAAATTAATCCTGCCATAGACATGTAAAATTTCCTTGTCAGATATCTAAATATAAAAATGCATGTGATTTTCTGCTCACACAGGAAAATATATAATACCTTTTTATTGTTCCTAGGTTTTCCAGTTTCCAAAGGAATTGTGAGATATAAATTTTCTTAAATAGTGTACTTGATTTTTATCATTCTAAAGTAGGGATTGGGACCACAGTGCTCTAAATATGCTTCATTCTTTAAACATTAATTTTATTCTGTCAGGTCTAAATTAAGGTATCATTTAAAATAGACGTTGTATAATTAAGTCAGTTGTGACCAACAGTATCGTTAAAGGATTTAGAGTAATAGACTCCTGCTTTTTTCATTTGTTAATTCTTCAACATTTTTGAACATCTATGACAAAACCCTGTGCTGTGTATAATAGCATCTGAATGTACTATTGTTTATCTTTCTAGAACTCTTTAATAAGAAATAAGAAAGAAAAATAAAATAAACTACCTATTTTAAATCTATATGTAATGCCTAATAAGAGAATGGCAACATTCAAGTGATTGAAGATTTTCCATCATCAATGAATCCAGAATAAAAAGATTAAGATTAAAATAAATAATTTTTTATGATAAAAGAAGAATTTTTTGTGTGTGTTAACTGTTACAACTGAGATGTTTATCTTTTTTCACATCATTGTAGATTTTCATACTGAGGGACAATTTAGTTGTGTTATGGCCAATGAAAGAGAGATTTCCTCTTGCCTTCAGAAACACCATTTTCTTTTGCTTCTTTATTTTTTCTCCTATATTTCTTGTCTTTCCTTCTTATTCTATTTTGCTGCCTACTTTTCATTGCTTCCTCTCCTCACTCTACACATTCTTTTCTCTTCTCACTTTACATGTTCCATGGGTTTGACTAATAGCATATACACTAGTAATACTTCTACATTTCTCCTGTGCAGCTTTCTCTACTGAGCTCCAGGTTTGAGTATGTATTTACTGAGCATACCACCTAGATATTTGATAAACAACTCAAAATTACAACATTTAAAACTGGTGTTTTCATCTTCCTGTAGAATCCACTCACTTTTTTGAGTGATCCACCCACTCATTCAAGCCAGAAACCCAGAATTCCTCAGACTTCTCCCTTTCTCCCACCTCTTATATCACTAAATTCAGTGATCCTTATCTTTTATGTATCCCCTACATATAATCGCTTCTTTTTATCCCATTCAAACTCAGTATTACAAACATTTTCCTTCCTTGGTTGGTCATCTACCTGCCTCTCAAACTTCATCTTTGTTCTCTATCTTGACCCTAAACTTGAGATTGACCGACTAGAGTTCCTCTCCTTTCTCTCTCTCCCACCTCTTTACAAGGACTGTTTTCTTTGCTTATCAACTGCCTGATTCTTTGTCTGATGAATTCGTGTTCTCTTTTCAGGGTTCAGCACATATGTGATGGCCACCACCAGATAGAGATGGCCATGGTACCAAATCAGTACCTTGACACAATGTGCATCTGGCTTTAATTTTGCCTTTGATAAAATGGACAAATAATGTACTTACATCATTACATTTTTAAGAGCAATGAAATGAATAAAGTGCTTAGAAAAGTGCCTACAGTGTATAGTAAGCGTTCAATAAATGTCAGGCATTAGTATTCACAGTATTAGTAGAATATTACTACTACTACCAGTAGTAGTATTACTGTTACTATTAAAGTGCCTTCTGTATCCCAGGTTCTGAACTAGATGCTAGAAATATATAATGGACATGTATTGTTTGCATGTCTGTCCTTCTTTTATAAACTAAGATCTTTGAGTAGGAACTGTATCTTATTTTGAATATCAGATGTCTGGCATAATCCCTGATACACATTAGGATTCTAAATGAATTGAGAAAGGTCTGATGGCATGTCATATTCCCTTAACTTGATTATTTCTGTCATCATGTCAAGAAATCAGGCTCAGGACAGAGTAGATTCTCTAATCTCAGTAGATGGAAGAAATGGGAAAAATGATATTTTGCTATAAGATGGAATGTATAGTTTAGGACTGATATACAACCCCTCATTTATTATCTATGTGCAATGTTCAGTTGGAGATGTTAGTATGAGAGAGTCTTGCTATCATGCTACAATCTAGGATTGATAATAGCGAAGAGTCACAACTCTGAAATTCTTATTTCTTCTGTTCTGACACTAATGAATTCACTTGAATGTAGCATAAGTTAAACCAGCCTTATACCAAATTCCACTTTCTCAGGGAATGTAGAATGTGTGATGGTATGTAAGTTTTCACTATATTTCAATATTGACCTTTCAAGGGTATAAAAAACTGATGCATACTTTAAAAGTCTGGATAGGTATAGTTGCATGAGTGCTTATTAATAACTAGACATCTTCATTTTAATAATGTATTTCTTGTTATTTTACTTATGTACTTGAAAATTACCTGAATTAACTTTTATTTTCAAACATATTGGTGGCACTAAAATATTATACAGTAAAAATAATGAACAAGAACTGCAAAACATGATTCAAGAACTGAATATGGACAAAATGTTTGAATTAACTCTACAAATGGGGACTTAGGATGATATTTTTTCACTGATGCTGCTATTTGTATTGTGTTTCCTTCTCCTCTTAATCAGTCTTTACTAGTAAGTAGGAAAATTAAAACGAATTACAATATATATTATTGTTGACTTAAAATTTATCCTGCCCATTTAGGGAACATATTAAACTAAAACAATACTAAAATTAAAATTATATATTTGGCTGAGCATAGAAGTGGTAAAGGAAAACAAAATGCAACAGGACCATGGGAAGAAAAGAAAAATAATCCATCCACTGACATGTCTACAAAACCCCTTTTCTTCTTTTTTTGTCTATTAAAGACACCAATGTTCTTCTCACTCTAAGTGAATACTTTAAGGAAAGTACCGTTATCACTCTCTTCCCCTCATTAAGATTCACTGAAATGACTTTAAAACATACAAATGGGAAAAAAATTGTAAGTGTTCCAAGAATGAGGAAAATTTTCATTCAACTTTTTTATTAGATAAATTTTAACAAGGATTTATTGTTTAAATTACACAAGATTATACTATGTACCTTTGTTCAGTTAGACATAATAAGTGATATAACATTTGTTTATTTTTTTTAATTTTGATTTATTAACACTAAAGCAGGAATTTAAAAATTAATCAGTATGTGCTGGGTGCTTATAAAATCATATGAGAAGTAGAAGTAAAATGGTAATTCCACGTGAAGAAAACATTTTTATTTATACTAATAATTGCATATGCCTACCATAACTGATGCTATTACCATCAATCATGAAACTAAGAAAAGGAAAATAAGATATGGGTTGTTAACAGCTAGCTCATTTCAATGTCGTAATATAAGAAATCAATATTTTAGTCAATTCAGAAGTGTTAGCTCGTTGAAAAGTTGCAATCAGGGTAAACTCATTACCTTAAAGAAAAAGGAAGAATTTGAGTTCTAGACTGTTATGTCTAGATCAATCTAAGATAATTATTCTTCAATTAAATGAATTATTCATGAAAGTATTTGAAAGGAAAGGAGCGACACACAGCAGCAATTTACCGGAGAATTCCGCTTTATTAGGGAAAGGTGCTGGGTTATATAGGAAGGGGCATGGGGTGATTGTGGTGTCACTTCTACAGGGCTGGTGGCTATTGGCTAGGTGCTGGGATTAGGGGGGCGAGGGGTGATTGGGGTTCAGGTGGCGCCGGCGGGAACCGAGGACCTGGAAGAGAAGCAGGAATTTCGCAGCCTTATAGGTGGGGGCCCTTCATTACCCCCTTTCTCCTCTATGGGGTTGTGGATGTTGCTTTCTCTCTGACTGCTTCCTGCTGAACCGGGGTGGAGAAGGGAGTGAGGGCTTGAGGACTGGGAGGAAAGGGTTGATAGGACTCCCCACAGTAAGGACGAGTAGATGTGGACTTCTTCAGGTTGGAAATCAGTGAAGGTTCCCTGTAACCACAGGTCGAGGACTTGTTGATTCTAATGGTGCCAAGAGGACACGGGTGCCAGAAGCCAGGCGCCTGTGGCCATTGTTTCCAGGAACAGTTTCCAGCGGAGAGAGGGGTCCATCTCAGCGTGTGGTGAGGAGGTTACGTGAGGGTGAGGGATCTTCTGTGGCTAAAAGCTGGTAGTTCCTGAGTAAAAGCTGGTTGAAAGTTAGATTAGAGATTTTACTGACTTGGGATTTGATAAACTTTACTATACAAGGTAAGAAGAGACAGGAGAGAAGAATGATTATTATAGGGCCTGCAATGGGCCACAGCCAGGTAAGGTGGGGGTTTGTTAGTATTGAAGAGAATGGGTTGGAGGAGTAATACTGTGGGTACCGGGAGTTACCCATGTAGTGAATGGCGCAAGACCAGTAGGGACATCCCCGTAGGTGTCTGGCCATCGCCTGCAACAGGCTTGTTTTTGGTCATAGAGGAAGCAGAGGTAGGGAGAATAAAGGTAGCTGCTAGTGAGCACTTCGGTGGAGGGAGGAAAGTGGAGGTATAAAGGCTCGGAGCAGCCTTTCAGAGGGCAGTCTGATGTGGCAATGAGGGCAGTAATTTTTGTTTGATGCTGTGTGTAAGTCTGTCTGATTTTGAATCGCCATACAAAGGAGGCTGGGGTGGTGGGGAAGACAATAGGAATGAGGAAAAAAAGCGAGAGAGAGCGAGGGAGCAGTAAAGGAGGAAAAAGTCATGATTCGGGTATGGATGGCAAAGGGGGTGAACGGGATTTTGGAGGAAAGAGGACAGTAAGGTCAGGAGTCTGGAGGGAGGGAGAGTGTAAACTTTTGATCCTTTAGGTGATGTGGGGACAGAATGGTAAGGGGCACCCCAAATGTCAGTTTATGAGCTTCCTTCTGCAAGAGCTGTCCAGCGGCTAATGCCCGTAGGCAGGAGGCCCATCCCCAAACTGTGGGGTCTAATTGCTTGGAAAGATAAGCTACTGGGGCAAAGGATGGGCCATAATATTGGCCTAGGACTCCTAGAGCTTGACTGGACCTCGCATGAATGTATAATGAGAAGGGCTTCGACAAATCAGGAAGATGGAGAGCTGGGGCTTCCACAAGGGCTCGACGGAGCTTAATGAAGGAGTGTTGGGGTGAGGAGGATAATGGTTCTTCAGGGGGGCCCTTGCTGAGGTCGTGTAGGGGTCTTGATAACAGGGAGAAGTTAGGGATCCACGCTCTAAAATACCCAGCCAGGCCTAGAAAGGAAAGGATTTCTGTCTTGGTTTTGGGAACGGGCAGGTCAGAGAGGAGCCCTTTTCTGTCTAAGGTAATGGACTTCCTTTGTTGAGATAGAAGAAATCCGAGGTAAGTGACAGAAGGGGAAGAGATTTGAGCTTTGACAGGGGATACCTGGTAACCTCTGGAAGCTAGAAGGTTAAGTAGGGAGGCAGTGTCAAGTTGAGACTGTTCCCACGAGGGACTGCAGAGTAGAAGATCGTCCACGTATTGTAATAAGGTGGACTCAGAGTGACCATGATGAAACTGTTTGAGGTCTTGAGCTAGGACCTGTCCAAAAATATGGGGACTATCTCAGAAGCCTTGTGGCAAAACTGTCCAAGTGAGTTGTTCAGAATGTCTTGTGTATGGGTCCGTCCAGGTAAAGGCGAAAAAATCTTGGGAGGAGGGGTCCAGAGGGATAGAAAAAAATGCATCCTTGAGATCTAGGACTGAGAAGTGGGAGGCCGAGGCAGGGATCTGCAATAAAAGGGTGTATGGATTTGGGACTAAGGGATGGATAGGGATGATGGCCATGTTGATGAGGCGAAGGTCTTGGACGAGGAGGAAAGATCCATTGGTTTTTTTAACAGCTAATATGGGGGTATTAAATGGGGAGTGAGTGGGTCTGAGGTAATTCTTCTTTAAAAGATCTTGAATGATGGGTTGGAGACCTATGAGGGCTGAAGTGGTTAGGGGGTATTGGGCCTGACAGATATACTGAGAGGGGTCACATAATTTGATAGAGGCAGGAGGACATAGAGCCACGGAGGGGCTTGTAATGTCCCAAACTTTGGGATTTACAGGGTGTATGAGGGTGGAACTGGAGCTTTCATTGGGTAGAGGGGGCTCGTCGGCTATGAGGGCCACCAGAAAGGGAGTACTGGGGGCTGTGGGAGTGGACATAGTTATGGAAACATGGAGGAAAGAAAGGATGTCCCGTCCTAGTAAGGGGATGGGACACTGGGGCATAACCCAGAAGGAGTGGGAGAAAGGTATGGGATTGTCCTGGATAGTGCATAAAAGGGGAGGGTTTAATGGGAAAATCTGTTTACCTCCTACCCCGACTATAGGAGTAATGGCAGGCATGGTAGGGCCCCGGTATTCCTGCAAGACTGAGAAGGTGGCTCCTGTATCTAGGAGGAAGGAGATAGGGCGACCATCTACTATTAAGGTAACCCTGGGCTCCTGTTTGGTGATGGGAATGGTTGGGTGAGAAGCCCCCGGGCCCCGTCAATCTTCTTCTGCCAGCCCCACTACGGCGGGCTTAGGATGGGGGTTGTTCGTCCAGCCTCCCCTTTGAGTGGCTGGGCAATCTGACCCCCAGTGGCCCTTTTTGTGGCATCTGGGGCATGGGGTGGTAGGAGATCTGGGGGAGGGGCATGCCCTTGACCAATGTCCTTCTTGTCCGCACTTGAAACAAGCTCCTGTGGGGGGCTTGTTTGTAGAAGAGCGCCCAGGTTGTGGTTTTATCAGCTGGGCTAACATTTGGAAATTGGCCTGATCAGCCTTTTGTTTACGGCATTCTTTCTCCTCCTCCCGGTTATGGAAGACTTTAAAGGCCACTGTTAGGATCTCAGTCTGTGGGGTAGCGGGGCCCTGTTCTAACTTTTTGAGTTTAGCTTTAATGTTGGGGTAGCTTTGAGCTAGGAAGTATGTCATAAGGACATGTCTCCCGTCAGGCGTTTCTGGGTCCAGGCTGGTAACTGTAATAGGGCTTGAGTGAGTCTGTCTAAGAACTCAGAGGGAGTCTCCTCCCTCCTTTGAATTATGTCTTGGAGCTTTTGAAAATTGACTACTTTATGAGCTGCATTTTTCAGACCTGCTATTAAGCAGCAGGCAAAGATATCTCAAGAGCTGAGACCCACGGCAGTGGGGGACTGAAGGGTTCTGGCTCAGTCTGTGGGGGAGAAAAAGGTGATTGGGGCAAAGACGGAGGAGGCTCCTGGGACTTAGAGGGGGGCTGAAAGGCTCAGGCTTGATCTGCAGGGGGGTGAGGTGGGGGAGGGGTTGTTGTAGGAGAGGAGGGGGAGGCTACGGCGGAAGAGGGCGGAGGGGTTGTAGGAGGGGGAGGGGCTGAAGGGGGAAGCCTGTATGGTGGAGGTTCATCGGCTGGGTCAAAGGTAATCGAGGAGGGACTGGGAGTGTGTGGAGGGGAGGGAGATGGCTTGCAGGCTAGAAGAACTTGGGGCGGGGAACAGGTGCTGCAGAGGCTGGGATTTTGAGCTAGGAGGTGAAAAGCTTCGATATAGGGAATCTCCTTCCATTTTTTCAGGCGCTGGCAGAAGTTAAAGAGATCGCGAGTGATGTTAGGATCAAGAGTTCCCCCTGCGGGCCATTGGTTGTTACTGTCTAGGGGGTATGTCGGCCATTCTTGGGAGCAGTATTTGCCGAGAAATTTTGGTTTTATATCAGGTGTCAGGGAGAGGATGGCTAGATACTTGAGCAGGCATTCAAGAGGTGAACTTTCAGGGAGGGATGAGGAGGCTCTCATGGCTAAAGGACAGAGAAGGAGATAAACAGGGGAAGACGAACGGAGACCCTCGGACTGGGAGCAGACCGCAAGGAGACAACGGGCGTCCCCGGTGATCCGTGGTGGTCTGCGGAAACTCGTATACGAGTCAGTTTCTTAGGAAGTGTGGGTCGTCACCCAGACTTCTCTAAGAAGGCAGAGTGCCAGAGTCACGAGGAACCTAGTACTAGGAATTTTCAGCGGAAGGAACGGAAGGAGGAGGGGGAGGGAAGGGAGCGTTCTCATCCGCAAAGGAGTCACCTCGTTTATGGCTGTTGGAGGAGGGGCCTGAGGGTCCGCCGCAGCCATGAAGGCCTAAGGCGGGGAGAGTTCCCTCCTCGTCCCCGAGCGTCAGGGCCTTGCCGGACGATCACGGTCAATAGCGCTGCGATAGCTCGGGGAAGAGCGGCCCGCTCCGGGGGAAAACTTACCCAAAGACCAGAGAGGAGTGGGGAGTGTGAGGAGCCAGCACCGGAAAAAGAGGATGAGGGCAAGCTGCTGCTGGTGTCGGGGGAAGACGGGGCCCAGTTGGGGTGTCCCATCTCCCGGGTTTCGGCACCAATGAAAGGAAGGGAGCAACACACAGCAGCAATTCACCAGAGAATTCCGCTTTATTAGGGAAAGGTGCTGGGTTATATAGGAAGGGGCATGGGGTGATTGTGGTGTCACTTCTACAGGGCTGGTGGCTATTGGCTAGGTGCTGGGATTAGGGGGGCGAGGGGTGATTGGGGTTCAAGTTGCGCCAGTGAGAACCGAGGACCCGGAAGAGAAGCAGGAATTTCGCCATCTTATGGGTGGGGACCCTTCAGTATTGATCATAGTTCTGAAAATTTGTAAACTGTAAAACAAATATTTCAAATTACTCATAACTTACTGTGTATTATCTTGATGAATTTATCTCTAGGACATTTTCATATGCTTATTGCGTCAGACACTCTCATTTGCCCCCCAGTCTTGCTTCCTTGCTAGAGGCAACCACTTTCAACAACAGACATTGAAAATACCAAATCTTTGTTTTCCCAAATTTCTTTGAAGCAGGGGCATGTGACATAGTCCTGGCCAATGAGAGCTAAGGGGTAGTCTGGTTAAGGAAGGGCACTTATTTCTTCTGGACATATTTTACATCCTGTTAAAATAGAGATGTGTGAAGAGGATTTGAGGTGAGAAACGTTCAGCTATCTTATGACCACAAGATGATGGCTCAGAGGAACAGTTGGTCCAGAGAGTCCTGCAGACACCTCACAGCCTTGAAAGCAGCTGCATTCATGTAAAGAGGCCTTGAAAATAGCCATAATACCTAGAGAAAGTTGCAGTGTATCTTGCTGAATGCTGAATTTTAAAATGATTGAAGGAACGTATAAAGAAATAGTGATTACAATAAAGTAATAGAATTATAATAAGTGCTGAAAAGAAGGAAAGGGCAGGAAAAAGTGAAAAAGAACCAAATAGAATTTCTAAAAATGAAAATATTGTCAGTGATAATAAAAATACAATTGATGGATTAAACCAATTCATGTTACAATTTCTAGCAATCTAAGAATAGACAAGAGCTTCTTAATCAGGTAAACTACATCTACTAAAAATCTATAGAAAATTTAATTTGGCAGTGAACAATATTTTGTAAATTTGAGTTCATGATCAAGATCACAAATCACAAATATTTGAGAAGTACCAACACCACGAAAGGCAAGGCAATAAAACCAAACATTCAGAATTTATACCTGAAGAAACAGAATTAATAGAACATTCAGAGTGGGACTTTAAAAAAGATAAAATTAATATCCTCAAAGAGCATATTATGAAAAAGGAGAGAAGCCACTTAATATTTCAAAAAAAATTAAAATAAAATATCTTTGTATTTATATTTTATGTATATTTTATATTTTAAGCATATATATCACTTAACAAATATTTTCCTGAACTAAAGACCTGCAATATATGCTCTATTTTCTCTCTTTTACTTCTTCATTGCTTTTTTTATAAAACCAATTTCAGCTTTACAAATTGGGAAATGAAGAGGGGAAATCATAGGATGGTAGAAATCGGAAATAAAGCACAAATCCAGCAGTCTCAGCTTTAATGGCAGAATTAAAGCAAAGGTTTTAAATTAAAACAAAGATAATTAAATGAGGAGAATTAAAATGAAGGTTTTAAGAGCAAGGGTTGAGATAAATGAAAAAAGGGAAGAAAGGAAAGCAGTAAGAAACACCAATTTATCTCATTCTTCTCTACCATCCCATACCAAGTTTCCAAATCTATAGGGGCATCCTTTCTATAATTCTTAAGTAGGCTGAGGTCCACTTGAGGGAAAGAATGTATTTCCAATTAAGAAAGGCACTCTGATCTTTGTTAAGTGATGGCTAAAGTGATTTCTTGGTTCTCAGCTTCAAGGGCTACTTACATTGCATTCAGTGATAAGTTTCCTGTAACTTCTCAAAATTTTTCCCAATTCTGTCATGTCTGCTCTTCAGGGTCTAATGGCCACACGTTTGCAGTATGTATAATGTTGTTCATAGAAAATATGAGACAGTAAAATATCACTAGTGTTAAGCCTGCCCATTAAGGACCTCCTTAATCCTTACTTTGCTTTTTCTCTTTGACACAAGATGATAGGAAGGGATATATTCAATGCCATATTCATAAGGGAGGCTTTATGAATCAGACATGAGAAAATTTTTTTATATTTGAAGGCTCAGTGCCACCCCACGTTCCCAAGTGATTATGAGGTTAAAAGAAAGAGGCCAACTAATTCTTTTTCTCTGTATTTGCACTTTATAACTTGCACGTAAGACCAAACAATAACTTATTTTCACTTCGTCTAATAATTTTTTAAGTTGTAAAATAAGTATGATAGCATTACTCACCAATTATAAACATTCTTTTTCATGACAGTTCCAAATACATTTAGCAGTTTGGGTTTTATTAAGCCTGGTCCATCATTTTCACAAGCCATTAGATCTGTAAGTTCCAGCCTTTGTGAGCCTGGGAGAAACAATGAGAAATTGCAGGAATAATTGGTCCTGAGCTTCTTTACAGTACTTGTTAGTTCACATCATAGTCTTTTGAGACAATAAACTTAGCTCTTCCACTTAGAGCATGTGATCTGGACCAATTTGCTAAGCATAGGTTCCATAATTTGTAGAGTGGACATAAGGATAATAGTACCTATTTTATAGTGGTCTATGAAAATTAAATAAGATAAATGCAGTTATAACATTTAGTAAGGTTCCTGGTTCAAGAAGGAACTTTATAAAGTTTAGGTGCCAATTATCATTATCATCATCATCACATAATTGCCCTGTCCCCCAGGTGGTCCCTTTCAGTAACAGGACTGTGGAATTTTTCGATACCTTCTCTTTGGCAGCCATTATAAGCACTCTGCAGAAATATGTGCCTCTCTCTGTCCACTTGACAGCCTCATGGACTCAGCTATCACTGCATGCCAGTTGCTGATGACACTGGACCTTATGACTTGGCCAGTTGCCACAAGTGGAGCCTGCCAGTGTCACTCGGGTTACTGTCCAGCAGCTGCCAACACTGCCCACATTTTGGCAGGCCTTCTCCAATTCTCCACCAGTGGTACTCTTCTCACTAAGCTGCTCTCAGAGAAGTCTTGCTTTCTTGGCTTTTAAACAATGTTACAGACCTTCTGCTAGAGTCTGTCTCCTACCTCCCATAACAATGATAAATGAGAAAATGTCTTTGTAAGCACATTGCTCAGAAACTAGCAAAGGAGATGGACATATTAACAACAGGCTATAAAACAATGTGATAAGTTTGATTTGCTATAATCTTACTTGCTTTTTTCCCCCTTACATGTTTATGTTTCTGTTATTTCAGTTCTCTGGTCACAACCACAGGTCAGATCATAAGGCTTAGTTGTCTAACTGGCCTTCCTATCTCAGATTCTCCCTACTCCTTTTCATCTAAAATGTCACTGCTAGATTAATCTTTCCAATGGACTACTTTAATCAGGAAGTAGACTAAGAAGTTTTTTTTAAGTAGTTGATGTATACTACAACACCCCCTGACATTTGAGAGAGTACTTTTTCTATCATCCCACACTTATCTTATTTTCGAAATTTACAAAAGCATTAAAGAGATGGACTCCTCCATGTGCTAAGTGGTGCCCCTCAGTTATCCTCCAGACCAGCTGGCTCATCAGGAAGGACTGCTCAGTGTCCAACTGAACCTTAGGCAGGTGGGCAAACTCCTTAAGTCACTGACTAACAACCGGAATCAGAAGTTTCTTCTCTCTAGAAGCTCCTTCCTCTAAACACAGAGGCTACAACCTTCCTATTTCCTTTGTGCTGCTTATCAAGCCATTGTCTCTTAGGTCCAAACCTGGCACTTGGCTTTGTGACGCTAATGCCGGGATGCTGCAAAGCACATTTCTTCATCTCACCTCCTTGGTGAAGGCTCTTGTGCTCCGCTAATAGGGAAGAGGGATTATGTCAAGATAAAAGAGGAAGATCTTTGGTCCCTTCTGTTTTGCTTCCTTTCCTTCTGAGCATATTCCTAGCAATGACTGTCCCAGCAGTGACGATTCCTTCCTACAGAAGCAAATCAATATGGTTTGTAGATTTTCACACACTTGGAAAACCAGATTCACCATGACCTTCCTCCTGCACCGTGAAACAATACCAACAATGTGACACCTCCTCCTCAGAGGTTTGGGTTTTAGGATTATGGGCACCCTCTTCTGTAGTCTGAGTTTCAACTTCATGGAGCCCCTCTTCTAAGTTTTAATATTTAAACCACTTCCCTTCTTCCCCTGTAGCAACTCTTCCTACAGGTGCTAGCTCAGTGACACTCTAGAGTTCCCTGTTAGCCTGTAGATTACCTAGTTAACAAATTTCTACTGAGTTAGCAGCTCTTTATAGTCAAATAACTGGTGTTTCTATTGCCTGATGAGATCCTGACTGATGCACTACTATTAGGCTCTCAGTCTGATGACCCTTTTTGCCTCCTCCTGGTTCCTCCCTAAATTGTGGAGCTCAGTGTGGGTGAGGTAGAGGCAGGAGTGACAGAAGCACAACCTGTTCGGGCAGCACCTCCACTGTGCCTCCAGTCACTCCATGCCCAAGGACAACTCTGTAAGATGGTGTGACCAAGGAGACTACATGTATTTTGCTGCCTCTTTGCCCATAAATTTAATCAGTGAACCTGCTTTACACCTGCACCATGTTTCATTTGTGGAGTTTGTCACCTCTCTGGCCAAACAAGCAGAAGCAAATACACTATAAATATCACAGACGATAATAAACCATAAAATGTTTTATGGATGAGTAAATTAAAATCCTTTAGTTGTTTAAAGGAGAAAAATTTAGATGTTCAATTATTCAGAAGTGTTTCAGACAAATAATGCAGGTTTTTGTTGCTGATAACACCAGCTCCTTTTTGATAATCTTGATAGGACCAGCCCCAAATGAAAGACACCTTCTAATAGGCTCTATATATATAAGTCAATGTGTTGGTTATTAAACTATTGTTTCTCAGCTCCAAATACACCCTTCCACACTCTGCTCTGAGATGCCAGGGTTGGTACCATCACTAGCTCTGTAATACCTTCTTATCAGTGTTTTGAGTCCCTGCTCTGTAAGATCCTTCCTCCATGTTTATAGATCAGTAAACCTAACCCCTTTTCATTTTATCAGCAAATCACATTTCTTTGCCAGCTGGCTCCCTGTTGGGTTCTTCCAATAGAGGGTATTATAGAGAAGCTGGAAGCCAGAAGGAACTTCCTTGTTCCTGTTTGCTTGTCCCTCTCAGCATCTCCGCAACAACCATTCTTCACTCTGGCAGTGGCAGTTGGTTTTTCTCTCTCCCACACTCCCTAAACAGACTCATGGAATCCTTCCAAAATACTAGAATTAGTTGTAGGGCACCCTTCTTCAGAAGTCCAAATCCCAATTCCTTGGGCAATCTCCTTTATGATCTTAAGATACAAACACCAGCTAGACAATTTACCCTCTTCAGAGGTATGATTTTCAGATCTGCAAGCTCTTGCTCCATGTTGCTGAGACATCATCACCAGATGAATGACCTGCCCTCCTCCCAAGTACAGCTCCCAGCTCTGTAAAGTATTTCCCTGTGAGCTCCCATCGGGAGCTTCCTAGACTAGCTGGGCAGTATCGCCTCAGCCTTTTGATTCCCAGCTCGTTAGGGTTGCTTCTCTAAGTTTTTAGATGCTGATAACCTCTTACTTTATTTTCTTCTTCTTTTTTTCTTGGGAGTACCTGTCGTCTCGTTTGCACAGTTCCAAGCCATAGACTACACAAATGTGCATATTTCCACTGAATGCAGAGCTAGAAGAACCTGACTGCCTCGCCAGGGGGGTGCTATAGGGATGGTCACAGGGTTACCCTCCAATAAAGGTTAGCTGGGAGTCATGACCGGAGAAAACGGGACCCCATCAGACAGTCAGCCCAACTGTGATCTAAGTGTTGCCAGTTTACAGCAGTCACCTAAAATATTTTCAAAGGTGGGATCCCTCCACCCAGGAGACTCTGGCGGCGGGACCAGAAGGAGCTACAAGGCCTGGACGCCCCCAGCTGCCCTGGGAGTGCTAAGTGGTGCGCAGTGCGCGTGTGTGAGCATGCCTGTCAGGGTTGCTGGGAACTAAAACAGGGCCTGCTCCTGCAGAGGCTCGGCTGGAGGAGGTGTGCTGAGGGTGCCAGGTATCTATCTGCCTGGTACCAAAGCCTGACCTACACAAATGCGCCAGTTCCCCCAAAAGTAGAACTGGAGAAGTGTGAACTGCTTTGCCCAAATGGGGCCTAGCTGCTGCAAGGGTGGCCTTCCCTGAGGCACACCTGAGAACTTTGATTACCGGTAAGCTTGGGCTGCCATCAGGCAGCTAGTCCGAAAGGAGATTGGATTTTGTCACTTTAACGCAGCCGCCTTGGGGAGATTTTGTGGTGGTGGGCTTCCTCTGGTCTGGAGGCTATGTAGGCAGCTGGGTAAGGGCCTGAAGACACCCCACAGCCTGGAGGGGTCTGGCTGCCGGAGGGTGGCAGTGGGCCACAGATAGTACACTGCGCGTGTGCTAGCACCGGTCAGCAACCCCTTCCATTTTTGTGCAGTGACCACCCAGCCTATAGTATTCTGTTACAGCAGATACAAAGCACTAGGACAGAGGGAGTTATTGGCCACTAGATGACCTAGAACTTTGACAGAGCCCCACAGTTGAGGCTTGGGTGCACAGACCTAAGTCTTTGGGAGGGGAAAGAGCAAGGAGAGAAAAAAGGTGACATAGGTGTTCAGGGCCTCCTGAAAGCTGAAAGTAGAGCAGGAACACTGAGAAAAACTTTCTAGCACCCAGGCCCTGCTCTAAACACAAGGGTGTAGATGTCAACTCCTGGAACAATTTGAAGCTTGTGCTACAACGTCCAGGTTAAGTACTGACTACATTTGAATTAGGCCCATATTAACAGCCTGAGAAAAGAGGTGAACACATTTCTAAACATAAATATTATTTACCTTGGTTTCTACTGTTTTATATGCAATGTCTGGAATTCAGTTTTTTTTTTACAAAATGGTATGCAAAAGACCAAGACAATTTCCAAAACAAAGTCAACATAACTAATCCCAGATGTTGGAACTATCAGAGAAAAATTTTTAATGACTAAACTGTGATTACAGAGAGCCCACCTGGGTAATCCAGGATAAACTCCCAATGTGAAAATCTTTAACTTAATTACATCAACAAAACATCTTTTGCCAAGTAAGGTAACATGTTTACAGGTTCCAGAGATCAGGATAGAACCTCTTTGGGTGAGGGGTGAGGCATTTTTCTAAACACCCAGATTCCAAAATTTTAGGCACATTATTTCCTTAATTGCATTATGATTTCTCACCTTCTTGCTTGTGTCTTTCCTCCTTTCTTCCTTTCTCTTTCCTTCCCTCCTTCCCTCTTCCTGAGTGCTCTACCTCTAAAATATCTCTCTTGTTTTTGCTACTCTTGTTTCTCTACCTCCTCTGGCACTAGGTATCTGGTTTCATTCTATTTGTAGACAACACTAACCTCTATTTCATGTCTTATTCTGTACCAGATTAATTCTTCTAAATCACTGATCTATTCATCTCTCTCACTCACATAAAATCCTTGACTGACTTCCCAGTTGCCCTCAAGATAAGTTCCTTAACAAACCCTCTTATCACCTGCCCCTTCCCACCTCCTTTATTGGCCCTAATCACTCCTGTCCATGTGCATTTAATGTTCCAGCTACACCAACCTGCTAGTGGGCTTCCTGAGCACACTATGCTGCTTTGCATGTGGGCATCTGCACTTTCTGCTCCTCTCTTTGAAGTCCCCAGTGTCTCCTGGACTACTCTTCAAACACAAGGGCTGACTTGACCTTAATAGGTTTTCCTGACTTCCCAACAAACATAACTCTCTTTTCTATTGTCATCTCTCATTGTGTCTTTTATGTATCTTTGTATCATATGTATACTTCTAAGTATTAATTTACTTATGTATATTTCCCTTTCTACCCTTGTAAATATCTAGATATCAGGACCATCCATTATTTATTTTTCTCTAGTGTATGGCCAGAACCTAGGACAGTGCCTAACAAATGCTTAAAAGGTGCTCAATAAATACCTGTTTATATTTGCATCTCTTTTTAGTGTCTTTTCAAGATCCATTTTTTAACATCTCTCAGGTTTTTGAAATTTAACCTTTAGCAAGTACCACAGTGAATCTGTCTCTGATTTTACAGTGAAACAATTCTCATATAATTAAAAAGACTTCCTTAAAAAAATATTTTCCCTGTTGTTAAAATGAATTCTTTTTTTGTTCATTTTGGAAAAATGTCCTGTGATTTGGAAGGCAGCATTTTCATAATAATAGAGTTGACTAATTTACATATTCTGGATCAGCCTGTTCCTCTTGGTTAGATAAATTGGCAAGAAGGCTAGGTATTTGTAGGCAAGTGATAAGCACTTTTTTTGGAAGTTAACCATTATTTATTTGTTTTTTACAATGTAATTATCTCTTCTGTTTTCAGCATTGGGTGTTTCTGGAAATCAGAAGACACTTTCATGAAATCAGAAAGTCATCCTAACATCATCAAATGGGAGAATATAAGCCCTATATACACACTATCATCCCAGTATTTTAAAGCAAGGGAAATATGGAAAATATGAACACCAAGAATATCATTGTATGGGAAAAGAGTTCTAGCAGGTAAGCAGAGAATGTGTTATAAAGTGGAAAGGAATAGTCCTGTTTTGGTAAAAGCTTAAGATTCATAAATGTAAGCATTATAACAAACAATCAGAAAAGGAAAGCATTAGCAGAAATCTCTGAACATTTCCATATATGGCTTCTTCCTTATTTGTGTCTTAGTCACAGGTATGTAGTAAAAAAGAGATAATTTTTTTCAACCCACAATCCATTCAAATCCACTTTGTAGCATTATTTTCTCTGCTACTCAGGTGAAATAAAGAAGAAATCCTATGACTTTTTGGTCACTCACAGGTAATAAAAAGTCCTCTGATCACCTCTCATCACAAAAAGAAAGTCTCATTTCAACAATTAAAATGTCCAGTCTATGTAAGATCAAACTTCATCTAAGAGCTTCTCCTTAGACCCCATTGGCCTGCTGTAGGCTGCTACCTGAAAGAGGGAAAGGGCCCTATGGGCCTTCTATATTTTCTCTATTTCTTTGCAAGTGCTACATAGGTGGTCTAACTTTTATAATGTGGAATAGTTGGCAAATATTGTCTTGGGGCTTTAGCCAAAACAGAGTCAGAAATAGTTCATTTTAACATCCTGTTGCATATTCTTGGTAGCACAAATAAAACAAAATTTTTATACAGCTTTCAACTCCATATATCACAAGTTGAGATGGAGAATTCAAGGGCAAGCACTAGAATAACAAAGTAGGCACATTTATGCTCTTTATAGGAAATACCTAACCATACATGTCACAGTCAACTGTAGTGTTTTGTAATTTTCCCACCAACTTACCCCCAATCACCAAGAAAGAAGACAGACCTCTGCAGGATATGAGGTCCTAGACTAATGAAGTACCTTTACTTACAATATTTCTTAGCAGGTGTGTGTTTTACTAATTAGAGCACACAAACTTTGTATTCTATACCATAATGCCTCTGTTTATTTGAGCATAAAAATTATTCTTATAATACTTTTTTATAATTGTTTTTCCAGGGATATACACCACATTTAACCTCTAATTCCAGTTAAATCTGAGTAAAATTTCATATTACGTAGTTTGATAACTACGTGGAATTCATGTAGTTCTAAAGGATGCTTTTGGATTTAGTTTTCCTTGTGTTCCTATTATTAATACTAATGACCATTCAAGTTTTTATTAGCAGAGGACTTTAAATTCCTTCTCAGAAGGGAGCAAACATTTGTTTGCAGAAAACATATTACCCAAATAAAAACCTGGACCCTTTTACAGACATTGGTTTTTCCCTTAACCTCTACTCTTAACATATCCCATTACAGTCTATGATTAGTCTCCAGTTAGGAAGCACTTAGCTCAAAATAGAAATAAGAAATAGCTTTGGAAAGAGAAAGGAAACTAGAAATATAACTTTTTTACTCATTCGAAAGAAAGTTGGTCCTGCAAGAGAACCAAGCTGAAAGCAAGTACTGAATTGAGAGTATATTTAAAAATTAATTTCATGTCAGTTGTCCTGCTATATCAATAAATAATAATTTATTATTATTAACAGGTAGATAAACAAAAATTATCTACAGTTTTTGTACCTATAATTCCAACTATAATGGGGATGAGGGACCCTTTGCACAACTCTATAAGCTCAAAGGGGATACTCTGGTGAGACATAGTCAAAGATAAGTGGGAACTACTCACTCTATTTCAGCTCAAAAAGCAAATTCCTGCCTTTCCTAGATAAACATCCCTGAAAAGCTATTGGTGAAGTAAATATCACACTGGGAAGTAAATGAGACATGACCAAGCTGCAAAAGGAGCCAGAGTATGACAGAAAGAATAAGAAAATAAGCAAGTTAGCTGACTCTATGTTTAAAAAACAAAAAGTCTCAAAATCCTGGAGGCTAACCTGGAACTAGTCATGTTAGTAGTTTACCACAGTGAAAAGTGAATTCAAAGTCTAGAAGAGTATTTTCAAAGTGTAAATCCCAAAATTCTGCATTAGATTCACAAGTGGGGGTTGCTCAGCTTGTTTAAAATGCTGATTCCTAGGCCTTACATTTGCTCTTTTGAATAAAAATTTGAGAGTTGAAAACCTCTCCTTATTGGTAATCCTTATTGGCTTTGAGGCTTGAGAACTTTTGGATTAGGGTCTCATTAATCAATAATGTAAGGAGAGGGAAATTATGAATCAGACAGTAAAGTAAAATTAACAACGGTGAAAAGATAATAGATTCACAATTCTGAAATCCATAAAGCTCTAAAAACCAAAAACCTTTATTTTATTTATTTATTTTTGGTAATAAATTTAGAGAGAATTCCCAACCTAGTCTAGACTTATCTTATTTTTGGGAAAAAAAAGTCATCTATATTTATGTGAGATCATGTATAGCCTTTATTTGTGTGTATGTGTGTGTGTGTGTGTGTTTGGGTTTCACTGCATAATCACTGTGGAATACCCCAAATGGGGTTAGTACATAGTATAAGGTAGATGTATCATATTCTAAATTCAAGAATATATTTGGGCCAAAGGGTTTCAGAAAAGGGAATGAGTACCTGTAATTGTTTAAAGACTTTTCAGTTGCAAGAAAATAATGGACCTAAATGAGCCTGAACCTGCAGCAAATATTGAGGGGACATTTTTGAA
The DNA here is from genome assembly GCF_030020395.1 of Manis pentadactyla. Taxonomy (NCBI): domain Eukaryota; kingdom Metazoa; phylum Chordata; class Mammalia; order Pholidota; family Manidae; genus Manis; species Manis pentadactyla. The sequence goes on from NC_080025.1 coordinate 114,101,335, forward strand.
AGGTGAAGGGAAGGGAGAAGAAAAAAGTGAGGAGAGCCTTTGGCTGCAGTGCGGTTCTGACACCTGTGGAAGGAGAGCAGGAAGGAAGGAAGATGCAGCAGAGTGAGCTTCAGTCCACAGAGCATCTCTGAGAAGTCTCAGCCAAGCCAGTGTGGAGTCTCTGAAAAAATTTCCCGTTAGAAGAGGCTTGCACAGGGCAGAAATGTTCGGGCTCTGGTGCCCCTGCGATGCTTAGTCATTGACTGGGAGTAGCCTGGGGCTAGTGTGACCTCAACATCAATGTCTGGGCACATCTGAAAGTAAAGTAGCTAGTCTCATAGCAAGTTTTCTTTAAGAAAATCAGGGTATTGTACTTCCATGGACACCATAATCTCTAACTTAGCACAAGGAGAAGAGCAGCCCAGCAGCTGGGAGCTTTCCTTATGATTGAAATGTTACAGGGATACATGCTTCTTTGTTTTGTATACTTTTGTTTTATTGGGTCTTTTTGTCACAGCAGTCTAATTGTATTCTAGCCAATCCAGTTCACATTTCTAATTGTTTTTCTCCATATGTATTTGTCAAGCCATGTCTTGATTTGGAAAATATGATCACTATAGGTAAAAAAGCAAAATCTTTTGATCCATCATAGTCATTCAGCCCTGAAAATAAAAGCTATCAAAGGAATTACTGAACTCTAGATCCTCTGGAGAAACCTTAAAACATCTGACTGTCTGCTCTAATTCACATTCTGCCCAGTCCATTTTTGTTGAGGGAAGAGACTGAGTCAGAACCATCTTGGTTAAGGAGGACCAGAGCCAAATGGCCCTGGTCCTTTGGCCTGCAAGGATGCCATCACCTCTGCCTCTGTGAACTCTCCAGAGGGCAGCCTGAGATGAAAGAACCTATCTGGCTGTTAGTAACCAAGATTAGTAAACAAAAATAGATCTTATAAAGTTTGCTACCAACCCTTCCATTTTTGGACACTTTGCATATCCTCAGAACCCCACTTGGTCTCTTTCATTTTAGTCAGATAATATAGAATTTTCCAGGTAAGTCTTATGAGATACTGACAAAGGCTATTGCTTGAGAAGAATAGAGGGATAAATTGTGACTGTGCTCACCTCTGTTAATAAGACATAGAAAATCTGATATGTTCTTGTCAGGTCCTGTTGCAAAATAGACATTTATAGGGGTGATCCTTTTTTTTTTTTTAAACTGTCTTGTTAATGGTATTTTGGTTCACTTCTGTTTCTCTTTGCTGTTTCAAGATAGTGGTCACTTTGAAAATCTAATATAAAAAGAAAACACTTAAGAACATAGGTGTCTTTGTTTATTCTGGTTTTCATGGAGGCCCTATGGATTTTAGGTATAAGAAAACATGGGAAAAAATGTTCACTAGTGGGTGCCATTGCCTCAGAATTCAATTCTAGTTGTTCTCAGAGATTTTAGCATCACACTCATTACTTATTTATATCTTCCCTCTTTTTTTCCACTTTGCAGATAATTGCTACTTAATTGATACTGCCTCTGTGCAAACCTAGTCACAAGACACACTGCTAAATAGAGGAATCATTAATATGTGTGTATATAGTAGATTTCCTTAAAAGGGTGACTGGAATAAGCAAAGTCATTAGCAGTTTATTTGCAACAGTGCACTTATGAAAAGCTCTGTGGAGAACACATCAACAGTCAGTATGTAACTGAGCAATTAACACAGGACTTCTGTACTTTGGGGTGTTAGCATGGGAGTAAACAGAAGTAGATGTGAAGTGTTTGTGCTGTTAGCATGTACAGTCTGTTCTGACATATGCAAATATCACTCATGCTTACAGAACCTGCAACCCCTATTGTACAGTGACCTTACTGGTGAAGCCCTGTGACAGAAGTGCTTCATTTGCACTGGGTGCTATTAATTATTAACAGGCCAATACCACCTTTTCTTGCTATTAAAGTTGTGCTGAAAGCCAGGTGAGAAAGCATCACAAACAAGCTGGTAACATGCTGGTTCCGAGCTTGCCTTGACTACTGCTGTCTTGCCAGAAGAGTCCCTGAAAACAGAGAACAATTTAGGCCAAAGTGAGCAAAAAAGATCTCAAAAGACTGACAGATGGGATCACCTGTGCAAATCAACATGAGTTTGAATAATTTTCTCCATGGGATGCAGGTAAACCCTGTGATGATCCAGTGGTTTCTACATGAAGGCAGGAGAATCCTAGTGTTGGGATGGATTTATACCTAAGAACTTAATTTACCATTTTCCCCTTCCTTGACAGGGAGCTGGAAAATTATTGCTCACTAGAAAAATTAAAATTAGAAGCAAGTGGCATGACTTTTTTCCTTGTATCTTTAAAGGACATGTCATTGGACTCACTTTTCATAACACTTGTCCTCTGGAAAAGAAAATGACTTTTATGTTGTCAAATGTAATTCCTTCTATCTCACTGTCAGTAAATGTTGGGATTTCTCATCAGAGGAATGGTATTTCTAAAGTTATATATGCATATTGGAAATGATAGCACTTCATTGTAAAACAAACTGCAACAGAGATTATTTTAGAGCCTTTTCACTCTGTAAATAGGCAACCATCTGGGTAGTTTGACAAAAGACAAGTGGTTGATATTTACTAATTCAGATGTTTTTAAAAATAATTTTGCTATCATTAATGTACAATTACATGAGCAACATTATTGTTACTAGACTCCCCCTATTATCAAGTCCCCACCACATACCCCATTAGAGTCACTGTCTATCAGCATAGTAAGATGCTATAGATTCACTACTTGTCTTCTCTCTCTTATACTGCCTTCCCCATGTCCACCCCCTACATTATACATGCTAATCGCGATGCCCTTTTTTCCCCCTTATCCCTCCCTTCCCACCCATCCTCCCCAATCTCTTTCCCTTTGGTAACTGTTAGTCCATTCTTGGATTCTGTGTTTCTGCTGCTGTTTTGTTCCTTCAGTTTTTGCTTTGTTCTTATACTCCACAGATGAGTGAAATCATTTGGTACTTGTCTTTCTCCACCTGGCTTATTTCACTGAGCATAATACCCTCTAGCTCCATCCATGTTGTTGCAAATGGTAGGATTTGTTTTCTTCTTATGGCTGAATAATATGCCATTGTGTGTATGTACCACATCTTCTTTATCCATTCATCTACTGATGGACACTTAGGGTGCTTCCATTTCTTGGCTATTGTAAATAGTGCTGCGATAAACATTGGGGTGCATCTGGCTTTTTCAAACTGGACTGCTGCATTCTTAGGGTAAATTCCTAGAAGTGGAATTCCTGGGTCAAATGGTATGTCCATTTTGAGCATTTTGAGGAACCTCCATACTGCTTTCCACAATGGTTGAACTAATTTACATTCCCACCAGCAGTGTAGGAGGGTTCCCCTTTCTCCACATCCTCGCCAACATTTGTTGTTTGTCTTTTGAATGTTGGCTATCTTTACTGATGTGAGATGATATCTCATTGTGGTTTTAATTTGCATTTCTCTGATGATTAGCAATGTGGAGCATCTTTTCATGTGTCTGTTGGCCATCTGAATTTCTTCTTTGGAGAAGTGTCTGTTCAGCTCCTCTGCCCATTTTTTAATTGGCTTGTTTGCTTTTTGTTTGTTGAGGTGCATGAGCTCTTTGTGTATTTTGGATGTCAACTCCTTATCGGATATGTCATTTATGAATATATTCTCCCATACTGTAGGATGTCTTTTTGTTCTACTGATGGTGTCTTTTTCTGTATAGAAGCTTTTTAGTTTGATATAGTTCCACTTGTTCATTTTTGCTTTTGTTTTCCTTGCCCGGGGAGATAGGCTTATGAAGAAGTTGCTCATGTTTATGTCCTAAAGATTTTTGCCAATGTTTTTTCTAAGAGTTTAATGGTTTCATGGCTTATATTCAGGTCTTTGATCCATTTTGAGTTTACTTTTGTATATGGGGTTAATGAGGACTTTTAAAAAAATTTTCTAAATTACAATACAATATACTTTTAGATTGATAAAGGAAAACTTGCCCTCAATTCTTGATTTTATGAAAATTATTTTTTGTGGTTATAAATTGCTGAATATATATATGCATATAATCCAGACTCCTCATGTTTTCCTGTGACTGAAACAGGCCTAGTTTAAGTGTATCCCATTGGAATGAATTAATTCAGACCAATAGTACATTCTGCTATAGATATATTAACATTTACTCTGATTTTATGCCAAAACCCTGGCTTTCCATCATCTCTTTGTATAAACATCTTATATAGAGCCTGACTGAAGCTGTTTAGGTATAAGGCAGAAACAACATATCTTAAGTTATTGAAGTGAAATCCTATCTCCTCTGTAAAAACTTAATCAACTAAATGAAATATGAGGCAGATTCCTCACTCCTGAACTTCATTTTATAATGCTATTCTCAGATTTGAGGAGAAATAACAAATACTAAATCCTATGCAGAGTTCAAACCTCCATTTGCTCATTACCTTAGCAATATCATCTCCATCTTTATTTGAGTATAGCTTATATTTTTCTAGGTTTTTTCTGCTGTCCAGAATAAAGTAGATTTTTTACTAGTCATATTCTAAACATAGTATAATATTTAATAAAATAAATTACAATATATTTCATTTATTAAACCAGTACTTTAAGTTTAGAAATATAATCTATCAAAACATCTTATAAGAAATGTAAGGAAGATTTTCCATGAAAAGGGTAAGAGAAGTGAAAAAAAGTGGAAAAACTGGAAAAATGAATAAGGATTCATGTTGTGTTATGTAACTTTGCTTTGAATGCCTTTTTAAACTGGTATATGTCCCAATATTACAGGAATTATGAAAGCAAATATTTACCATCTAAGTGCTAGGTTAACTATGGTGGGATGAAATAGATCTGTGCATTCTGAACCTGGAATTAGGCACCTGGTTTTTGGGCCATGGTGGAATGTGTAGACAAGAAAATGATAAGAGAACTTCTCTATGGATTTTTCATGTTTCTGCTATCATGGGAGCAGAGTCCTTTGTTCTAGACTGTCATTTTTTCCTTTTCTGACGAGGGAGTCTCATGTCTACTGTAAGCAACAATAAAAAACTGTGGCCGACTAACTTGTTAACTCTCAAGTAAAATCTCAGACTTTACAGTTCTTGATGGTTTGCTGGTGGAGATGAGAAACTGAAAAACACATGTGTTCTACAGGAGGAAACATTAGGGCCTCATAAGGCAATAAACAGTATTTGAAGTCCATAGGATTCAGTAGTGAACATATCAACCCAATTATATGGCCAGCCTGTGAGTAAATGGTTCTTTGCTTTACTGCTTATTAGAAGGAAGCACAAGGAAGTTGTTTGTAGGTCAACTGCCGGGAAAATGGTTCACAAATAGATGCAAGAATGGTTCCCTGATTGTTTTTAATTCTTCTGCAGTGGAGGAGAAGTATTCTCTGACAATATGGCAGGCATTCTCATGTCTGCCCCATTGTAACAACTAAGAACTAATACTATAGTCATCCTGAGTAGTCAGAAGTTTCCAACCCATTTCAGGAAATAACTAAAGAATGTACCACTACACTGGGCTAAAAGAAGGAGAATTCATGAATAGCATGGGCAGGACAAATTTTAGATCATTGATTGGTTTATTGGAAAGATGAGGGGATGAGAGGCAGGGCCTTGATTGATTATTAGGAAGGTATGGCAATAGCTGGGTAGTCTCATGGCTCAGTCCCCCCTGTAGTCCAGCATGACTAAATTGGTTTCATTCAGAGATGGCAGCAAAAGGTCACAAAGGGTTTGTTTGTTTGTTTTTTTGCAGTAGGTCTTCATGCTAAACGGGAGATTAGGCCCTTTTAGGGAGATTTCCCTGAAACAAATGAATTCCCTTGAGAAACTATAGATGAGACATTGACTGGACTTTGGAATCTCACTGTTCTGGTTGGGTTAACAATACCAATGGAAGTCACTTACTGGAGAATAAAAAACTGACCCAAACAATTTTAGATAAATTATTGCACTAAGTCCTAACATCATGAGGAATGCCCATGGCTTATGTTGAAATGGGGTATGAACTTAAGATAAACTATTTTGACAATGGGATAACAATTGTTGTAGAATACAGTAGATTGCTTTAAAAAAGGTGGTGGCTGAGCAAGTCAAATCCAAGTCAATCAAAGGGTACAAACCTTAGAGCAATAGTTTCAAAGCATGTGTCTAGGGTCGCTAAATCAGAGTGTCCCCAAAACTAAAATATTCATGTAAGTATTGATGACCTTGCTGCCTGGTATGGGTCTTTGGTGAGACCTAAAGTAAATGTACAACTTTGCTGTTACCCTCCACATCCCCTGTTCCCTTTTTAAATGATCATAGTTGCTTTAAAAATAAAGATAATTAGGAGGAAAGGTTAAAATTTCCTGTTCCCCACAGGGGACTGAAGTCCATGCTTTGTCATTGTAGTAATTTGCAAAACTCTGGAGAGGGGAGGGACTCAAACGTGTACAGTTCTGTTGGGTATAGGCAGAAAGTCACTATCCTATATGGTCCTATAGTAGGAAAGGGACACCCAAATTCAACTGATGGGGTTTAGGCAAGGTTTGCAGTGGAGAAAGGAAATTTAAAGTGAACTTATAGGTGGAACCTATGGTAGGTTAATTTAATATATTGTTGTTGTGGCTTCCCTTGATGAATGTATAATGATTTTGAATGTTTCACATGCCCATAGTGTGAAAGTTATAAAATCCAGGGGGATTTTCTGATTAGGATAAGCCACATCTGGAGAAGTGATAATGGGACACATAAAATACTTCCTTACCCATCTTTCTCATCTCTGTAGTCTAAAACAAAGCTGCTGGCTAAATGGGGCTTGAATTCACAGAGGTTCTCTTAAATATCTCAGCCTAGTTCATGATTCAACTGAGCAGAAACTTGGTGGTATGCACTGGGCTGCTCTGATTCTTCAATGTTTGGGTCTCTGGCAACATAGTGCCAGCTACACAGAACAAAAAATGACTGTGATTGCTCCTCTCTGTAGGCAGAGCTCAAGACAGTTCTCATAGCTCTAGCCGTTCCTGCTAGTCAGAGTTCCAATGATTCTTGAGCTATTGCCAGTGATCTAGATGCTGGTTTTCCATTTGGAAAGCTATTGATATGAGCTGGGAGATTGTAGGTATCTTCTGACAGATTGGCTACATCTGACATTTCGCCTCCTGTCAGGATTATCAGTGGAACCAGGATTATCAGTGGAACCTTACTTACCACCATTGACACTTTTTCAGATTATGATGCTGCCATTCCAGTTCAGTCAGCCAATTGTGGTTTCTAGTAGGTGTCAGGTTTTCAGCTTACCAGGCCATTGCAGTTTGACAATCATGCACCTCTCATCACAACAGCCAGTGAACAAGAGGTTGATAGTCAAGGTTTTTGATGATGTTCCATGTACTCTACCATTCACAATCATCTGATATTTTTTATTTTTGGAAGAGCCTCATAAAACACTGACTTCAAAAGCTCTCTGACTCTAACTCCCTGCCCTCATCCTCGACCACAGAGTTTAGGAAGACAGTTTGCCACTGAATAAGGCTTTATACAGAAATGGATTATCTTCATTTGGCTACTTCCTGGATAATTATCACAATGAGAAGGACAAAAGGAGAGGGGTGGGTATATATAGACATATTTTGAAAATTTGGGATCCTAACTATTCCTAAGCTTGATCAATTTTTCTTATCCCTAAAAGTAACCCCAGAATGTCTAGTTGCTAACTCTTTTGGTGGCAGTCCAGCTGAAAAGGGACCTAATGAATTTGAACTTAATTCTAGCTAGCCACTTGGCTTATCTTGTTGAATTGACATGGTCCTAGAACATAAGAATAATAACCAATTGGTTGAGTACACTGCTTGGCAAGTCCCCCCCAACAAATGCCAATATATGTCAAAGTGGGAGACATATTTCAATAAGTTTTATAAAAATGCCAGTTTGTGTTTCACCTGATCCTTTTGTATGCAAGGTCTGGGTATGAGTAGGGGATAATTTTATAAAGGTGGATTTATAGATATATACAGATTTTGTGGTAGTGGAGGCCCTGTCTCATCTACCAACTACGTAAAACATCTAATATCTGTCAACACTTCGTGATATCTTGCCTCTCCTCATTGCTGTAGCATCAGTCATTCAACAGGGCAGATGAGTGCTACCTGCTGGTGCTGTGGACAAAGAGGATGGGTTGGAGGAACTGCCTGAGAACTAGATTCAATAATTCAAACAAAACTTGAAATTTGAAGACCGATCAGCAAGTGGGAAGCCATATCTTATTACTATCGAACTGTGCTCCCAATTGATGTAGATATTCTATGGATGGGGACCAGACCAACAACTGGAAATAGCATGTCTTTCCATGGGCACCGTGGGAACCCCTACAACTGGATTCTCTGTGTTGAAGGCAGGCATAACTTTGACTCCCTCCCCAAAATACAGTTACTTGTGCCTGAAGGGTGGTCATAAGAAGATCTTTGAGTGTTTAAGGAAACACATCCAGTAGATCATTTTGCCCTTGGTTAATTGGGGAAGCTTATGGAGAGATAACTGCTTCATTATTATGTGTACCCTGGATGTCTCTCTGATTGGAGTTATCTGGTTTGTAATTAGAAAAAGTGGCATAAAACTTGTCCCTGACATCAACTGAAGTGGTTATGATACTACTGGTCAAGGTTGTTATAGATAACAGATTTTGATCTAGATTTTTTCCATGCAGCCAGATATCTGCATTAATACCTCAGGTCTAGTGGAAAGGTCAGAAGAGAGACTTAAGGAGAAAGCCACTTGACTTTCTAAGGTACGCTATGATGCTTTTACAGTATTTTCTCAACCTGGGGACCATGGTTGATGTCGATACTGCAAGTTAGCTTCATCCTGCTGCCTAAAACCCTATTGATATCAACCTTAATTAAATTCTGTATGAGACGAATGAAGGGATTTAGTCCTAGCCTCTGCTGGTAAGATCAGAGTGACTGATGGAGTCACATACTCATGGGAAAATTTTCCAGAAGCCAAGATGGTTTATCAACAAAGAATGGGTATTGCCGGGAGACAATTCTCCATGATGTCATGGGTCTCTCACCTTTCTACATTATCCATTTAAAAAGTTCCACGTTCAATAATTTCAGTGTTCCTTTTCTCCAGTGCAACCCTCTGCATGTGCAGGTGTCATCTGATCCTCTTTGCTTCCACCCTATGGACTTGGGGCTCAGAATTTGTTTTATGGAGGTAATCACATAATGTGAAAATATGTAGAGCTATATGCATAAGGAAGGTCTTTGCAGCATTGTTTACAATAATAAAAATTAGAAATATTTATCAACAGAGTACTACTAAAATATATTGTGATTCATATACACAATGCAAACTAGGAAGCTATTGATACGAACTGTTAAAATACACAGATATTTTATTTGATGTGCAACTATGCCAGTGTAGTTAAGTGAAGCAATAAGTGGTAAGATATAAAGCTGAATAGGCAGAGTCCAGATCTAAAGAGAACTTAAAAGCACATATCAGAAAGCTCAACTGAAGTTATTTCAATGATCATATTGTCATTTTAGAATGAAAACTATGGGAGGACATACAGATTACATTGGAATCACAGAGATCTTTTGGGATGTGCTTGCAGTAGGTTAGGCAAGAGGTGATAAGAGTAATAGAACATAGAAGTGATAATGGCCATGATGGGGTGACTTTAAGAGAGATGTCAGAGGGAAAATTAACAAGAGTTGAGAGATGGAATCTGGGAGAATGAGCTGGTCTAGATTAGGTTACCAGGAATAATGACCTTCTTTAAGAACATCTTGAAGAAGCGGGTGGATGTGTCCTATAGTATTAAAGCTGAAGATTAAGTCCTGAACTGGAGGTGTAAATTTGGGAACTGTTGATATAAAGAAAACATTTTAAATTATGGTAGAGAATGAGATTACCCAGAAAGATCATAGAAAATATGACAAAAATGCCAAAGATGGAAATGTACAAAACAACATTTTTTGTGGTCAGTAAAAGAAGTTTAGACAATGAAGGCAGAGTATTGAATATAGAAAGTGACTCTTAGGATGACTGTATTTTATTCAGAAGAACAGGCAATATATTCTTTAGAGAATTACAACCTCTCTTATTGGCACATATGACTGTACTATATTAAATCATTGTTTCCTTGGACATTTTGAAAGCTCAATGAGACCACAGAGAGATTTACAGTGAAAAATATCAGTGGGGAGTATATATTATATATTTTTAAAATTCTTAAGACACAACAGATTTCTTTTGTCATAAAATGCTAAAAACAAAGCTTTATATAATCTTTCTGACTAGAAGAAATGTGCAGGAGATTCCCAAAATAAGTGACTGAAGGAAGATGTGATATATTTGTCTTCCTAAAAAAAGATGGCATAGATTTTTAAATATCTTGGAATCTGTGTGACAGGGGAGGAGATCTGTTGGCTGTGCCCACCAAGCCGTGGGTGAGTACTTTCTCTTCAGCCATTTGTTCTCCCAATGGGTGGGGACAGAAGGCTAAGAATGCAGATGTGAACAACCTATCCCTGTCTCAGGGGTCTCAAGATCTGTTTTATTTCTTCTTAAAAAATATATTTTTTTCTTTTAAGAAAATCATAATGGCCAGTAATGAAGAATAAAGAAGTGCCAACTATCGTAACATTCTTTGCCCTGCTAAAAAGGCTGGAAGAAGAGTATTATATTTAGTATAGGATTTCAAAGACTACTTCTTTGAGTCCTTGAAAATATAGCAAAACATATATCAAAGAATTAATTATAAAATATCTGCCTTCCAACAGCCTCTACTTTTCCATCTTCAGCCCCCTTCCAACCCCACTAGCATCTTATAGAATTGAAAATCAGAAAAAAAGGATGAGAAGAGACAAACAAAATACCTGACACATTTGTGAAGAATGGCAGGTAAAGTGGTTGCCTGTGTTATTGGAGGGAAGGTTCATTATAGGTTGTTAATTAAAATTATCCCTCACACTGGCAAGTTAGAAGAAGCAGAGCATGCTCTTTCTCTACGTATTTTTTTGTAGTCTACCAAGACTTTTCCCTCCTGTGCCCTCCTGACAATTTGTTCAATGTTCCCAGATTCTCTGCTCATCAATTTTCTTCTAGGTTTTTGAAAGAGAGAAGTCATTTTCCAGACCTAGTTCTTTGTGCTTACTATAGCAGATTGCCTTTAAAAAAGTATATGCCATGGGACTGTATATATTAAGGACAAAGAAGGCTAATTGTGTAATCTATGCATCACATGAAGGATTTATAAAATAAAAAGCTATTTATAGATTATGATCTAAACTCATCACGTTTTCCTTCCCAGAGAATCCCACTTGGATTTCTCTCCTTTCCCTTTCTTTGCTACTTGAATCTGCCTTTTTAAATGTTTCTCTCTGTTGTCTTTTCTTTGCTTCCTTTGAAGAGAAAGTTAGGTTTTATTCTCATATTATCCCTTTTCATCTTGTTTTCTATTCAGTAGATGGTCTGTTTTGTATCTCACCACTAAATTGGGAAATTCTCCACATCATTTATTTAATGAACTAATTACAAGTCTTCTGACTTTCATTTGGTCAATTACAATTTATGTTTGGTTACCTTAAGTTCCTAGACTGACACAGATTGTGTCACTTCTAGCAGCTACAAATGCCACTGAAAATAAAAATTTGGTGTCGTTCCAGTCAGTCAGCTCTCCCTTCTCCTTTTTAATTATTTATTTTATTTTTAAGGCTCAAACTTCTGTCATTATGAAGAGGGTTGTTCATTATTCCAAAAACTGCTAAGAATAAGACTGCTACCCAAGCAGAAGAGAATCTGTTTTAAGTGGTGAGATATTTGGGTTGTTTGTGGAAGAAAAAGGTGCCTCATAGTTTCTCTTCATTGGTAGAAGTGCTTTATTTTAGAATTTTCAGACCTAATCCTTGTTCACATTATTCTCAGAATCGAACGTAGTGACATTTATAAAAGGAGGAATGAATTCCACTTTGTTTCTTTATACCTAAATGCTTCAAAATTTGAACACTTCATGAAAACAGATTAAAAGAGTGTGTCTATTAACACTAATATACTTAGCTAAGTGGATTCAAGTCTGTAGAATGTTAAAACAAAAGATTAAGTGTTGAAAGAGTCATTCTAAATATTTATTTAGCCCCGTCTACCTGTATTACTGTAATTAGTGTTTCTCTGAAATACAAAGAAAGCAGAATTCAATTTGATTCAACAAGTATTTATTAAATTACTATTATGGCCAAGATACTGTGCAAAGTACTGCATGGAATACAAATATAGGAAATGTAGTCTAGAAAGGCTTGAATTTAGTTCTGTTTATCTCAGACAAAATTTATTGAGCAACTAGGTACCCTGCTAAGTATTGAAAAACACAACACATTTTCTGTGGGCAAAGGAACTTACTGCCTGTCAGGTTGGGGTTGATGAATTCTTGAAATTACATGCAAAATTGTGTATGTACGTGGCATATGTGTGTGTATATGTGTTTTATTTTTTCTGAGAATGGCACTATCTTCCAGATTCTCAAAAAGTTCAGTGCCCCCAAATGTTAAAATTCATCCAACAATGTAATACAAGGTAGACTCTCAAAGCTGTAAGAGAGATCCAAACAAAGGGCTTCTGCATCTGGTCCTTCAATTGCTTACATGGTGCTTGGGACTGGGCTATGTGCTGAAATGACTGTTAACAAAGTATTTTACAAGTAAAAGGAAGACAGGCTTCAAATCAGAAGGCATTTTTAAAAGTTAGTGCTAAACAGTGGGATATTAAATGGCATAGGTGAGAAGGGAATAGTGAGTAAATCCTGGAATAGGAGTGGTAGGCTTTTGGATCCCAGAAGGAAAATAACTCTGGATGGAGCCTTGAAGGACATGTAGGGCTTGGGTAATTGGAAACAGATGACACTGCTTGCCTAGTTTGCAGAGATGGCTTAAAGCTACAGAGGAGGGAGTGAGCAGGAAATGTTTTCCTGTTGCTTCTGGATGCATCCTGAACTGATGGAGTCCTGGATACAAATTCTTTGGAGGCTAGTTCTTCAACTCAGCTCCAGAAGTTGCCAAACCTGCCCCTTCTGGCTGGATCAGAAGGCAGAGATTTTGTGTGCACACATTTATTTATATAAATACATGATAGTGTCATATATATGTACATATTTTTAAAAGTACATGTATGTATATGAAATAAATATATATATATGTATGCATGTTATCATCCCTCACACAGCTCTTTTGATCATAGTTCATTAATGTATTAACAAAGAGCTTATCTTATTCTAAGTCTTTCATAGGAACTAAAGATGAAAAATAGTTTCCATTATCAAGGAACAAATGTCCATCAGGTGGAGGTGGAGAAGGGAAGTACTGTGAAAAGAAAAGCATAAATAAAGGCAGGGAGGTTGGTAACCTCATGCCCCTTCCAGAAAATGGCAAGTATTTCACTTGAACTGTTATTAGAAGAGGAGTCTGTCAAGGAATGAATTTGATGAAGTAAGACTTCATGGAAAACAATATATATTGTTTTCAGAAGCTTGGGTTTTAGATATCAGAAAGGCTTTAAAAGATTTTAAGCAGAGGAACAATGTAATTAGATTTAGATTTTAGTGTCTCCAGCAGCGACGTGGACAATAAATTTGCATAATATTATAATAGATTAAGTGGCAGAAGATGTCACCCAGCCAAGGAAATGTTAAGAAGTAAAATCAGTAAGAATTGGTCCTTTATTATAAGTGGGAAATGAAGGAAAGGGAGGAATCTAGGATAACTACCAGGCTTAAAGTTTGGGTGACCAAGTAGATGGCAGGGAGAAGATATAAGCTGAATTATGATCAAATTACTTGGGCCAGGTTGAGTGAGTAATCTGAGAAAGTAGTATATAGTAGTTGGCTTTATAAAATGAAACTTGAAAAGGACCCCTAGATTAGGGATTAGCAAATGAGAGCCAGCAGGCCCAGTCTGGCCCATTGCCTGATTTTATAAATCCTGTGAGTTAAGAACAGTTTTGCCCTATTCAGGTAGTTGAAGAAAAACATCAAAAGAACAATAATATGTTGTATTAGTTTTCTAGGACTGTTATTACAAGGTACCATAGACTGGGTAGTTAAACAACAGAAATATGTTATCTCACAGTTCTGGGGGCCAGAAGTCCAAGCTGTCTGCAAGGTATTGGTGGGGTTGGTTTATTCTGAGGCCTCTCTCCTCAGTTTGTGGATGGCTGTCTTTACCCCATGTCTTTATGTAGTCTTCCTTCTCAATGTCCTCTTCTTTTAAGGCGCCAGTCATAACGGATTAGGGCCCACCATAATGACCTCACTTTAATTTAATTACCTCTTTAAAGATTCTGTTTTCAAATGCAATCACGTTCTAGGGTACTAGGAATTAGAACTTCAACATATGAATCTTACAGAGACACAGTTCAGCCCATAACACATGTCATCACCTATGAAAGATGCATGAACTTCAGCTTCCAGTGTTTCATTAGAATATGGTCATGTTCATTTATTCCTATGTTGTCTGTAGCTGCTTCTGTGCTACGAGTTGGGTAGTTTTGACAGAGACTGTACAGCCTGCAAAGCCTAAATTATCTATTCTCTGGCCCCCTAGATTTGCTGTCCTCTACTCTAGGTAGAAGGTGAGTTGTCAGTTACCAGTTTAGGGCTGGTAATTAGTGATGAGATTACTAAGGAATAGTGAGTTGTGGAAAGGAAAGAGAGCAAAGCACCATCAAGACACAAACAGGGCAGAGAAGGAAGAGGAAAAGAAGCTACTGAGGTAATGGACACAGAGTGAGCAGAGCTATCAGAGAAAAAGAATTGTAGAACTATGCGTGCTGTATTTCACAAAGAAGGAGCAATGAACAGTGACAAGAAAACAAAGCTTCTAATGTCATCGAAGCCAGCATATCACATAGGAAGAGCTGGTAAAGTGAACTCCATAAAGAGGTAAAAAGAATAAGCATTAAAAAATGGTTTTTAGGTTTATTAATGATCTATTTGCTTTGGAAATTTTGATATATATACAATTAAATATATAATCATTTAATATATAAAGTATTTAATATATATTATATATGTTTAATGTATTTAATTTTATATTTATTTAATATATAAGTATTTAACTTAATATATATTTTATATATACTACTACAGTTTTGCATTTCATATAGCTTGCAGAATATTCCTCAGAAAATAATCACGTGTTTGTAGTATAAATATTTATATGCTGAAAACACTTCTTGTGCAATTGTCTCTAGAATAATATTTTATCCAGTGAGTAAAAAGAGATAAAAAGAACAATTTCAAATACATTCTAAAACAGTATCAGATACATACTTCAGAGTAAGCTTTATAGATATTTCTGCGTATATACATAAAATTTAACACAAAAATATCAAATTTCCATTTCACTTTATGCTGAAAAATCATTAGACTTTGTAATTTATTCCTTTAATGTAACTATCAAATCCTTAACTATTCTTTTTTAAAGCAAAAGACTTTCATAGAAAAAGTAGATCTTATAAACTTCCATATTTTGTACTATTTCATATTTTGTTCCTTGAATAAAGTTATTCAAAAGGAATGGCAACTGGGAACTTTGTTACAATGAAAAAGGACATTTGAATAGAAAAATGACCCATAATCATGAGCCAGTGGTCTCAAAAGTATGAATAGACAAAAAGAGATATACTCTTGCTATGTATTAATTAATGAGACCAGTGCAAGGGATATGCTATAAAGCATTACTTGCTATCAACAAGAAATGAACTCAGACATACAGAGTCAGAGCACAAAAGCATAAGTATATTGCCAAAGTACCAAAGGAACTGTCACTAAAATTTAATACAATAAAGATAAATGTACAATGTACTATAGAGAATGACTTGTTTATAGTGCAACTTTATTCCATTAAATTCCTTTATGCTCCTTTTTTTTGCTCTTGAAAAGTATTTTCCTCTGTTGTTATCACTTTTATCATTTGGTTATTATCTATAAATCTGTATTTTTTTAAAGAGTTTCAATCCTTTCTACATTTCTTGGCACATTATTTACATTATTTTCTATCCAAAGTTATTTGTTTCCTAGCATTTTGCTTCTTAGGAAAGAAAAAAACACTTAAAGGAAAAGATGGAAAATATTCCTAAGAACATGTCCATTCATATAAGTGCTTTCATGCACATTCTAACATTTGTACTGTGTTTGGCTTCTAATTACTTTTCATTTCATGAGCAATGGAACTGAGTGTGCTGCATTTGAGAAAAGTATTTCCATTTGAAAGAACCAATGCTCTATTTAGAAATGACTCTTGCATACTGAAGTACTGGAAATAGATTTTTTAATTAGATTATTTTAGTAAATAACTGTACATGATAATGTGTTTGGTGTTTGTAGCTAACATAAGGGCATAATTATAATTGCCAAGATAAATACATCATCAGCCACATTCTTCTTGTACTTAATGACTTCATAGAAAAACACTTTATTTCAAAGCAGAATCTGGATTTCTTGAATATTTTGAAGATAAATTTCATACTTAGTATCTTGACACTATACCTTAAGAACAGCTTTAGGATCAATCTTTGAAAATGTGTTCTCAAAGAAGACTATTTCTTAGAAATGAGATCATTATCTCTTTGGTCCAAGACAACTGTGTTAAATGTATACTACAATGATACAACTTTTTTTTTTTTTTTTAATAATTATTTTTTATTGAAGGGTAGTTGACGCACAGTATTACATTACATGAGTTTCAAGTGTACAACACAGTGGTAGAACATTTATATACATAATTCTAGGTTCCAGCTATCACCCTACCAAGCTGTTACAATATCTTGACTATATTCCTTATGCTATACATTACATCCTGGTTACTTATTTATTTTACCATTGGAAGTCTGTCCTTTTTTTTTTTTTTTTTTTTTTTGTGAGGGCATCTCTCATATTTATTGATCAAATGGTTGTTAACGACAATAAAATTCTGTATAGGGGAGTCAATGCTCAATGCACAATCATTAATCCACCCCAAGCCTAATTTTCGTCAGTCTCCAATCTTCTGAGGAATAACAAACAAGTTCTTACATGTAGAACAAATTCTTACATAATGAATAAGTTACATAGTGAACAGTACAAGGGCAGTCATCACAGAAACTTTCAGTTTTGCTCATGCATTATGAACTCTAAACAGTCAGATCAAATATGAATACTCATTTGGTTTTTATACTTGATTTATATGTGGATGCCACATTTCTCTCTTTATTATTATTATTTTTAATAAAATGCTGAAGTGGTAGGTAGATACAAGATAAAGGTAGAAAACATAGTTTAGTGTTGTAAGAGAGCAAATGTAGATGATCAGGTGTGTGCCTGTAGACTATGTGTTAATCCAAGCTAGAAACGGGCAATAAAACATCCACGTATGCAGAAGATTTCTTTCAGAACAGGGGGGGTGAGGTTCTAAGCCTCACCTCTGTTGATCCCCAATTTCTCACCTGATGGCCCCCCTGTGACTGTGCCTGTCTTAGGTTGTTCCTCCCTTGAGGAATCTTACCCGTCTCTGGCTAACCAGTCATCTTCCGGGGCCATACAGGGAAATGTGAAGTTGGTAAGTGAGAGGGAAGCCTTATTGTTTGAAAAGGGTTGCTTTTTACTTCTTTGCATATTTATGCCCTGTGGCTTCTATGCCCAGCATTTGTCTTGAGGTATCTTTACCACTTGGAAGAATTATGATACTCGGTAAATTTGATATGAGGCATGAATTCTATTTAAGGGTTGTAATTAGGAAGGAAGAAGAAAAGCTATAGAAGTAGCAGACAGAAGAAAACATGGGAAGATTGATTATTTCTTTGACATATCTTCTTGTAGAGTAACTTCAGCATATATAGGTTTTAAGCTACTACTTAAATTGCGCACACACATTAACATAATAGGAGTATAGTTACATAAGCAAAGCATATCTGTAATTACCAGCCATCTCCAGTGAAACCAAGAAAACCAGTTAGGCACCTTAGGCATTTGTGAAAACTTATCTATGATATGGTGGATATTGTCCAACTGAACTTGAACAGTCTGAGAGAAATCAGACCAATTAAAACAACCCATTCCTGGGACTGTTCACATGCCATATGTTCTTTTAACAGTAAATAGTCTGTAGTTGTAAGACTTTGGAGCACTACAATTTGCACTTCTCCAAATTCTTGGTTGAGTTCCAACAGTATAGATCCAGTCAAATTTGTTGTTTTACTGTATGCACAGGCCAGCTTAGATATCTCCTTCCTCATTCCCATGGCAAGTCCAGGAACTGGTGGGATGTATGCATCTACAGCTGTAGCAGTGCGTGGATCTTTGTTGGGGTTTTTTGATGATCATCTTCTGGCATGAGTCTTCCAGAGAGTGCAGATGTTGGAAGTTCTTTTTCATATCGTATCTTAGTTCATTTTCGGGGTAGCCCAATTAGGCTTTGATCCTCTGTATAAACACAAACAGACCCTTTGCCTACACTTTTATATGCCCTTTATAACCTGTGTAGAACTCGTTGGAGGTTACCACACAGGAACTGCCCTTTTTTTTTTTTTTTTGCTTTGTTTTTGGTATCACTAATCTACACTTACATGACGAATATTATGTTTACTAGGCTCTCCCCTATACCAGGTCTCCCCTATAAACCCCTTTACAGTCACTGTCCATCAGCATAGCAAAATGTTGTAGAATCACTACTTGCCTTCTCTGTGTTGTACAGCCCTCCCTTTTCTCCTACCCCCCCATGCATGTTAATCTTAATACCCCCCTACTTCTCCCCCCCTTATCCCTCCCTACCCACCCATCCTCCCCAGTCCCTTTCCCTTTGGTACCTGTTAGTCCATTCTTGAGTTCTGTGATTCTGCTGCTGTTTTGTTCCTTCAGTTTTTCCTTTGTTCTTATATTCCACAGATAAGTGAAATCATTTGGTATTTCTCTTTCTCTGCTTGGCTTGTTTCACTGAGCATAATACCCTCCAGCTCCATCCATGTTGCTGCAAATGATTGGATTTGCCCTCTTCTTATGGCTGAGTAGTATTCCATTGTGTATATGTACCACCTCTTCTTTATCCATTCATCTATTGATGGACATTTAGGTTGCTTCCAATTCTTGGCTATTGTAAATAGTGCTGCAATAAACATAGGGGTGCATCTGTCTTTCTCAAACTTGATTGCTGCGTTCTTAGGGTAAATTCCTAGGAGTGGAATTCCTGGGTCAAATGGTAGGTCTGTTTTGAGCATTTTGATGTACCTCCATACTGCTTTCCACAATGGTTGAACTAACTTACATTCCCACCAGCAGTGTAGGAGGGTTCCCCTTTCTCCACAGCCTCGCCAACATTTGTTGTTGTTTGTCTTTTGGATGGCAGCCATCCTTACTGGTGTGAGGTGATACCTCATTGTAGTTTTAATTTGCATTTCTCTGATAATTAGCGATGTGGAGCATCTTTTCATGTGTCTGTTGGCCATCTGTATTTCTTTTTTGGAGAACTTTCTGTTCAGTTCCTCTGCCCATTTTTTAATTGGGTTATTTGTTTTTTGTTTGTTGAGGCGTGTGAGCTCCTTATATATTCTGGACGTCAAGCCTTTATCGGATGTGTCATTTTCAAATATATTCTCCCATACTGTAGGGATCCTTCTTGCTCTATTGATGGTGTCTTTTGCTGTACAGAAGCTTTTCAGCTTAATATAGTCCCACTTACTCATTTTTGCTGTTGTTTTCCTTGCCCGGGGAGATATGTTCAAGAAGAGGTCACTCATGTTTATATCTAAGAGGTTTTTGCCTATGTTTTCTTCCAAGAGTTTAATGATTTCATGGCTTACATTCAGGTCTTTGATCCATTTTGAGTTTACTTTTGTATATGGGGTTAGACAATGGTCCAGTTTCATTCTCCTACATGTAGCTGTCCAGTTTTGCCAGCACCACCTGTTGAAGAGACTGTCATTTCGCCATTGTATGTCCATGGCTCCTTTATCAAATATTAATTGACCATATATGTCTGGGTTAATGTCTGGATTCTCTAGTCTGTTCCATTGGTCTGTGGCTCTGCTCTTGTGCCAGTACCAAATTGTCTTGATTACTATGGCTTTATAGTAGAGCTTGAAGTTGGGGAGTGAGATCCCCCCTACTTTATTCTTCTTTCTCAGGATTGCTTTGGCTATTCGGGGTCTTTGGTGTTTCCATATGAATTTTTGAATTATTTGTTCCAGTTCATTGAAGAATGTTGCTGGTAGTTTCATAGGGATTGCATCAAATCTGTATATTGCTTTGGGCAGGATGGCCATTTTAACGATATTAATTCTTCCTAGCCACGAGCATGGGATGAGTTTCCATCTGTTAGTGTCCCCTTTAATTTCTCTTAAGAGTGACTTGTAGTTTTCAGAGTATAAGTCTTTCACTTCTTTGGTTAGGTTTATTCCTGGGTATTTTATTTTTTTGGATGCAATTGTGAATGGAGTTGTTTTCCTGATTTCTCTTTCTGTTGGTTCATTGTTGGTATATAGGAAAGCCACAGATTTCTGTGTGTTGATTTTGTATCCTGCAACTTTGCTGTATTCCGATATCAGTTCTAGTAGTTCTGGGGTGGAGTCTTTAGGGTTTTTTATGTACAGTATCATGTCATCTGCAAATAGTAACAGTTTAACTTCTTCTTTACCAATCTGGATTCCTTGTATTTCTTTATTTTGTCTGATTGCTGTGGCTAGGACCTCCAGTACTATGTTAAATAACAGTGGAGAGAGTGGGCATCCCTGTCTAGTTCCCGATCTCAGCAGAAATGCTTTCAGCTTCTCGCTGTTCAATATAATGTTGGCTGTGGGTTTTTCATAGATGGCCTTTATTATGTTGAGGTACTTGCCCTCTATTCCCATTTTGCTGAGAGTTTTTAACATGAATGGATGTTGAACTTTGTCAAATGCTTTTTCAGCATCTATGGAGATGATCATGTGGTTTTTGTGTTTCTTTTTGTTGATGTGGTGGATGATGTTGATGGACTTTCGAATGTTGTACCATCCTTGCATCCCTGGGATGAATCCCACTTGGTCATGGTGTATGATCCTTTTGATGTATTTTTGAATTCGGTTTGCTAATATTTTGTTGAGTATTTTTGCATCTACGTTCATCAGGGATATTGGTCTGTAGTTTTCTTTTTTGGTGGGGTCTTTGCCTGGTTTTGGTATTAGGGTGATGTTAGCTTCATAGAATGAGTTTGGGAGTATCCCCTCCTCCTCTATTTTTTGGAAAACTTTAAGGAGAATGGGTATTATGTCTTCCCTGTATGTCTGATAAAATTCCGAGGTAAATCCATCTGGCCCGGGGGTTTTGTTCTTTGGTAGTTTTTTGATTACCGCTTCAATTTCGTTGCTGGTAATTGGTCTGTTTAGATTTTCTGTTTCTTCCTGGGTCAATCTTTGAAGGTTGTATTTTTCTAGGAAGTTGTCCATTTCTTCTAGGTTTCCCAGCTTGTTAGCATATAGGTTTTCATAGTATTCTCCAATAATTCTTTGCATTTCCGTGGGGTCCGTCGTGATTTCTCCTTTCTCGTTTCTGATACTGTTGATTTGTGTTGACTCTCTTTTCTTTTTAATAAGTCTGGCTAGAGGCTTATCTATTTTGTTTATTTTCTCAAAGAACCAGCTCTTGGTTTCATTGATTTTTGCTATTGTTTTATTCTTCTCAATTTTATTTATTTCTTCTCTGATCTTTATTATGTCCCTCCTTCTGCTGACCTTAGGCCTCATCTGTTCTTCTTTTTCCAATTTCGATAATTGTGACATTCATTTGGGATTGCTCTTCCTTTTTTAAATATGCTTGGATTGCTATATACTTTCCTCTTAAGACTGCTTTTGCTGTGTCCCACAGAAGTTGGGGCTTAGTGTTGTTGTTGTCATTTGTTTCCATATATTGCTGGATCTCCATTTTGATTTGGTCATTGATCCATTGATTATTTAGGAGCGTGTTGTTAAGCCTCCATGTGTTTGTGAGCCTCTTTGCTTTCTTTGTACAGTTTATTTCTAGTTTTATGCCTTTGTGGTCTGAAAAGTTGGTTGGTAGGATTTCAATCTTTTGGAATTTTCTGAGGCTCTTTTTGTGGCCTAGTATGTGGTCTATTCTGGAGAATGTTCCATGTGCACTTGAGAAGAATGTATATCCCACTGCTTTTGGATGTAGAGTTCTATAGATGTCTATTAGGTCCATCTGCTCTACTATGTTGTTCAGTGCTTCCGTGTCCTTACTTATTTTCTGCCCAGTGGATCTATCCTTTGGGGTGAGTGGTGTGTTGAAGTCTCCTAGAATGAATGCATTGCAGTCTATATCCCCCTTTAGTTCTGTTAGTATTTGTTTCACATATGCTGGTGCTCCTGTGTTGTGTGCATATATATTTAGAATGGTTATATCCTCTTGTTTGACTGAGCCCTTTATCATTATGTAGTGTCCTTCTTTATCTCTTGTTAACTTTCTTTGTTTTGAAGTCTATTTTGTCTGATATTAGTACTGCAACCCCTGCTTTCTTCTCACTGTTGTTTGCTTGAAATATGTTTTTCCATCCCTTGACTTTTAGTCTGTACATGTCTTTGGGTTTGAGGTGAGTTTCTTTTAAGCAGCATATAGATGGGTCTTGCTTTTTTATCCATTCTGTTACTCTGTGTCTTTTGATTGGTGCATTCAACCC
The DNA here is from genome assembly GCF_030020395.1 of Manis pentadactyla. Lineage (NCBI taxonomy): Eukaryota > Metazoa > Chordata > Mammalia > Pholidota > Manidae > Manis > Manis pentadactyla. The sequence continues at coordinate 114,124,016 of NC_080025.1, forward strand.
ATTAACATTTAGGGTGACTATTGAAAGATATGTACTTATTGCCATTGCAGGCCTTAAGTTCGTGGTTACCAAAGGTTCAAGGTTAGCCTCTTTAGTATCTTACTGCCTAACTTAGGTCACTTATTGAGCTTTTATATTCACACTCTGGAGATTCTTTTCTTCTCTCCCTTCTTGTTCCTCCTCCTCGATTCTTCATATGTTGAGTGTTTTGTGCTGTGCTCTTTCTAGGAGTGCTCCCATCTAGAGCAGTCCCTGTAAGATGTTCTGTAGAGGTGGTTTGTGGGAAGCAAATTCCCTCAGCTTTTGTTTGTCTGGGAATTGTTTAATCCCACCATCATATTTGAATGATAGTCGTGCTGGATACAGTATCCTTGGTTCAAGGCCCTTCTGTTTCATTGTATTAAATATATCATGCCATTCTCTTCTGGCCTGTAGGGTTTCTGTTGAGAAATCTGACGTTAGCCTGATGGGTTTCCCTTTATAGGTGACCTTTTTCTCTCTAGCTGCCTTTAACACTCTTTCCTTGTCCTTGATCTTTGCCATTTTAATTATTATGTGTCTTGGTGTTGCCCTTCTTGGATCCTTTCTGTTGGGGGTTCTGTGTATTTCCGCGGTCTGTTCGATTACTTCCTCCCCCAGTGTGGGGAAGTTTTCAGCAATTATTTCTTCTAAGATACTTTCCATCTCTTTTCCTCTCTCTTCTTCTTCTGGGACCCCTATAATACGGATATTGTTCCTTTTGGATTGGTCACACAGTTCTCTTAACATTGTTTCATTCCTGGAGATCCTTTTGTCTCTCTCTATGTCAGCTTCTATGCGTTCCTGTTCTCTGATTTCAATTCCATCAATGGCCTCTTGCATTCTATCCATTCTGCTTATAAACCCTTCCAGAGTTTGTTTCATTTCTGCGATCTCCTTTCTGGCATCTGTGATCTCCTTCCGGACTTCATCCCATTTCTCTTGCGTATTTCTCTGCATCTCTGTCAGCATGTTTATGATTCTTATTTTGAATTCTTTTTCAGGGAGACTGGTTAGGTCTGTCTCCTTCTCTGGTGTTGTCTCTGTGATCTTTGTCTGCCTGTAGCTTTGCCTTTTCATGGTGATAGGAATAGTCTGCAGAACTGGGACGAGTGACGGCTGGAAGGACTTCCTTTTTTGTTGGTTTGTGGCCCTCCTCTCCTGGGAGAGCAGCGACCTCTAGTGGCTTGTGCTGCACAGCTGCGCGCAGACAGGGTTTCTGCTTCCTGCCCGGCTGCTATTGAGTTAATCTCCGCTGTTGCTGTGGGCGTGGCCTGGCTCAGGCAGCTACTCCAAAATGGTGGAGTCGCGTTGGAGCAGGAGCTGCTGGGAGGCTATTTATCTCTGTAAGGGGCCTCCCTGCTCCCTGCAGCCCATGGGTTAGGGTGCCCAGAGATCCCGGATTCCCTACCTCTGGATTAAGTGACCCGCCCTGCCCCTTTAAGACTTCCAAAAAGCACCCGCCAAAACAAAACAACGCCCACCAAAAAAAAAAAAGAAAAAAAAATTTTTTAATTAAAAAAAAAAAAAAAAAAAAAGGTGGTCGTTCGTTTTTCTTTATTCTCCGGTGCCAGCCTCAGGCCTCTGCTCACCAGTCTTTCTGCCCTGTTTCCCTAGTATTGGGGTCCCTATCCCTTTAAGACTTCCAAAAAGCGCTCGCCAAAACAAAACAGCAAAAAAGCAAAAAAAAAAATGTTCACGCGCTTTTCTTATGTCCTCTGTCGCCCAGCCTCCAGTGCCTGCTTACTGTTCTTGCTGCCCTGTTTTCCTAGTATCGAGCGCCCTGCACTCTGGCCCGGATGTCTGGGGCTGGGTGTTCGGCAGCCCTGGGCTCCGTCTCCCTCCCGCTCTGCCTGCTCTTCTCCCGCCGGGAGCTGGGGGGATGGGCGCTCGGCTCCCGCGGGGCCGGGGCTTGTATCTTACCCCCTTCACGAGGCGCTGGGTTCTCTCAGGTGCGGATGTGGTCTGGATATTGTCCTGTGTCCTCTGGTCTTTATTCTAGGAAGGGTTGTCTTTGTTATATTTTCATAGATATATGTTGTTTTGGGAGGAGATTTCTGCTGCTCTACTCACGCCACCATCTTCCGCCCCTCCTCTGATACAACTTTTAATTGCACTTCATTTTCAGGGGAAAAAAAAATACTACTGGATGTATAAGGCAAAAAAAAAAATATGTGTTTAAAGTATTCTTAATACTATTCCCCTACTCATTTGATTATTTACATGTTTTGATTTTTAAAATCCTATGCTTTGCTGTTTTTAGAATGTTAGTATGTATACTGATACTTTGGGTAAAATTGCAATATTTCCAGAATCTCTTGCCTGGTTTTAGCTATCTCCATATCAGTAAGTGTTTCCAAGGGATGGAGAGTAGTAGTCCATCTCCATATCAATAGGTGATTACAAGGGGGGTGGAGAGTGAGCATGCACCTGGACCAGAGAGGTTTGGGGGGGCCTTTTGCAGCCGGATTGTGAGAGACACAGGCAGGCAGGAGTAGACGACCGCTTGTAAGCAATAAACAGATTTCTCCCACTTTATTTTTCCCTTTCACTGATTTCAGTTTCAAAGGTTTATTTCCTCCAGGCTGGGAACCCATTTTCCCCCCTGAGTTACACTAGCATATGCTAAAATCCTCAAAAGGAGAGCAAACATTTTATAAGAATATAGTAATTCTTCATCCAACCAAATGTATATACTTGGTGCTCAGCTCAGAAAGCACTTATGCCTAGTCGATGCTGAATTCCCATCTTCATTTTGGGACCTACTGGTTGCTATCTTATATTCCTAACTCATTAGGTAGAGGAAGGAATTTAAGCCTACCTTTTCTCAAAATACGGATAGGAAAACAACTGCACAGTCTTCAGTCTGATTTCCAGTTAAGAGTTAAGTCCAAAAATATTGGAGGATGAGCAAGCAGTCCTCCATTTTAGCAAGTATCTTTGCAATTTGCCAAAGTATCCCAGAAGTAAAATTGATCAATTTCTACATTTATCACTCATTTTTTCCCCCTGTTTTTGTTAATAAATCATGAACCATCTAGAATTTGACCAAATCTTTTGAGCTGCAAATTTTTGGCTTATTTGTTTTCGTGCTTGCTCTCCAACCATACCCCACCCCTCAACACTCTACACACACATATTATACTTAGACTGCTGAGCAGCCAAGCAGAAAAAAGTTTCTGGTCTCAGAAACCTGTTTCCTAAGGTTAGACAATATTTTCAACTTTCATAACGATGTTTTCTTTCAGCGCTTTTTGATGAAAATACCATATGTCTGCATGGCTCACATAATAGAAAATGTAATCATATACATCTGGGCAAGGTGAAGAATGCCAAGGCTGACTCAGGAGTCTAATTATCTTACCTTAATTTTTTACTTTGTCCAGGAAAAAATGTTAAAACTTAAAATAATAGGTTCTAGAAGTACTAAAATGGCTCTATTAAGTAGAATCTGGACTTGTAATTTTAGAACTTATAGTTTTTTAAAAGCTACCAATTAAGCTGCTAAAGTTTGGAGGGTTTTTTGCTTCTATATAAAATCCCCCATAATTCAATTTTCATTTGAGCAGTCAAGAAATACATGCACAGGACCTGGGTGAATTAGTAGCTCTGCCAATTTTGTTTTTCTTTTTCCCAATTACCGACTCCACCCTTTTCATCTGCCCTAACCCTATATTTTGGCCTGTTCTCCAAGTCTTTTTGCTGTTGATAATCTTTTCATTTTCTATGTAATTATATGTCAGCTGGTTCTCCTACAATTCCAAATGCATTGTCACAAAATGCTAAATATAAAGGATTTGATAGTTTGTGAAAAAACTTTTCCTAAGTAAATTCAGTTATCGTCATCTAGTAAAATCAAGTTTTTGTCTATATTGGCTACTGGATCACAGGATAATGGCTAGACAGACTTCGAAGGTGCATTTAGATGGTACAAACAAAATTAATAATGGCATATCTGGCTGATGGTGGTGATAAAGGTATCTCAGTGGGCAGTCACCCACAGGTGTCAGCTGAAAGTGGAATCTTTAGGGTTGTTATGGAAAAAGAAAACAACAATGATTTCAAATATGAGCCCCCAAAAGAAGGGGTTGACTTGTAATTGGGCTGCTTCTTTTGTGGACATTACCATAGATAAGCAGTAGCAGGGATCTCTATTATTTTAAGATAGTTTTGCAGCAATATTTGAACATTACGAGACATTTTGGATTGTCCAACTGGTATATGATAATACCATACTGTAACTTAAATTTCTTAAAAAATTATATTCTGTTTCCAAAATGGTACAAATTGATAGTTTATGTTGTTTCATACTTTGACCATAATAGTTCTAGAGGAGAACCAGTGCAAATTTCAAGAGAAGAAATTAAGACCTAAATGAGCTTAAAGTCACTCATTACACTTTTTGTTGTTTTGTTACCTATCAAGTGTCAGGTACTATGCTATGTATTGTGACTTGAAAGAAATGATTAAGACACAGTCTTTGATCTCAAATAGCTGAAAGTCTTGTGAGGTAAAGGACTCTTTACCTCCTATAATGCATGATGGAGAAGAGGTTTAGACAGTATACCGTGTCAATGCTGAGGAAAACTGGCTAGTCTTGCCTGGACATATAGAAAGGCTTCATTTAATTATCTGCCTCCATATATGAAATTCTGCAATTTAAGTTAAAATGTTTTGCAAAGCAACCACTCATGCCACTAGAAGTTTGGAAAAGTTTTAACAACACCAGACAAAACAAGAAATCTGAATACATAAAACTTCAAATTCATTTTGTTTGAGCTAAAACATTAATCAAAAAATTTTTACATAGGAATGATGTGAATTTTCCATTTTTTCTTTCATCTTCCCATTTCCCATCTTCTTTCCCTTTTAATTTTCTCTAGCCCTGTCCAGGCTCCTGTTCCACAATTCCCTTATACATGGTCTCAATGTCTCCAACTAAAGGAAAGGACAAGACTCTCCAAGGAGGAAATGGACAACAATGTTATATTTGGGGGTTAAGAGGCTGCCTGAAAAGGAGGCTTTGCAGAAGACCATGAAAGGCTCTGTGTACTAGCTGTGGGGGTGTGAAATATGATTGTAACAACATAGAAATAGAAGAATGATTTCATTAGTGCACAAGAGAAATAATAATGATCTGGAGGACTGTTACAGAGGGATTTCACTATCACCTTTTGGCATAAGAGGCTATATTAGTTTGCTGGGGCTGCAATAACTCTCTCAAAGTTATAGAGGCTGGAAGTCTAAAATCAAGTTGTTGGCAGGGTCAGTTCCTTCTGAGAGCTGTGAGGGAAAGATGACCAGGCCTCTGTCCTTGACTTGTAGATGACTGTTTTTATGTTTACATAGTTCTCCCTGTATGTCTGTATCCAAATATCCCCTTATTATAAGGATACCCATCATATTGGATGAGGGTCCACCCTCATGACTTTGTTTTTTAACTTGATTACCTCTATAAAGACCTTATCTCTAATAACATCATATTTGAAGGTTGTGGGGTCTTAGGACTTCAACATATGAATTTTGAAAGGGTATAATTCAATCTCTAACAGAGGCCAATGGACAAGTATTAAATTATTGGAAATCACATAGTTTATCAGGATTAAAATCTACATCTGTTAGCTCCTAGTCCAGGACTCTGTCTGCTGTTTTGGAAGTAGTGCTAGAAAGCATGCTATTACCAGCCAGAATTGTGGTTTCAATAAGGCAGCTTCTAAAGTGCTGATATTTCCCAAAAAGAAATCAGCTTTTAGCAAAGGGATTGACTACTGTCCTGAGAAATGCTTAAGTTGGAGTACTGTTTTTAGCAACTGAATTGATTTTCTAATAGAATCTGGAAAGCAGAGTTACTCCTGCTGAGGTAAATGTCGTGCAGTAGTTTCGAGTGCTGTACCCAAGCCCTCAGTCATGCAGTATTACTCAGCACTAGCTAGTGACACTTTCAACAAATCCCAGGACACAGTTTGTCAAAAACTTAGATGCGATAGTTTGTTTTCACTGGTTAAAACCCCATTTTTCTTTTATGTGCAATAAGAAGATAGCTTTTTTTTAAATGTTTTCATAATGATGTTATAATGCTTAAATCATAGTATCCAAAACAAACCAAGGCAAGGGCAAAGTGGAAATAATATGGTACCTAAACTTGTAGACAAATCTCAAATTTGCTTTCCCTGATGCCATTGTTAGCTCATATGATGGTGAATATAGGATTTCTATGGGTGTTGTTCAGATGCTATAAACCATTCAACAGATAGTTACAACCACAGATAATTCAAATTATTCATTATACTAATTCATTGCACCATCAAATAGAAATTTGCTTAGCAGTACTAAAAAGACTTCATTACTTGAAGAAGTAGAACAGTTTTATTAGTTGTCAGAATTGTTATGCCAAGGCCATGTATCCTTTTTTTTTTAGGTAAGAGAAAGTGAATAACATTTCTTAATAAGCATGAGACTACACAGAGATGTCCCTCAAGGGTTTTGGAAACAAATAAAATGAACTTGCCCATGGAGAAGTAAATTGTAAAAGCAACAACTAATGGATCAGAGAAGAGGTAAGCAGAGTCAGGCTTAAATCTAGTCCAGTTATACACACATGTGCACACATACACACACACACACACATTCAAACAGTCTATGTCCATCAGGAAGGCAGTAGTTGGTCCTCATAGAAATAAAAAAGAGTCATACAGGTAGATTTAGTAGTGTCTATTCAGGTGCTATGTTGGGTAGAGAAATACTTAGCCCTCAGCTATCAGGTATTTCCAATCAATGTGGCAGGGATATTCCTCCAGTGGAGATGATGAAGGTAGTGACAGTTTTTGGAGTTTACTGACTTCTGGTGCCATTGGTAAACCCCTTACTTTGTAAGAAGGGTGTGTTAAGCCACCTTACAATGAGGCAATTCCATATTTAATTCATTCAAGTCCTCTTATTCAGATTCTACTCTGAAATAACTTCCTGATTTTGAGTTAGTTACCTGTGTAGTTTGACCATGGAGAGAGAATATAATATTAGAATAAAATGGTATATTCTTGCCCCATGTGATTGCTCAAGTTTAGCTGTAAACTAATACATTGACATTCTGGCATCTGTCCCTCAGACTTTTATGCATGTTTATTATCCTAAGGAATTTTTTAAGGCTATATTTAGGTAATGTTATTGCATTCTAAGAGAATGGGTGACTTAATCTGGACTTCCTATGGTTCTGTCTTGCTCCAGGAGACCTTCCTTTATATAACACCACTATCACTTCCTTCTCTTTTCCTATTTGTTTCTTCATGGAGCAGTAAGATGATGATCTCACCAGTATGTTTATGTGAAGTTTTTCTTTTGCTCTATTCTAAAGCAAGACAAACACATCTAATTGGCCTTAAGTCAACCATATACATGATCTAAGTCAAAAATTATTCTCTTTAAAACATATACACACAAACTGTTACTTTAAGAACTTAAGATTTCACTCTATTAACAATGAATCAGTTTCATCATAGAACTAATATTGTACCCTATGAGAAATACAATTTGCATTCCATTAGTTCATATTCGTAAAATGCTTCAAATTGAAATGTTTTGAGTGTTAAGTATTTTAGCCTCCTGAAGGCTTATTATTTATCATTAATGCTTCATCAAGAGATGACTATTTTTTACAACCTAGTTTTAGAATTCCATCAATAAGTTCAAATCTTCACAATAGGTCCTTGAACCTCCATTCTCAATAATAAGTAACATTTATCTCTTTGTTTTCTACACATTAATGGTATTAGAGTCTCCTATAGAGACATTAGATTAGGAATTATAAAACCAATGTGGCATGCAGTCATTGTCCTGATATTTTCAAACCATCAACAAAGAATGGAAAAAGGGGCAGCTGGGCCCTGACCTACCATGTGGGACCATATTATGCAGCAGGATATCTCTGCAAGAGTCACTAACTAGACTGCCTGTGTAAAGTTAGATAAGGGGTGAGCTTAATGTGGAGAAAATCTATAAATAATTATGCAGTTCACCAAGCAAGGTAACACTGTACCCTGTAGAGTCTGAATCAGATGACTCAGTATGTGAAGAAAAATATTTGTATTTAACTGGAATTTAATTTAGTTTCACATCCTCACTATAGGTTAATCTTCCCTAAAGTAGGTCACTAATTTGATAGTGTTTTGAAGTGTTAATTTCTTTAGCCATGTCTGTTATGCCTATAGACCAACTTTTATGGTTTGTAATGTAAATCCACACTGATCCAGACTAATTTGAGGGTTTAATTCTATGGTGATCAATGAAATGGCTAAAATGGAGACTACTGTCTGTTAACAAGAGGATTTCAAGTAAACGTCCTTCAAAACCTAATTTAATGAGAAAGGATTCATTTGTAAAAAAAAAAAACCACCATTTAAAATATTTGCTAATTATTGTCTCTAAATAGTCTCTGAATATTCACTTCTTAATTTATTTCATCAAAAATTTGCTTTTTCTTTATAGATAATGTCAAAGATATCTCCAGATCAACCCAGATCAATTTTTGTAACTCACCAAATGGCTTTGAGCACACTGTGGAAGGTGAGTGTTGCAGAGGAAAAATATTCCTCTCTCCATCAAGGTTCTTCTAGCTGGTTTAAGAATTAAATTGATATGAGACAGATTAACAAGAGAAAATCAAACTTAATTTTATACATACAGGAAATCCACACAGATACGGGATTCCAAAGACCGGCAGGCATAATGAGGTATATGTCATCCTGTCTAAGGAGAAGGGGGAAGAGATCTAGGACTTCGAAGAGAAGGAAGACAATTCACAGGAAGATGAAAAAGAGTAAATGTTTGGTAAACAAATGTTTGTAGGGCAATAGAGGAACAATGCAACATAGAGAGGAGTTTGATCAAACTGGCTTTGCTGTGCTCCTCCCTGTTTACCATACCTAGTTCATATTTTAATGTAGTTGTCTATGGTGAAAGATCTTTTCTGGAGCAGATCTTCTATCTAAATTGTTTTTATGCAGTTAAGGGGAAGATCAAAGTTTTCAGCTCTAATAATCTGCATGTCAAAGTGTGGCAGATTTTGGGGTGGCCTGCCCTTGGCTTCTACCTGGGCATTTTTATGTGGATCCTCACAGGCAGATATTGTCATGCAGAATGAAACAGAGCTTCCAGCAGCCTTGAAAGAAACATCAATTTTTACATCCATCAGAAGAACAATCTTCACTGTTTTTTTAATTATCCACCCCTAATCCTCCAGTACTCCTAGTAGAGGCTAATAACAGAGCCAGGTAATGTTATGAAAAAAATTCTACTGGTTAGTAGAGATGTTGCTAATCCAACTGATGAATGTCCACTAAAATACTTGAGCTCTTAAATTAACCTAATAACTCATGCTTTAAAGGAGCCAATAAATATCCCAGTTCATTTTGGCAATCCAAGAAGATATTTTATAAACTGGAAAAGGTTAAGAGATGTAGCTCAGTTTCTTGGGACAGTGTTTGACATACACTGACCTTATCCAAGGAAAAGCTATTCTTCCCTAGAATCTCAAGGCAAATACATAATTTTTCTGTATCCTTAGGTTTTATATATAGAAGACAGGAAAAGGTGCTGGAGAGAGAACTGGTGTTTATTGAACATCTATTATATTGTCAGCAAGTGGTAGGAAGTTACTTATACAAGTAGGCTTATTTCTAAAAAGTTCCTAGAAAGCAGACAGTGTTTATCAAATTCAGTGAACAAATAAAGAAATGTAATTGATAGCATTGTATTGTATAATTGAAATTTGCTGAGAGAATAGAACTTATCACCAAACAAACAAACAAACAAACAAACAAATAAATATGTGAGGTGATGGATTAACTAGACACAGGGTGGGGGTTTCCTTTCACAATGTATACATGTGTCAATCACCATGATATATGCTTTATATGCTTTAAATGACTTAAAGTTTTATTTGTTAATTATACCACAATAAAACTAAAATTTTAAAAAGAAAGGAAAACTCAAAAAGAAAAATCAACTTGACTCTAGAAGAAGAGAGATTTGAGCCAGGCTCTTTACGCCAACATAGCGGACATTAATTAATTATGGCTGGAATCCTTCAAAACCTTCTGTTTTCAAGAGTTAACATGCCCTTTAGTTAACAGACCAAAGGAGGAGAGAGGAAGCTACATAGGATTAGCTGAGGTAATAGTTATCCCTTAGTGTATTTTTCAAGGTAAATGTTCTAGTAGATTCTGTTTTGAATCACCATAACTTGATATATTTCGTGTGGAGGAGATTTGTTGTATCTCATGTGCATCAGTGAAAAATCATACTATTTTCAAATGAAACTTTGAAACTCAGATTATTTTTTATTGTCTTCACCATGAACAGTAAGATTATAGGTGTGCTTGATGCTAACTATATTACTATGTGCTTATATGCATAATTTTAGGGAAAACTCCAAAAAGAATTTTGACTATATTAGTAGTGAATGCACTTAAGCCCACTTAAGTAACATAGTTTCATAACCACATACCTATCATTAAGTTAGATTGGAACCAAAAGAAAGCCAAATCAGTAGTCATGCGATTAGCACCACAGAGTTACCTGGCTTGATCCTGATCTAAATATAGTCTAATTTACATGTCATGTTACAAAGTGAGTGTTTAACATTATTTTTTAAAATAATACTTTCATTTATCTAATACTTTTTCCTTCTTAATATGCTATTATTTAGGTACAGTTTAAATTAATAGTCTATTTGTCACTTCACCTCAGTGGTAATGTGGTTAGGCCATGGAGAAGTGCTATGAACAATTATATTGCACATGGCAACATGTAACCCAGTTGTCTACTTCCTTGAGTGTATCCAAGCCTCAGGCCTCCAGCTTTCTGGAAATACTCTTTGCTGTGATCCTCAAATAAAAGTGGTTTTATCCCCCTTCTTGGAGAAGAAACTTCAGTGTCCTTATAGATGTGGGTATTTTTCCATGGGCTTACTGTTTATATGAATTACCTTTTAATTTTCAATTTCCCCAAGTTTTCTATCTCTGCTGTATGTCTCACTTATTGTGAATACTATTTCTATTTTATATCATATTATTCCACCAAAGTAATTACTTAATTCCCAGAATACTACCAGCAAAATCCTACCTGGGAAGATTCTTCTATAACCTAGGACAGGTGAAATATTTCAACAGTAACTAAAATTCTAAGTGTAAAAAAGGAAAAAGATTGATAACTTTGTCTATATAAAAATAAAATTTTATTTGCTATATCAAGACATGCACAAACACACACACATACATACAACCATCACAGCAAAGTAAAAAGACAAATGACAAACTAGGGCAAAAACGCTTGCAATTTATGTCACAAAGAATTGATATCTTTAATATTTAAAGGGCTTCTAAAAATAGGGAAGAAAATAACACAATAGAATAACGGACAAGCAATATGAATAGCAAAATCATAGAAAAAGAAATATATGCATGAGGCTCTCAAATATATGAAAAGATGCTCATATATAATGAGATAAAATTGAGATACAGTTACTCATCTAATAGATTGGAAAAATTCAAAATTTTTTATTATCTTCTAGTGATGCAAAATCTAGACTCTATAGGATAAATAATCCATTTCATAAACATATAAATTTACAGGAGAAAGAGAATGAGAGGTAGAAAGCTTTAGAGTAAAAGAAATTTAAACTATATATCAATCAATTGCAATTTCCTTAAAAGATACTGTTTTGTGGTCAGTGGAAGAATGGTTTTTAGGGCAGTCCCTGAATTAGCAAGTCGAGAAATGGTTTAAAAATGTTTAGTTTCCTAGGATAGCAGCTGAGAGAAGGGTTGGTGGGACCCAGAGTAAAATAAACAGACAGTAAGGAAGGAGAAGAGACAGGAGGAGGAGAAGAGAGGAACTAGTGTTCTCAATTTAAAAAACATTTGAAAACATTTATGAGACAATCAGGAAAATATTTGAACACTGACTAGATGATTATGAAAAGAAATTATTGGTAAAAAATTTATGTGTGATAATGGAAATGTGGGATTTTTATTGTATTTTGAAGAAGGACATTGAAATATTTATGGATACAATGATAAGATTTTAGGCATTTGTTTCAAAATAATCAGGACAAGCAGGCAGCAAAAGATGAGGTATATTTAAAAAACAATATTAAGAGTGAATTGATCATTGTTTAAGTTACATGGTAACTTAATTATATTAATCTCTACATTTTTATGTTATTGAAATTTACCATAATAACAATTTTTTAAAGAATATCAAAGCAATATATGTGAAAAATCATCAGTTGTCCATCTGCAGCTTGCTTTACTATAGTATGTATCAAAATATTTTTAATTGTAATAAAAAAGGCTAAGTCTGTACCAAACTTTGAAAGTCTGAAGACAAAGACAAGGTTTATTTTTTTAAGACTGCATACTAATAATTCTAGCTCAAAATCAGACACTCTTGTTCTTTCATGTCCTCTAGCCATGTCTAACTGGTGAGCCACTAACACTAGTTCCTCTCTTCTCCTCCTCCTCTTGTCTCTTCTCCTTCCTTACTGTCTGTTTATTTTACTCTGGGTCCCACCAACCCTTCTCTCAGCTGCTATCCTAGGAAACTAAACATTTTTAAACCATTTCTCGACTTGCTAATTCAGGGACTGCCCTAAAAACCATTCTTCCACTGACCACAAAACCATATCTTTTAAGGAAAACTCCCCCCGAATTTAAATCAATCTTCCATGCTATAAATTCATTGCTTTATATATTAAATAGCTATATATTCTCAAAATCTTAGTTTTTTGATATTGTCATTGACTTACACCATTCATACATTAGAAAATCAGTTTGTTAGGATTAAATTACATTATGTTTCTTACCTGCTTATATATAGACTATAGACTCATTTTATTTACTGTTAGAAATATATATAGGGACATATATGTAAAAATATACATTATATATTATATATATATATCATCAAAGAAACAATTTTAATTAGTTCTGAATTAAAAAACCATCACATAACATGATAAACTCATCTCTTAATCTTTAATTTTACAAACTCATTTTAATTGTTTTTACCATTTAATTTCCTCAGTATTCTGCAAAATCCATGAGCCATTACAACTACATAAGTTTCAACCTACTGGAAAACTTTTGTAGGACTTCATAGTTAACTTTATTCATCTGTAGCATTTTTTTTGTGCTATGCACAATTACTATTAACTGCCATATCAAAAGTCATTCTTTATTATTTCAACAAACATTTATTGAATCCCAGACAGTGTATTAGTTCCTGACAATAGCAAGGCATCACTTTATTCTATATCCCTAAGGATCTTCTGACAGAGTCCCATTTCTTTCCAAGGGTATATGGCTCTTCAGTGTAATTCCAGCTTCCCTTGCAGCTTCTGTAGTTAAGATCAAAAACATGTTTTTGGTTCTTTTCTATGTTTATTCAGTACATGAAACCCTTGACTCTTTTAGAATTCACATATCTCAGAGAAGTACACCATTTACTTAGAGGATCTGTTGATTTATTTTAGTCTGGGATAATTGTTTTTATATTGCTTCTGGAAAAAAAGGAAATATATTCAAGGAAAGATCCCCAAACCCAAATGCAAACTTATATACTGAATTATTGCTTAGTTTAAATGCAGGTGAATGACTGCATTTAATGACTTGGAAAGGCTAACTATACAAAGGATGATCATTTTTAGAAGAAGCTAGAAACAGCATTCTAACTTTTAGGAATAGTCAATGATGAGTTTTTTTCAGTGATGTCATGTCTCTGATATAAGGTCATCTGGTAAGTCTTGGAATACATTTTTGCTGCAGGGCAAGGAAGTTTCTTTTCACCATATGCACTTTGGTTGATTAGTTATTAAATTCACGATTGTAATTGAATGTGAAATAAGAAAATAAACCTAATTCTTTTTTCCTAGAAGCAAGTTTTTGTTGTTGTGTTTTGTTTTTTGAGAACTAGCACATCATTTAACTAGTAGGTTTGGGAAGGATTCAATAACCTTTTATTTGAGCCCTCCCAAATACAATAGCGACATTATTCCCCATGGTTTTGGTTCTTTCCTAGCTCCTCTTACTCTGAAATTTCTGATTTAATGCACAAGCTCATGTCATACATTTTAGTCCTGAGGGAAATTACTGTGACCTGTTTTTCTACTTTCTTCAGGGAGTATATTTTTCTCCACTTTCCCCTCCCCTCAGTTGTTGGCTATTTCTTACCAGCTACACTCCTCTAAATCCTCTTTCTGGCAGGGCATGCCAGCTGTCTACTGAGAGTGCATCTAATCTTGGCCCCTGCCTATCATTTGGCCTTTTTAAAGTGGTCTCGGTTTAACATGTTGTGTAATAAAAATAAATAGGTTTGCCTCCCTGAGTGCAATGACTCACCCTCATTAAAGCCACTGCTGCCTTAAATGACACTGATTTTACCTTTTCTTCAGAGTAGCAAAGCTAACACACATATACTTTCCAATAGAATAAGGAACATAAGATTCTTGTATTTTAGTTAATTCACATTTATGGATCACATACTATATGCATGAACCAGGAACTTGTGACCAACATGCATAGAGGAAAAAAAATCCAACAACGATTTCATCTCAGCATGTTTATATTTAATATCCACAATCTGAAATCTCCAAATCTTTCAAGAGTTGGTATCTCAGGAATTCCTTCAGCTGTGCATTTTTGACTTTTTACAGCCTTGAAAAGAATGTATATTTTAATTGCCTTTGCTTTCCTATGGTCAGATTCTTCTACCCACACTGCATGCCTCTGTCGGCTCTGCCTGCTTCTTAGACAAAAAGTCCTATAGGTGCTGGATGCACTTCTGCATATGTTTTTCCCCCCATATGTCCAGACTTCTGTAAACCTATAGATTTTATAGATGTGCTATACTTTAATTCTTTTAAATTACAAAGTATTAAAGCTGGCTGGCAAATATTAAATAGCTCCTTATATTAGTTTGTTCAAGATCTAAGTAACTTATTTTGTAAAAGAATGAACATGAACCTGACGAGGAAAGGTCTATTAAAATTTGATTTTGATCATTTGTTTTATGCATTCCTGTGTTATATTACTCAGTTCACCTAGTAAATTTTCAAATGCATTATTTATGTATCATACACAGATAAGTAAAAATCCTGTATAGTATTGGTAAAAGTTAATACTAATTAAGACACAGCACTTTTCTTTGAAAAAATAGCTTTTAAAATATATTGTTATAAACAAAATCAACTGATTAGTAGTTTTACCCTAGTGTTCAAATAAATATTCCCACCTTGAAACCATGAGTCCCTGGATCAACACTATATGGGCAAATCATTTATTTAAGTAGTAGGCAGTAATTCCAGGCTGTCATCTGCCAGTTGTTACATGCCAAGGCCATTTGATATGGACAGTCCTTTCTAAAAGGGGAGGAGAAAGGATCGACAGTTTCTGTCAGTGGCTAAGTTCACACACTTAGAGGGGAAAATTATAGGGCTTTAAAATACATACACCTGAGATTAAAGAATAAATAAACGAAATTATTGTAGTTTTACATGTTAAAACTCAGGGTTTTTTAATGGAAAGTTCCCCTTGTGGGTCAGTGATTCTCTCTGTCCATTTATTTGGCTCTTAAAATGCTGTCCTTTTAAAAGAGGAAGTTGAAACAAATTTCAAAATAGAAAGTTAAAATTCAAGGCGAGCTATTACCACATATTTTGCATAAAAATAGTTCTCTTACCAGGAAGAAAATTGATTCAGATTCTAGCTAATTTTTCAAGCTGTTTTCCCAAACTGTTTTAAATCTTTTTAAAAATTACCAGTTTCAAAAGTTCTCTTTTGTGGTATACATTTTGAATTAAAAAAATGGTTCCATAGGTTTTGGAAACCTTTCCTTCTGAAAGACACTTAGAAGTTAGCTAGGTGAATAAGTTCATCTGGGTTTCAAGGAGTAAAGAGTGGGGAAGAAAAATGTGGCAGTAAGAGAGAGCAGTGCAAGTGAAGTTTGGGGACAGAAGGATGGTGGTGCCTTGGTTAGGTTGTCCCACCCAGTATAGAGTACTAAGGGCACTGGGCCAAGAGCCTGGGAGCTTTCAAAGGCTGGCAAAAATGTGTGAGACCTCAAAAATCTAATTCATTTTTTATTTTGAACTAAAAAATGGTGAAACTCTAAAATCAAATCAATCAATTCCTAAATACCTTAAAATATGGTTAAAAATAGAATGTAGACTCCGTAAAAGTAAGAACTTACCTGTTTTGTTCACTGATGTATTTCAATACCTAAAATGGAGTCTGGCATGTAATAGCCCCCTAATAAGTATTGAATGAGTAAATGAATTAAATTCAGTTCTGTAAAATGTGGCATTATGGCAACCAGTCAACTACAACTCTACTCAAAACTTACATTGTTACTTGCAAACTATTGTTCATATGGAATACAGGTTTACTGTAATGTTTAATAAGATGTAGATCTCCAAAAGGATTATTCCCAGGAAACTGGGAGAGTCTGAAATAGTCTGAATCCTGGAAACCAGCAAGTAGTTAGAAGGTATGAGCAGGTGGAAAAGTAAGCAATGAATCTGGAGGCATGAGCAGGAGCGACGCTACGTAGGGTTTTGCTGTGCTAAGGTGAGAAGCAGCAGATTCATCCTGAAGGGAATATGGAGCCATTAAAAACATAAGGAATGGAAGTCAGAGTCACATTTTAAAAGGGGCACTCTGGTGTTCACTTTGATAATGAATTTGGCTGAGATAAGACTGTAGTAGCTGGAGACAAGGTAAGAGGTGGTTGTCACAATCTTAGGATAAAATGAAGATGGATTGATCTATAAGGTCATTCCCATGGGAATGAGACAGGAATTGACTTAAGTCTAATAAGGAGATAATATTAGTAGAATTGGTAGCTATTTAGTGGTAGAAGTATGAAGGGAAGCCTTACGAATGAATCTCAGGTTTGTAGCTGAGTCACTAGATGAGATGGATGATAGTACCTCTCCCAGAGAGGAATAGTAATGGAGGAAATGTTTATTAAATTAATTGATTGATTAGTTGATTAATGTAAAGAAGTCTCTAGTCCATCTCCAAAATTTACCATCAAGTAGACCTTTAATAAATTACTTAAATCTTGTTTCCTTCATCTGTAAAAACAAGGGCAATTGTATCTACTCAACCTGCTTCACAGAGTTGATTTGATGAACAAATGTAAGAATATATTTTCTGATTTTCAAAATAGTTAACATTTTATACATATAAAATATTATGTAGGCTATAAAGCATGATTTTAAAAATGGGCTTTCTTGAACCCACCAGAAATACATTTTTAAAAGGATACTACAGATATTATTTAATTAGTATGCTTCTCTCCATCTCATCCTCAGCAATAATTACTATCAAGAGTTTTATGTTTAACATATTATTACTTTAAAAAATAGTTTTATTTGTATATGCATATAACTCCAAATAAGATATAACAAAGTTTCTGTTTTGGGCTTTATTCAAGTGATATCATCTGGTCTTATGCACATTGCTTTTATTAATTCAATATTATGTTTTCATTATGATTGTAAGACTTGCATATAAAAGCAAAAAAATTGAAATACAAAATAAAACTAGAAACAACCCAAATGTCTATCCACAGAATGGTAACTAAATTGTGATATATTCTCCTAAAGGAATATTATGTAGCAGGAAAAATTATAGATGAATATAGCAATAGAGAAGATGTATTATTACATACTTTAAAAAACTGCAAGGTGTGCAAGTGTAATAAATAATACTTTTATAAATTCTATGTCATTAAAAATAAATAAAAGCAAATGTTTAATAAGGACAATCTTTCTTATTAAAACAATAGTAAGATTTTAGTAATTATGAACCAGGAAGATTTTTCAGTGAGAAGAGACCTTGTTGTTTTCCTCTTCAGCTTTTACTTTTGCCTTTATGTTCTTTTCCTACTTAGTTGGTCAGTTACCATTACCACTAGCTTCCAGAGATGACTATTTTCCTTCTCTAATGTGTAAGCATGTATTAAGAAATATTTCTGTATGTAGCAGGGTTCAGTAACAAGCCAATCTGTTTATTTTATCCCACTCAAGGACAAAGTCCAATTTCATTAAAATTAAAACATTGCCTGATTTAAATCATGCGAGATTTAGCATTTTACTTCAGTAATGGAGGCTGCTCTGTTTCTCTAAGTTTTTTAAAATATTGAGAATTTTTATATGCCCCAAATTAGATCCAGAGCTGAAGAATTTATTTTTTTAAGCTCTATAAATAGATCTAAGTGTTGTAGTGCTTGATAATAAATCCTATGGAATCAAGTTATTAAAAATATACATGCCTACAACTAGGAATTATTATATTTGATTTATATCTTTTCACCTGTATCCTTAGTATTTAAGGAAGACAACAATGATTACTAAGATGTCAGTCCAAATCAGCACAACTTTACTTCAATCCATATCCATTATAAAAGGGTAAAGTTTAAATTTTTGGTGAAAAAACAAAGGAGGAAATCTTGTTTATGCTGCCATCTCAACATAAGCAGCACATTCCTCATCTAAGGCGTAACTTTCAATTTACTAGCACCACACCATTGCTTCACTTGTCATCTGTAAGTACATAGAGATATCTCTGTAACATATATAATTATGTATATATTTTATATTATGTGTGTATGTATACATATATTTATCATAGTTCAGTTAAATAAATATTTTATTTCTTCTGGTAATAGTTAACACTTCCATAACTTACCCTCTGTCAGGCACTATTCTAAGCACTTTGCTTAGAACAACCTGTGAGGTGAGTATTCCTATTGTCCACATTTTTCAGATGAGGCAACTGGACCCAAGGAGGTTAAGTAATGAGATCAAGGTCACACAGTTCATAAGTATTAAACCTGGGATTCAAAATCACATTCTGGCTCCAGGCACCCTGCTCTCAAACCTTATCCTGTTTTGTTTTTATTGAACAGCTACATAAAATGAAGCCACTTAAAATATATGTGTAAAGAGTTAAACTAGCAGCCCAACCCAAAGAAGATATTTTGAATTTGCTTAGTTATTTTGAAAATTAATCTTCAAAGTCTTTTTTACTTAATTAAGTAGATACATTTTCTTTTTTGCATTAGCCCAGCCTATGAGGCTAGTTCACCACTTCTAGCATAAGGACTACTCTTAACTATTTCTGCTCTCCTCAACCTCATGTGATTCCTGTCAGATACTCAAAAAACTTTTGAGAAGTTAAATAAGGAGTGCCCAGTGCAACAAATTGGCAAATTAAAGGAAGTTTTGGGATAACTGGGTGCTTCAGATTGAAATTTTGTTCTTGGGAAACAATAAAATATTTCGGCATGAATTAATCAGATGGGTAGCCCATATTAATCTATTTTATTGGAGAATAATAGTTGATCACTAATTTAATTACCTTAGCCAAATACTTTTGCCTTTGAGTCATAAAGTACCAGAGATTATACCTGTGGTTATTTTTAACAGAGTCCAAAAATTGAACTTGAATATTTGAATACATAGCATTCTGATAATACCGTAATGTTGTCTAACAGCATAAACAAAATGTTATTCGACTGTGAACATTTTCAGTGATATTGTAGCATAAAAAGTATTGCAATACATTATAAAATCGACTAAATTTCAGATTCTATTAAAAACTAGCTGAAAGGGTACAAAATTTTCAAATGAAGAAACGTTTAAAGCATTTGCTACTGGACTCAGAGACACCGAGAAGTGACTGGCGGTTGTCACTGGGGAGGGTTGGGGTGGGTTTGTGGGGTAGGTGAGTGGGATAAAGAGGCCCCAAAATCTCAGTCATAATATAAGTTGGTCACAGGGTTGGAAGTGCAGCATGGAGAATATGGTCAATGGTTCTGTAACGTCTTTCTTTGTTGATATATAGTAATTGCACTCATTGGGGTGAGGGTTTAGTAATGTAACTGTTGAATCATGGTGTTGTATACTTGAAACCAATACATTAGCATAAATCAGCTATACTTCAGTTAAAAAATACAAGAAAAAAATAACAAAACAATAAAGCATTTCTCCCTGTGTACAAAAGAAACCTTAACAAACGGTGAAATATAGCCAAACTTTAATCTTCAAAATATTTTAATGGAGGGAAATACAAAATAAAATATTTGTAAGTTTCCTATCTTTATCATCTGGCACTTACAGATAAAATACACATAAGAGAGGTAAATCAGATTCTTACCCCAGCAATCTCTATATAGCAAGACTGAGTCAGTTATCGCAGTAGTTCTGTTCGTTCAATTAATATTTATTGAATACAAAGGGCACTGTACTAAGTGTCTGTTACAGCACATTGCACATGCATATGGTACTTTAAAGCGCTTCCAGCATTCACAAGTATTGTCATGTTTTGAGTTATAAGGTAGGCAACATTAGTGTCCTTATCATATTGCAAGTGTGGAAACTGAGGCCCAAGATGGTTAATTATACTATCCAGAGTCACAGAAGTGGTGGAACAGGCTACAGAAGCAGTAATAGTAGTAATAATAAAAAGGAGAGAGGAATAGAAATAGTCCATCAAAAGGTTCTGCTTCATGAAAGTCTTGATTTGAAAGTAATGTTAAATGGCTTGGCCATACATGGACTACACACCAAAGTCACTTTATCATTGAGGGTCATTGAGGGTTAAATTTTTTTTTTTATTAATACAGACCAAGTTCCAATAATAATACAGCTTTTAAATATAGTTCTTATATCATGCTTTTCTCTCTTCTTGATTAAACTTAATTGAAAAAATAAGCTTCAAAAAAAAGCACCCTAAGAATAAATAGGGTTATGTAATGAGCAAGCATTATACATGATTTCTTCACTCATGTGGAACACCTATAACCCACTAATGAGTTCACCACTTGTGACGTACTAAGGCCTTTTGTTTCAACTAGGTTAATCATATTTTATGACCAACCATTATGTCTCTTGTATTCATGTATACTACTATTTCATTGCTAGGTACAGTATTTATACTTTATGGTCCAATTTATTATTTGGCTGCATCTGAAAACCAAGTCTATATGAATATTTTACTTGATATGCAAAATATACTAAACTGTATAAAATAAATTGTATAAAAAGGCATATTTTAGAAAAATAAGAGAATTGGACAGGGAGTTCTCAAGCTTTTCCATTCTCAATGTCATCACACTAAGAATGCAAAAATTCTTTTGGCCCACTATTGATGGTAATAATGGCTATTATTTATTGAGCATCTTCTCTGTGCCTCACTTTTTATACATTTATATATCCGTTATTTCACCTAACTGAATCTTTAAGTTGGACGTATACAATAGTTATCTTCATTTCACAGCTGAGGAAACTGACATTCATCAAGGGTAAGTAACTTTTCCATGTCACAGAATGGCAAATATGAGCTTTTATTGCACCCTGAACCCTCTGTCAGCTACAGCATAACCTTTGCCTACCCCCACTCCTTCCACCCTCTCAGGCCAGCAGGCAGAGGTTCTGTATTAATTACTGCTTCATTATCTCTGCAGCTCATTTATTTAGTTATTCATTCAACATACATATATTGAATACCTACTACAGATCAGGCATAGTTTTAGAAACTATGAGGACATAAAGTAACAAGACAAAGTCCCTACCTTTAAGCATTTATAGACTCAGGGCTAAGTCAGGCAACAAGACATAAATAAGCAAGATAATGTCAGGAAGTGATAAGTTCTGGGAAGATAGAGTGAAGAGATGGAGAATGCAGGAAGGGGGACTGGTGGGAATAGAGAGAGTCTATTTTAAAATGAAAGACATTTCTGAGGAGGTGACATCAGAGCTGAACCGAGAATGATATGAAAAGACACCGGGTGATCTGGGGCTGAACACTCCTGGCAGAGGGAACACCAAGTGCAAAGGCATAAGGCAGGAACAAGTTTAGTGTGTTCAAGGAATAACTAGAATGTCAATGTGGCTGAAATATAGTGAACTGAGAAGAAAAAGATAGGAGATGTGGTTTGAAGAAATGAACAAATGCCTGATCTTGTAGAGCCTTATGGGTCCTGGTAAAGAGTTTGGTTTTATTTTAAGTGCTGTAGGAGGCCCCTGGGGTATGTGGAAATGTTCAGGTCTTATTTAAACTTACAACCAGTTTAGCTCAGGCTTAACTCTAACCACTGTCTATTATCCTATTGTGATGGAGCAGCTGCCTCAACTGTCAATTGATCTCTTAGAATTTCTTCTGTTTCCTATGGGTTTGCTTGATAAATTTTACTTCCTGATACTGATGTCAGAGCCACATTAGTTTGATACACATTTTGGATGCCTTGACACTGCCCTGAAGGTGTGCTACAATTCACTAAAATTATCTTTACTTTCTCTTCCCCAATGCTGATAATCTCAGCTAGATGTTAGAGAAACATCAAGGGGGTAAAGGTGGGAGATAATTCTCTTTAAAGTGTGGCAAACTGACATCACTTACTAAACTCCATAAGAAATATTCACATTTTAAAGGGAGTTCATGTTAACCCAAATGAATTTTTAATCTATAGAGTATCATAACTTTAATAAATTGACTTGAATTATAATAAGGTGACTTGAGAATCACCACACATACAGATATCCCGAGGGTTAGCCCTTCTAAATTAATTCTGCTTTACCAAGTTCCTTGACTTTCTTACCTTATGAAAAGTACCTTAAAAAATCCATAATTTTTCCTACACTCATTCTCTTGGCAGTGGTATGGAGGAGGGGACCAAAGGGGAAAAAAGGATGTGTCAGAGGCAACTTTTTAAAAATATATATTAGTTTTAAGTTAAGGATTCATATTGTAGGTATATACACACAAGTATATATTTATTATATTTATGCATAGCAGGTGTACAAATCATTTCTAGACAGAATGAATTCCAATATATGTAATAAAAGGCTTCAATTTAATTAAAATTTGAATCCCAAGATTATTATTAAAATTCCAAGTCATTTCTACAGTCTTGAAAAGTAGTCTTAATCATTTCTCTAGAATTTTGCCCATAATTCAGTCAAACTGGTTAAGGGAAAGGAACTAGGGATAGCAATTATTTTATTACACATGTATTTGAATATAGTAGCCTAGTAAATGCTTTTGATTTTATGTAAAGATTATCCAGTACAAATTTTCATACATGTAAGATCTCAGAAATTTTATTACTCTTACATCTAACATTTATAAGTGGCTTCAATGACATCAGAAATCAAGAAAGGAGAGATAGAAAACCCAAGAGAAATGGATCTAGGCCAGGAGAACTGCTGGGCAACAGACCTGGAAAGCAACTAGTCCTGCCCAAAGTAGGAAAAAATGGAAAGAAACTTTTGGGGAAAACTTGATTTGATAGATTTTCTGATATGACAGAGTTTGAAAAAAATATATGATAAAAGCAAATGGTGTAAGAAAAATAAATGCAGGAAGTAACACCCTGAAAACCAAAGAGACAACAATAAATGAAAAATCAAACTAAACGCCTGGACTCCATAGTGTATAATATTTGCAGGGTAATTGTGTAAATACTCATTGATTTAATTAAAATCATCTATATAGCTATACAGGAGAATGGGTGAGGGAAGTTGTTTGGGTCATATATCAGCTAAATCTCTCATCTGTCTTCTTAGGAATTGAATACATGTCTCATAGACAAAAGAAGAAATGATCTGTTATTAATAGAGATGAAGTATACTATCTTCACTGTTAATTAAGAGAGTTAAAAGTGATCCCGACTCTGGTTATTATCACTAGATTCCCATCTCCCACTGTTCATTCTGGTGTGCATGACTTGAGCTGTACTGCAGTGTATTGGGAGCTAGAATTCTAGTAGCATTTCTGGTGTCAATTCCATTTGTGAACTTAGAAGAATCACTGAGCTACTGTCTTATTACCATATCGTTTTACTGATTCGAGAAACATATTGAATGCCTGCTGTATATTAAGTACTATGCCAGAACTATAAAGCAGTAAACTTTATACTGAAAGAATGATTGTATTTCTTTAATTTTGCTTTCTTGTAAGTACATGTAAAAAAAAAAACCCGCCAGAAATGTGGCATATGGTATGTAGGGGTCAGTTTCAAAGGTTTTCTTTTAATTTTGAACTTGACCTTATGTGGGTATTTTCTAACAAAACAAGCAAACCAAAAGAAGCAGAGACAAACGCGTAAGAATCTTGTATTTCCTGCTTGTTTCCTATGAAGCATTGCTAAAAAGTTTGTGGACTAGGAACTATTTGTTCTGTGATAATCTTTGTCTATCTCCATCAGTTACTCAATCATTAGATACACTGTTCATAAGAAAGAACTTATTAGCAGACTAAACTGTTAGAAAACAATCTTTGTGGTATTTTTAAAGTGCGATTTAGATCACACCAGTTATCTGTTCAAAAATATCCAAAGTTTCCATTTTGCCTACAAGACAAAATTCAAATGTTTTCTCTTCTATATCTGTCCCTTCCTTCTCTCTCCTTCTTTTCTCTCCCCTTTTCTTTTTCTTTTCCTTCCTTTCCTAAACTAGTCAGTGATAAAGCCATTGGGTGGGGTAGAATAAGGCAGACATCTGTGCACAGGGGCTTCCCAGAGTGGAGAGTCAGAGCCCAGGCAGGGTGAGTCAGGGCGGAAGCTGTGAATGTCTGAGTCTGATGAAGGTGAGGAGGAAAGAAGATCCATTTCAAGGTAGCAAGGTCCACATAGAGTCAGGAGAGCATCCACATAGAAGAAAGGTCAATGTAAGTTACACAAAGTTTGGTTACATACAGGATGGATCAAACAAGTAACAATATTAAGGAAAATGGGAGTCTGACTTCCCAATGTTTGGGACTGGTTTCAAATGCAGAAAGGAAGACAACTAAAATGGGCCTCATGTTGTTGCATTGTGATTGGAGGTACATGTTCTGGTTATCTCCTGTTGCATTATAAATCACCCCAATAATGCAGTGGTTTAAAACACAACAATCATTTTGATATTTCTCATGGCTTCTGTGCATCAGGAACTTGAAAAGAGCACATTGGGACAGTTTATCTCTGGGGACTCAAATGGGAAGATTGAAAGTTGGGAGTGACTTGGCAGCTGGGAGCTAGAATCATCCAAAGGCTCACTCAGGAGTCTAGAGTTTGATGTTAGCTATTAACAGGGGATATTGGCTGGAACACGTATATCTGTCCTGTCTTTGTAGCTCTCTGCTTCTTCACAGATGATGACTCAACTCCAAGAGCAAGCATCCCTAGAGAACCAGAAAGAAGCTGTATAATCTTTTAAGACCTAGACTGAGAGGCACCATAGCCTCATTTCTATCAAGTTTTAGCTCAGGATGGCATAACAAAATACCAATGGGTGGCTTAAACAACAGAAATTTATTTTCTCATAGCTTTGGCGGCTGGAAGACAGAGATCAGGGTTCCCTCCTGGTTGGGTTCTGATGAGACAGCAACCATCCTACTGTATCTTCACATGGGAGAGAGAGAGACAGAAAACAAGCTCTCTAGTGTCTCTTCATACAAGGAGACTAATCCATCATGAGGGCATCACCCTCATGACCTCATTTAAACCTAAGTAATTCCCACAGACCCTCTTCCAGATACCATAACATTGGGATTTAGGGCTTCAACATATGAATTTGGAGTACACTGTTCAGTCCACAGCACCCACCAACTCAAGGTAGGTGACAGACGTAGATCTCACTTCTGGATGGGAGAAGCATTAATGTTATGTTGTAAGAACATCATATGGATCATATGGGATGGGAGCTTTTGTCATGGCCATCTTGGAAAATACAATCTGCCATATATATGCATGTATATACACACACATACATTTACACACACACGTGTGTGCGTGTGTGCATATTTCCTAACTCTGACCAATGAGGGGGCTCAAGAGCAGCAACTGTGCCCTACTTCAATATCAATGATCACACCTAGTGCCCATATCTTGACTTATAAAATTCTTCATTTTAAGGAAATAGGGCTTGTTGGGGAAATGGCTGATTCAAGAGCTAGGAAAATAACAAAATAAGTTTAGAACGACTTGTGACAAATCAAAGACTGATAAGGGATGCTAAAAGGGCATAGGGGTCAGCTTAAATGAACTGCACTGGTCAACTCTGGAACCATTCAAGCATCAAAATAAATGCTGAAAGTAATTGATTATAACCCATTGAATTAAATACATAAATATATAAAATATTTTTGTGAAGAATTGGATATGTACATAGTTTCATATTACCTCCCCATGCAAATATTTATTATTTGCAAAAGCAGAAGAAGAATTTCACAGTGGGCAGACACTCTCTTAATCATGTGATTGTCATTAATGGAACAAGTTAAAATTATATATCGCTTGATAGGATGCAATAAGAAAAGTATAGCCTCTCTTCTGTGATATTCCTGCAAAAGATGCATAACTTGAATCAAAGCATGGGAAGCATCAGACACCCAAACTGAAGAAAAGTTATGAAATAACTGACCTGTAGTCTTTAATGTGTCAAAGTTCTTAAAGTCAAATAAAGGCTGAAGAACTGTTCCAGACTGAAGAAGACTGAAAATACAAAATAAAACATGTAGTTCTGAACTGGATGTGTTTGCTGTAAAGAGCATTATTAAAACCGTGACAGAACTTAGGATCTGAAAATTACATGATAGCAATGTGTCAGTGTTGGTTTTCTGATTTTGAGATTGTATTGTGGTTATGTAGGAGACTATCCTTGTTTGTAGGAGATACACAGTAAAGAATTCAGGGGGTGTCAGGTCAGCAATATATTCTCAACTGGTTTAGGGAAAAAAGATTTTTGTTTCCTATACCTGTGCTTTCTTATAAGTGGAGATTGTTTCAAATTATATTTTTTAAAATTACAGAAGGCTCAGTATACATTGTTAGTGCATGTTGCTTAGTATCATATCCACAAACCTTCCATTTTTGTATCTCATCTTGTATCTAACCACTTCCCTAACAATAACCACATGCTTTAATTGGAGAGCTGGTCAAACCTTCACTCATCCTTTTCCAGGAATACCTGTTTCTCTCCTCTCTTCTGAAAAATACTTCCTTATTCTTTATGAATCCTCGAAATGCTTGTTCTCTTGTAGAACCTTTTCATTTCTCAAGAATACATTTACTTAGTTCCTCTGTGCCCATCATCTTTGTACATTACTCTGTGTCTATTGTATATAATACAGTACATGTCCTGGAGGAAAAGCCTACAATGTATTCATCTTTGCATTCCCCGGACTCATCACAATCCTTATAATATAGGAGCAGCTCAACATCTTGTGTTGAATGAGCAAACACTAAATTAATGAAAGAAGTGTTGAAACTGCTTAATATTGTGTTTCAAATGAAGTTCTGTTGTAACTTAATCTTTGATATCACATAAATTTGTGGACATGTATTCTATTGGAAAGCTTGTAATAGTCCTGTTGTATATGTATTTCATTATAAGTCCCTTCAAATCATTTTTGGAGTAGAACGGAAAGAAAGAAGGAAATAAGGAAGAAAGGAAGAAAGAAAAGAAGACAGATTAGAAGGGGAAAAAATTTTGAGTCCAGGAAATCTAGTGAATTGGCTAAACTTCCCATCTCTAATGTCTGGTCAGCACAGCTTCCTGGGCACAGCTACTTCGGGATGGACAAGCCTGCATGTGACTCCAAACTTGGCCACTTTTCAGTTTTGAGACCTTGGGTACACTAATTAACCTCTATGATTCTTAGATACCTCACCTATTAAATGGAAATAAAATTGTTAAATCCATAGGTTTATTGTGGGGGTTAGAGGGAAGATTTTAAATAAAGAGCTTAGCATTATGCTTGGAATATTGTAAGTGCTTAGAAGGTGGTAGCTATTATTTTCATTATCCTTAAAATTTCGATACCTTGTACTGTTTAACTGATGAACTATCACCTTGTCTTACTTTACCAATAAGTTAACAGAATAAATTGAAGGTATGAAGCAGCAAAACCCTACTTCTGAAAAAGCCAGGATTTTTTTAATCTACAAAAATGTCATGTTTATGATTACAGGTTTTATTTTCAATTTTGTTTTTTTCCAAGTCAGATGTATTTCCAAGTTGTGTGTAAGAATAGCAAATTGGACATTTTGCACATATAAAACACCTTCTTTGGTTTTGACAAGATGAGAGGTATATTGTGCGTAGTTCTTAGGATCATTTTCTTACTTTCCAGACAAAAGGTTTTCTGCTGCTAATCTGTCAGTCTTAAATCTCATGGGGTATGCTCTCTTCAACCATCCTCTCTCTTGTTTTTTGAGTAAATAATTATGTGATGTTTTCCTCCTAATGCATACATTGCTCTAAGCCCGAGCTCTCTAAAAGAAAAATTTACATGGAAATGAGTCACATAGTAAGTATTAATGGTGTTTTGAAGTAATAAACAGCAGCTATAATGGCTTTCAGCCAAGTCAAACTAAAAAGATAAAATAAAGTAGAGGTTACTGAGTTCATGCTCATGTTATTTTTCACATCACTTCTCTTAGAGTTAGAAAATCCATGAGGAATAACAATCAAATACCTCAAACTGGAGGCAACAAAAGAATTAGAAGAGTAAGCCCAAGATACCACAGTTCTAACTTTAAGGTCAAGGAGAGTGAGAAACCTCAGCATATAAAGCCATTCAGTCTGTATTTGTCTGGCTCCCTATAACCCCCAATATTACATGTGAATTTCTATGGTGTTGCTGTCCACATTCCTCACATGAATTGCTGAAAGAGTTTATACACAGCATCTCTATCTTGTATGAAGAAAAAACATTATTTTGAAAATGTTATGAGTGGATGAATCACAGTACACAGACACACTAGTGTGATTATCACTGATAAGTCCCTCTCCTCCTGTTCTGTACTTGTATTGCTGGGTCTTTAACAGTGCTCCAGAGCTATATTTTTCACTGAATTTCAGAGGGCACCTAACAAGCCACCCATGATTTGGAAGCAGTGAGCAGGAGGATTAATGAGTTACTTAGCCCCCTTCCTTTGAATGAGTATTTATCGATTCTGACAGAGGCATAAGGAAGTGAATGATAGAGAGGAGAGTAGTGTACCTTATCTGGCTTTCTGCCTTAATTTATTTGTGAAAATAAATTAATATTGATGGCAAATAAAACTTTGCATGAAAGACAGGACACAGAAAACTATAATGGTCACAGAATGAGAGAGGAACTGAAAAAATCCAGTTTTCAGTCAGATGCTATTTTTATAATCTAGGATTTTAGGCACACATATGCTATTTTAATATCATGCATATGAATGCATTCACAGAGTTAGATGCAGTTTACAGCCTTAAAAACAAGGTTTTCCTAACTTGCAGCACTGTAAGCTCAATTTCATGTATCTGGATCTGAAAAAAAATCATATTGTGTCCTTTTAGTCACATATATCTTCACTAATAAAAGAGATTTCTGGTGTTTGACCAGTGGCACCTTTGTTAAAGATGCATTAAGTCCGTGGAATAGACCTTATTTCTGTATAGCTGTAGAGGCTCTGAAGGTCCAGCAGTGATAAACATCTGTCACTTAAATAAGATGTAAATGACTCAGAAGATACAATTAATGTGTGCGTGTGTGTGGGAAGCAGGGAATTGTTTGCTTGCTTGCTTTTTTTGGTTTGGTTTGGGTTTTGCTAAGGCATGCTATTGGCCAGAACAAAATTAAAGTTAAGAATGAAATGCTACTGGAATCCTCTCAATCCATGTGGTCTTTAGCTTCTCTTGTTTTGATGGGGCAAAACTGTATATCGAAGACCACAGTTAACTGTCTTCATGTGGTTATACTCTTGTATTAGTTTCCTAAGGCAGCCATAACAAAGTGCTACCAATTGGGTGGTTTAAAATAATCAGAATTTATTGTCTCACAGTTCTGAATGTTAGAAGTCTGAAATCAAGGTGCCGTCAGGGCCATCCTTCTTCTGAATCTGTAGGGGAGAATACTTCTTGCCTCTTATAGCTCCTGGTGTTTGGCCTTGGTTTATAGACACATTACTCCAATCTCTGTCTCTGTTGTCACACGCCCATCCTTTGCCTGAGTAAGTCTGTCTCTGTGTTCTCATCTGCTTATGAGAACACCAGTCATATTGTATTAAGGGCCCATTCTACTCTAGCACAACCTCATCTTAACTAATTACATCTGCAAAGACCATATTTCCAAATAAGGTCATGTTCTGAGGTGCTAAGGGTTAGGCTTCCAACATATCTTTCTGAAAGACACAATTTTTCAACTGTGTAATTCTCAACTGTTTTTTCCTTAAATCTAGTATATTTTGGATGATACAGTTACATGTAAGAAGGTGAAAAGCACATCCTAGTAATGAACAAAATTTTAAGAGCACTCAAGGTTATGTTTGAATTTCACTGACTCTCTTATGTTCTCAATCTAATTACAGGATTCTCACTTTATTATATTGCGGGATTTTTGAAGAACAGTTTCCTAGTTTATGATTTATCTGATGACATGTTTAAAATAACCTGAAATGAATTATTCCAGTTATTAGCTAACTGCTAGTGAATCAGCATAGCTTCTGTAAACCCCAAGTTCTGTGATTCAGATTCCCTTTGGAAGTCCTACAACTCTGGTTTATAAACCAAATGCCTGCCGTGTGCCAGGCTCCAGGCAAGAAGCTTTTCATGCAACTCTCCCTAAATCCCATTGTGTTGGTGTTGTTTTATCCATTTTCCATATAAGTAAACAAAGTAATTATATTTACATAAGGCTAACCTCTTCTAAAGTGTTAAATGCACAAATAACTGGCTTGACTGATTTATCCTCACTGACTTGACTAGATGTTTGGCATTATGGACAGACTGACTCATTACTCCTTTATACTTGGGCTGTGTTTATTATGGAGGAGAAAAAAACACCCTTAATTTATCTTTTGAAGATTTGCTTCTTAGGCTTTTTGAAGATTGTTAAAAAAATTTTTCTTAAAGGGATATATTTTATTTTACTTAGCTATAGAGCACAGGCTCAGTATTTGAAGCCATTATAATATAATAATACATCTGTTTATCTGTTATAACCAGAATTCAATCCAATCTATACAAATCTTTTATTTTAGTATTGATATCATAACTTGATATTTTTAAGACAATATCCCTAAACCTGCTCCATTTACAAGACCCTGAGGAAATAATTGACTTTATTACTCCAGCACAATTCCACTATAATATCTTCCTTTCTTAGCTCCCCATTCTAACCATCTCTATCTGTGATTTATCACTACTTAGCAGCAGGAGAAGGTTCTGTTAGTCTCTACCTGAAGCCCCTTATACACTAACTGAGATTCAAACTCCCTATCATGCTTCATGAGATGCAGCCTGGTCTGAACTCAGTTTCTGATGTGTCCTGACACCCAGCACATCCCACATCACCACTCTAACCTCCTTGCAGTTAGTTCCTCAGCAAGAGCAAGTTCTTCCCCTTGTAGGATACTCCATTCATGCTGTTCCCTCTACTTTTCCATAGCTGCTTCTTATATTTATTCAGGCCTCAGCTCACATCTAGAATCCTTCTTCATTGGTGCCTGTCTTATTTACTCTGTTCAAGTAGATTCCCGCCATTTTATTCTCTAACCTCCTGCTCTGTTTATTTCCTTATGAGCACTTAACACCATTCATTCATCATATAGTTACTATTATTACCAATCCCTCCTCTAAACAGTAAGTCCTGTGAATGCAGAGAACATGTATGTTTTGTTTTGCAAAAAAAAATATAAGGTAATATATTCTTACGATTTGATATGCAAAATAATCCATAATAATATATTAATAGCACTTCATACATATAAAAAATGAATGGTTATTAAATATATGCCATTAAGTTGAGAATTGAAGAATACATCTCTTTCTGTGAACTTCCCTAACAATACCTTTACCCTGTAGTAAAATGCTCATATACCTAGTTTCTCTCTCATTGCCTGGCACATATTAGGTGTTCATTAAACACTTACTGAAAAAATGAATAGGCATTTGATGTGTGGCTTCTCAGTGAACTCTTGGTATATTTTCAATATTTTTGTTTTTTGGAAGTCTGCTTTCTACTATATGACAGAAATCAAAGATATGCTAAAGGATTAGATGTTCTGCTTTTATTTTTGCTTTTTTTTACGTGTTTGTTTATGGATAACATTAAGATTCTAGGAGTTTTACAGTTAATTGGCAGCTCTTAAAAACATTTGACTGCAGTACCCTTCCATCGTTATGTTTAAGAATGACAAAAATCATCATTCTCTTATTTGTTCCTAATATTTTATGTGGGTTAATTGGGAACATAAAAGACAAAGGTAAACCTATTATTGAACTCCAAAGCACACACACACACACACACACACACACACACACACACACACACAAAAGATAGCTGTCCTGAAAAATAATATAAGAAATCATGAAAAAAAGTGTAGCTGTAAAAATTGTAACTCTTATAGGTTGCTGGGGAATTTTAATGTTGCTATAAGTACTACAAATAATGACTCAATTCTGCATATGAAATGGTTGACTTGGTGGCTAGTCTCTTTATTGCTATCAGAGTATCAAAACTCCATTTGTTTCAAACATTATTATGATGCATTGTTCTTTTAAAAAGTTCCCCATGCTAATTGCTGGCTATTTCTCATACCTCTTCAGGACACAATCCATAATAATATATTAATAGCACTTCATACATATAAAAAATGAATGGTTATTAAATATATGCCATTAAGTTGAGAATTGAAGAATACATATCTTTCTGTGAACTTCCCTAACAATACCTTTACCCTGTAGTAAAATGCTCAGCATCAAGGGCTCGGGGGCATGTTTCCCAGTTTGGCCACTTATTGCCACCTAACTATCTTTTTCTTTAATATATGAATAATATTACTTGTC
Source organism: Manis pentadactyla (assembly GCF_030020395.1). Taxonomy (NCBI): domain Eukaryota; kingdom Metazoa; phylum Chordata; class Mammalia; order Pholidota; family Manidae; genus Manis; species Manis pentadactyla. The sequence continues at coordinate 114,156,897 of NC_080025.1, forward strand.
TCGTTGGGAGTTTCTGAGACTACATGTGCAATATTTCATACATCATAAGCACACAGTTAGTTGGTTATTGAGACTATTTATCAGTCAAGCCAATAAACCATATCTCTTCTAGCTCCTTAATCAAATAACTTTGAACAGCTTTTTTAAAGGCTTTGTTTGGACAGAATTCTCTAGAAACACTAGTTGATATGCAAAAGGTAAAATTTTTCAATAGTAGCTATAAATAAAAGTCCTCAAAAATGTGCTTGATTTATTCTACAGTTTATAAAATCTCCAATGGCAATTAGAAAACAATAATAACAGGTTTCATTGAGACTTATTGATAAATGTTATGCTTTGGCATTTTCTAGCTACATTCTAGTATATAGTGGTGTCTCATCCAATTATAGTGTACTTTTTTTCTTTAATTTTACCTATAGGGGTCACTGGTGTCACAGGGCAATCTTCCTCTCTGTTTAGGTTTTGATGGATAATTACCTACTGACAGGTAATGTATTGTAGGAATAAGGTAATATATTCTTACGATTTACTATTCAGTAAGGAATTCATTAACATAAAGATTATGACCTAGAATATACCCTTGGGAAACTTTCATGTTGATATGCTTTTATTTGGAAAGTGAGTCACTATGTTTGCTAGTGGAAAGTAGTTGACAGAAACTTCATTTTTAACTTATTTCTTATTGGATATAACTATGGGATTCAAATAACAATGAATCAAGGGCAAAAAAGTGAGTCATTCATTTAAAATATATTAAACAGATATGTCCTTGAATATCATAATAAGTATGACTGTCATAAGAGAAATGCATTATATAAATCTAGTTAATGGAACTAACTTTACAAATTATATTAGATATGTTAGTAAATTCTAAATAGTAGCCCTCATTCCTATCAGGTTGTTAAGACAATAGAAGCTACAAGAGATCCTTTCCATGAATTATTTAGTTAAGATGGTGACAATTAGGGGGCCATCTGGTGAGAAAATGGGGAACAGCAGAGGTGAGGCTTAAAACCTCCCCCCTCATGTTCTGAGAGAAATCTTCTGCATACATGGATGTTTATTGCCCTCGTCTAGCTCGGATTAACACATAGTCTACAGGCACACACCTGATCATCTACATTTGCTCTCTTACAACACTAAACTCTGTTTTCTACCTTTATCTCGTATCTACCTACCACTTCAGCATTTTATTAAAAATAATAATAATAGAGAAATGTGGTATCCACATATAAATCAAGTTTAAAAATCAAATGAATATTCATATTTGAACTGACTGTGTATAGTTCATAATGCATGAACAAAACCGAAAGCTTCTGTGATGACTGCCCTTGTACTGTTCACCATGTAACTTATTCACTATGTAAGAATTTGTACTCCATGTAAGAATTTGTTCGTTATGCATCAGAAGATTGGAGACTGATGAAAATTAGGCTTGGGGTGGATTAATGATTGTGCATTGAGTATTGACCCCCCCTATACAGAAATTTATTGTGGTTAACAACTATTTGATCAATAAATATGAGAGATGCCCTCACAAAATATATATATATATATATATATATATATATATATATATATTTAAACACACTTCCAATTGTAAAATAAATAAGTAACCAGGATGTAATGTATAGCATAAGGAATATAGTCAAAATATTGTAACAACTTGGTATGGTGATACCTGGTACCCAGAATTATCATGTATATAAATGTTGAATCACTGTGTTGTACACCTGAAACTAATGTAATGCAATACTGTTGTCAACTACCCTTCAATAAAAAAAAAAAAAAAAAAAAGATGGTGACAATAAGCCTTAGCATTTACAGTCTAACACAAATTAAATTTTTGTACTCATATAACTAATTCTTATATATATGGTATTAACTTAAGTACCAAATACTGATTTTTAAATAACAAGTTTTCTAGTTGGTGAAAATGGCCTGATTATATGAATTGTTGACTCTGATTCTTCTCTTTGAACAAACAATAAAATATGGAGGTCAGAGACAAATAGCACTAAATCCAACCCACTTCCTTTTCTAGAACAAAAATGGTATCAGCCAACGAAATACCTTAAATGTAGAGTCTCCATGTGACTCCTGACTGGAGGGATGTATCATCCACAGGCAATTTTACCTCAGCTGTGTTAGTCAAACAATAGTACAGGGAATCCATTGCTGCTGTACTTATTTTTGTGGGGAACAAAGTAATAAATGTGACCAAAAGAATAAAGGATATTTGGTAATTTTCCACTATAGTTTAGATTGGTAATACAATAAATTCAGAGACTTTATTTATAAGAGCTCAGGGTTTTTTTTTTTTCCTTCAAATCAAATTGGCAATGAGATCATTCTTAAATCCATAAGATAGTTGTGTAACTCTATGATTGTTAGGGCTGGACCCATTAGGTTTTTGCAAAATTAAAATAGGATTTTAAGAGTTAATTTTTTAATTCCTTGGAAATTTCTTCATAACCTTTTTCTGTTTCGCACGTAAGGCAAATACTATCTTGAAGTTCAGATGCAAGTGAATTAATTCTGAAAAAAAAGTAAATATATTTGTACTAGAGCTGCAAATGTTTGAAAGAAATTGCAAAGTGGCTCTTGAAACTCTCAGCAGGAGAACCATAATTAGTTTTAACTTTACTTCTAGTGGTTTCTCAGACCAACAGAGCTTTGTTTGCTATAGCATCTTAAAGTATGTTGGGATCATTCAGGCTTCAGATATCAAGGGATGTATGTTTCAATTTAGACCAAAGAGCAATGTGAAAATGCAGTGTGAGAGTCACAGTGGAAATTCTCAAATAGAAGGCATTTAACTTGAGATCAGCTCTCCTTACTTGGACTTCTCATAATCTTAAAAATAATCTTTGTGTAATTATCTCTTACTGTATGGATTTGTATATTTATCTTGAGGAGAAAAAATATATCCTCTTCCACTCTTTTGTGTAGTATGGCCCTGGTTTTGGAGGTAAGATACAAAAATACACACAGTGAAAGTTAATATCTATTTTTTAGTTTACATAAGCAGTGATAGTAAAACAAATCATCATTTTAATTTTATATATCAAATTTGTTCTAACAGCTGGACCTGGTAAATTTTTCAACTCACTTGAAAAGGACATAACAAAGCATAGAATTTCATATTGCCATTAATCAATTAAGGAAATATTATTTGAACCTATGTAATATACTAATATCTGTTTAGGTATAAGAGTATAAAATGTGGTCTCTCCACTCATTGTTAGTTGAGAAGACATGCAAATGAGGTAAAAATAATGATCAATAGTATAGTATTGGCCAAATCAAGGGAAATGTTAACTAAAAATAAGAATTTGCTAAGATATTCATATCTGTGAACATCACTATGAACAAAAATATTTGTGAAAGTCTTAAGCACAAAGTCAACCAGAGAGTCCATGACTTCTAGAGGTTGATGATCCTATACTTAGAAATTCAGCCCCTTATTTTGTAGATGAGGAAACAGAGGATCAAAATAGTGAGTTGTCTAGCAACACAAAAAGAAATTACTGAGAGGGTGTACTGTTAGACCTATGCAGGTAGAACCCAACTATTTCAGCAAGCCTGAATTGGTTTTCATGCCTGTGGTAATACCCTGCTCTCCATCTTCCATTGTGTGCCCTGTTACCAAAATAATCTTCTAAAAATGTCTTTGATCTGTCACTGACTTGTTTAAAGACCTCTTCAAGGCTCCATGAGATCTGAACTTACAGCTGCTTTCCTGACTTTCTCTCATTGCCTTTCCCTAGCCCAATGCAAACAAAATACAAGCCAAGCTCTTCTCCAAGCACATTCTGAACGTTTTTAAAACATCGTGCTTTTGTGTGCACTTTTTTACCTTGTACTGCCTCCTGTCTTTTCAAGCTTATCCATCCTGAGTTCTGCTCAAAAATCAAACTCTGGAGACTTCATTAACCTCTTCCAGATGAAAGTAATCTCTCCATACTTAGCTTATTGTACCTGTGGGATATAAATCTATTGCTCCTAAAAAATTGCAAGTTCATTGAGGACTGAGACCTTCCATTTATCGTATCTGTATCATTTGCAGTTCATTGAGTAACTTTTGCATAGCCACAAAGAAGTAGCAATGGTATAGCAGTTTATTAGTAATAGCAATACACATAATTAAAATAGTTAACACTTATTAGGTATTTACCCAGTGGTAGACATTAACCTAAGGGCTGTCTGGGGGTGAAATCAAAATCTGAAGCCAGGCAGTCAACTCTAGGATCCTTGCTTTTAGTAATGTGGGCTCTGGAGTCAGCTGCTGTGGATTGAATCCTGATTCTACCACTTTATAGCTGAGTGATATCTCTATGCCTCAGGACATCTATAAAATGAAAATATTAATAGGGTCTAATCAGAGGTTTTTAAAAAGATTAAGTTAGATAATTCACTTTAAACATTTAAAGTAGTACCTAGCACATAGCAGTGCTGATTAGGAGTTAACTCTATTTATTTTAGTTTGTTCTAAGTATTTGTTGAGTTAAATTAATTCACCCTCTTGTATAAAATACTTCTTACTTTCTCACCTCCTATTAAAATACTGTTCTAGCTTCAGGAACCTGCCTATGAGCCAACTCCTTTATGAAATCATTACCAATTCCACCAGAATTATTCTTTCAGAGTTGCACACTTCTTATAGAGCAGCAGCCTATAATGTATTAGCTTTAGGAAATAGTTATGGCCAGCAATAGTTAGAAATGGGAAATAGCCATAGAGTTATCAACTTTTTCTAATGATAACAAAAAAAATACTATCTAATCTTTTGTGTTTTGAATCTAGTGATTCCACTGACTTGTCTAAGCATGTAAAAAGTATTCTTGTAGTATGCAGGATACTTCAAAAGACCTCATTGGGAATATTCAAAACAAAAATTCTATACCTAGTCACAACTACAGCAGAATTCTAATTTATAAATTGGAAGGAAAAAAATCCCTCAAGGTCCCCAGGTACATTAACATATCAAAGATGAAGTGTTTACTCAATATACTCATAAAATTCCAATTTAATTCAATCTTTTCTCATACAGGAATTGTTTTGGTATCTGAGGAACCATACCCAATTTTCTAGATTATATTAAAGCATATTTTTGATAAGGTAATCCATAGAGATATATTTTCCTATAATGAAAAGTAAATATATACTAGGCATTTTCCCTGAATAAGATGAAAGGGATTTTACAATTGTCAGGACTTGATAGCTTATTAGGTCAGTTATACCCCATAATGTGGTTCAGGACAGTGACAAAACCAGAGTAGTAGCTGCAATGAGGTATTTGATATGCTGTATTTTGGTCATGCCATCTGAAAATGAAACATGTCCGTAATCTTAGTCAAAATCATTGGCTAGTATGATTATTAGAACTGAAATATTTCTTATACCTTTCTCTAGTTATATAATGAGAATAATATACATAATGTTAGGTATTATTTCATATTTAGTGAGATCACAGCAAACACTAATCTGCCTTGACCCAGTCCTAAAATCTTGTGAAATACCATATATAGCATTATATTTTAAATTTCAAAGTGTCTGAGATCACCTCAAGGTGTTAGATTCTCATAGCGGCAAAGATGAGGAAGAAAAAAAAAGGAAAGTGGGATATAAAATGAAAAGTGGAAAAGAAAACACCTAGAAATCCAAAAGCTGTTTTCCCTCAGGTTGTATGGAATTGTTCTCTTGTTCAGGCCACTCTCAGTTCCCTACAACAAGTGTGAGGGATATGAGAAAACCAGGCTATGAAGTAGTACTCTATACACACTTTGAAAACAGAGACAGCCAGTACACATATCCTCTTTTTAGCCAATAATCAGGGCTGAATTTTTCACCACTAACTCCTACTCCTGTCATTTCCTAGGACATGACATATACCATACTGAGAAAACTGAAAATAACATTTGTGACTCAAGGCATGTTCACAATTTGAAGTCAGTGGTACTTAGGTTCTCACACAAAAAAACACTGAAACCTAGAATGCGACTTTAACCAGCTTCAGGCCTAAGGAAAATACAGACATAGACTCCCTACTAAGATAGCACAAAAACAACCCAACTGACTGGGCAGCTGACAGAATCTGAGATACTTCTATTACCTTCACAGCACAGAAACCCCCAATCTGATGACATGATCATATTCTGCATGTGGAAATCAAGAAGCCAGGTGAAAACAACCGCAAAACAGCGTTGAAACAGGGAGAAATAAACTCAGAGAAAGAGAGAGCTTATAAATAAAAATTCTAAAGTGCTGGAAGAAACCAAAAACCAAATACAGTTAAATTAAATTCTAAAATGTGAGAGTGAAAGAAAGAATTAGTGAAATGGAAAGATAATTCAAGGAATTAATAAAGGATGTATACAGAGAACAAAGAAAATATTAACTCAAAATAACATGGTAAAAATAAGTCCAAATATATTAGCTGATCAAAATACTATAAATGGTTCAAATTTACCTATTAAAATGTTACAGATTGGATTTTTTTAAATGTAGCTCTTAATTAGTAGCAATGGATATGATAAAGTGATGTGAAAAGCTGTATTATTTGACTACTAACCATAAAAACCAGAACAGCAACATTAATCTCAGATGGCATAGCATTTAAGGCAAATATTAATAAAGATAACACATATAATAATAAATGGAACAATTCACTGAAAAATGGTAATAATAATAATAATAATAATAATGAGCTTATTTGCAACTAAGAACAAAGAGTCTTGAAATATTTAAAGCAAGACTGGAACAATACAAGAATAAATGGATACCTCCATAATGTTAGTAGGAGATTTCAACTAGTCATAGTTGAAGGAGACTAAATACTAATTAGAATATGATTTTGAACTTAGCAAGTTTGAACTAATATATACAGAACTTTGTACCCACAAAAGTCTATGTACATAGTATAATAATTACATTGACAATGTAGCAGATCACAAAAGAAGTGTTACCACATTTCTAATAATTGACAATGAACCATATTCAATGACAACAGTCTAATGTAATTTCATACCAATAGTAGATCATAAAAAACTAAATGTCTTGTTAAATAACTTATGTCTTAAATTACAACAGGAATCAAAATAAGAAATAGCAAATAGACATAAATATAAATTAAAAGTTTTATACACATGCACACACACACACATATATATGTTTTTGAAATATAGATAATTATCTCAAAACCAATTCAATGCAGTTAAAAAAGTTTATATTTTAGATTTATAGAAACTTACTTTTTTAAGAGAAAGGATTGAAAATAAATGAGATATGCATTCACTTCAAGAAGCCAAGGAAAATAAACCAGAAATAAATGGGTTAAAAATAATGCAAATTAATTGTACTAATGAGAGAGTTTGGTAAGATGCATAAAAGAACATATAAAAATCAATAGTGTTCTTACTTTTGGCATAATTACAAATATGAAACTAATATAGAGAGTTGTGCAAAGTAATTCAAATAAAGACACATGAAAGTCAAGCATTACAATATATGAATAGGTCCCCCGCCAAAAAAAATAAGGAAAACAGTGATTTATTCACAATAGCAACAAAATCCATAAGGTATCTAGGACTAAATCTAATAGTAAATGTGCAGTGTATTCATGGAGAATATAATAAATCATGATTGAAGGAACCAAAAAAAATCAGTAAACACATGCTATTTTCATGGATAGAAAGACTCAGTATGTTTAATATATCAGTTCTCCTCAAATTAACATATACAGTAAAATTCCATTAAAAATCAAGTTTTCCATGGAATATGATAAGCTGATCCTACATTTCATATGGAAGAACAGAAGGCCAAGAGTTATAGAATTTTAAAGAACAGGGTATAGGAATTTGCCTCACCTGACATCAAGATCTACTATAAATCAATAGAAATGAAGGTCATGTATAGCTATTAAGGGAAAGAGAGGCAGAAACCTATCCATAAAAATATGAAAATTGATTCATTACATGTATATATTATAAATCCCATATTCTCACCTACCCTTTTTGAGAACCTGGAAACATTTCCTTTACAGAAAATCCTCTATCATATTCCCTCTATCACCCTCTCTCCAGTTACTGGGATACAGTGGGTTTCATCTGGAATGAACATCTGATCCAGACTAAGCCATAAATTTCTCTCTTTCAAGAGTTGAGAACTGAGATCCAGAAAACTAACCAGTTAATGTTTAGACAGATGTAAGCAGGATACAATAGTACCATTGGAGAATTCTATTTTAGGGGCCATGTATCTTGAAGAATATGTCGAAAGAGAAATTCTGCTAACAAAAATGAAAAAATGAATTGGACACAGAAAAATAGGAAAACATGAAGTCCAGGAGAGACTTGCTTTATTGATGACTTTTCATGTCCTGGCTTCTGTCCCTAGTAATGTCTGTTTTCACTTCAAGCCCTGGAGTAGCAGTTGTCTTTTTTTTTTAATGCTATGTTCTTTTTATTTATTTTTTCTTAAACTACTTCTAGGGTTGAGGGGTTTTGGTTATTTTTAGGCAAAGAGCTTTGAATGATACAGATTGACTTACCAAATTTCCCTTGGCTTTAACAATGAAAAACGTTGATGTCCAAATCTTTATAAAATACTAGGGGGGTCTTCACCTTCTACAGGAAAACACCTTTATAGATACACAAAATTGATCAAAACTGTTCTTCTGTGTCTCATGTGGGTAGGTTGGGTTAAATTCAGTACAGGCACAGCAAAGGCTTTTAGGGCAGCTATGCTAGCCTTTTGCCATTCATGTATCATTAATATATTTGTGTTCTTAAAATAGGTAATAGTTCTTTGGAAGGTTCCAATTATGCATCCCTTAAGCAGAAGTGAAAGAAATATTGGTCCATTGTCACTCAGTCTTAGCACAGTACATCTACAAAAGCCAAAGTTATTAAAAAGACCAAAGCCAGATGGAGTAACACTGGTTCCACCTTAAAATGCCTGTGTCTTTTACTGAATATCTTGGGTCATTTTTTAATATTTTAATTTATTTTTACTATTGTATACTACTGGCTTACCTCCTGTTTGATAAGTGCCAGTAATATGATCTAGATTCTTTCCAAAAAATTTTTGTGCTTCTTAAGAATGATGCAAGAATGCATACTCAAAATACAGCTCCCAACAACATACACCATTATAATTTTGAGTAACACACAGTTGGCCACACAACTTGGCAAAAGTTTCTTCTGTCTTGTTCCACTTTGACTATCCTGGGTGATGAAATGATCATGTCCTGAACCCTCTGAATAGGCTATAGGCTATAGCATCTGGTTCCACATCTGCTGTCAGTAATGTAAATGACTTCTGTCTACTGAGTTTTGGCCAGTGCATTCTTTATAAAATGTCTTTACTTTTTGCTTTTAATCATTGCCCTCTGCATTACTAACTGAATCTGCAAAAATGCTTTTTACCTCTGCTGGCCAGGGACTGGTTTATCTGGATTATATTCTAGAACCCTAAGAACCAGAGCTCTGTCTGTAGTTTATAGATGACATTCATATTGGAAGCTGCACCCTTTATTCATGTGAAACAGAGTGATTTACACCTACTGGCTAGGATATTTTCTTGGATTTTTAGGCTCATGTCACATTTTTCATCCAAATCATGTTACTTTTGAAAGTGAAAGGTGTGCTATTAATTACACTGGAACACCAGACATAAATAAGCACAATACGAATCACATAAAGATGTATCCTCATCGTAGTGATTGTATTTGTAAAATTTAGTTGTAATGAGGCATTTGGAGGGTTTTATTATGATTTCCTCAATGCTTAAAATTATATTGTTAAAGATGGCACATCTCAGAAATGTAAGAAGCAAAGTGCTTACAAGACCAAAAGTCCTTCCTTTGTGCCACTTCTTTTCCTAAATCTTACCTGTATTACTGAGCTGATTATAAGATATTGCAATTACTGACTTATGTTACCATCTTCTTTGCTATACTCAAACTAGGTAAGATCTGAAACTAATACATTGTTTGCAGCCTAGAAGGGAATCAATGTGTGTTTTTTGAATGGAGGTAATTTGAATAAATTGAAAAGAACAGAATATTTTTAGGAATTTTCTTTTTTAAAGAGCATTAATTAGGATTATCTGTGCAAGAGATATGGTATGTTACATAATGTACTTATATACTAATATGGTACCATTCAGCATTGCGATAATTTTGCAATTCATAAGATAACTTGGTATATCTGGATTGAAGGAACAACGTGGTATGATGGTTAGGAGGAGGAGGGACAACTCCGAAGAGACTGCTGGAGTCTGAGTCTAGACTTGCTACTTACAAGCTGTGGGACCTTGGAAAAACTAGACTGACTACGTATCTGTAAAATGGGGAAGTAGTAGTGCATACTTCCCATGAAGTTGTAAGACATAAATGAGTTGTTTCACATAAAGTGCTTAAACAGTGCCCAATTATTATAAACACTCAAGTTGACTATTGTGGTTATAATAATAATTATTATTATTACTAATACTGCTATTATTACTATTAAAGACTGAACCTCACATGCACAGATAGAGATACAGATGTACATATTATATTCAAAGATTCAGACTACAACTGGGTGCTTTGCTTATTCATGTAATAAAAAATCAACATGTAGCACTTTAAATTAAGTCCTAATATAAGGATGGGAATAAGACTAGATAGGCCAAATAATTCACATGGGAGAAGAAAACTGACTTAAATTGAAATCCATAGGTCTGACCCCAAATATTAAAATCTCTGAAGTAAATATAAAGGTTATTTATAATTTATCTTTATTTCCTATTTTCCTTTCCAACTTTCAAAGAGTAGGAATATATTTAAAATATTTCCACTTATATCTGTAAAGGTAGGAAATTTATTACCTTTTCTTTAACCTTTATTCCCTTCTTTAGGTAGGCTTCAGAACTTTGAATTTCCCAAAGATTTATGGATTAATTGGGAAGAATCACTTAATGTGTAGAAATAAAATATCAGTATAATTTTTAGAGGATATCTTTAAAAGTACTTAAATATGTGATATTTTTATAAATACTATGTGCTAAAATATATTTTATAAACTACACTAAAAGCCTCCTACATAAAATTATTAGAATTATTAGATTTTGAGTTATTTAAATGTTTACAAAGAGAATGTCTAACATCTTACAATGATTTTTAAGCACTATCTTTCTGTTATTTGATTATAGAGTATTAGGAAATTTTAAATGTCTCAAATCAGAACCAAGTCAACTGATACATTATACTGATGAATTCTATAATATAGTAGACATATATCTGGCTTTCTTTAAGTATGAAGAGACCAACTTCTGATGGATTTAAGCTGTTATATGACATGCTACTATATTTCCAGGCTATATGTTGTTTTCTTTTAGACTCTGCTTCAAAAACAGACATATTTTTGTGTTAGCATTTTTATTTCATATCTAAATATGATAGAATGATTCTCTTCAAGGAAAGGATAAACCTTTGACATATTATATACATCATTATCCATTGCATTAGTAAACTGCATTCACTGCCATTACTGTCATTTATCAAATGTTGGAATACCATGTATTCGTGTGTGCATATATATGCATGCATATATATGTGTATGTTTGTGAATATACATACTCTCATATGTTAATGAGACAAATTCTTTTCTTTTTAAAAAACTCCACTACTATTTTTTCTGGCTGTTCTAATTGCTTACCTTAAAAGTTGACATGAAGAACAGGTGTGAAATTGAGGGATCATCCATTTTCAAAGGTCATGGCAGCAGTCAGGAAGATTGAGTTTCTTACACTTTATACCTTGTGATGTTTGTTAATTTTTAAGCTACTGAGTTACTTTATCTGCAAACAGATCTTGTTCTATTAATTTTCACATTAGCCAGTGAATTATGGTGTGCATTACTATTCTTTTAATGTATTTACCATGAAATAGAATGAAGAGAATGTTTCCTTTGCTAGGAAGAATTAATAAATATCAAAAGTCAGCTTAATTGTTAAAGGGAATGGAGAGAAAGGCTTGCTGATAGAGGGGCATCCATCCATGGACAGTCACGTACTGCTCATGCTCCTCTGTTCTAGGACAATGTGACTTGCTTGAATGACAGACAACTTAAGGCAGAGAGCAGTGGGAATAAGGTTCAGGTGGAGTGATAAGGATGATGTACTAATTCCAACAAAGACCAGTAACTTAATTAGTCACTGAAACAGGCTGCAAATTTAGGTTTGGAGGCCTCTCAGCCAAATAAAAATGATTTCTCTGTATTCCACTGCTGATTTAACTGTACCCCTTTTTAAAAATTAATTAATTTATTTATTTATTTATTTATTTATTTATTGTGATTAAAGAATTGGATAGATGAAGAAAAGATAGGAAATTTTGCTTTAAATTTTGTTTCATATTTGAAAAACTAAGGTAATACATATGCATTTAACAAGTACAGAAATGAGACAAAATTAAAATGCTAAACTTTTTAAAGAGCTGCTTGTTTAATATGGTTTTAACACACTGCAGTAATGTAGGTTCTTATAAAACATGTGATTGTTCAAACCTAGGCTGAAAATCAAATGGAAATTTAATTTGTTGTTTAAAAGAAATTTGAGCAAAGTTGAGTGTCATAAGAGATCTGAAAAACTATACTGGAAACATTGAATTAATGACCGAATCTATTTTTAAAAGATGAAAAGTAAATTGTTACCACGATTTTTATCATAAATAATTTCTGAAAACCCAAAAAATGAGCAAATTAATTTAATCAGTGTAACTTTTTTTAGCTGTTCTCTTAATGTGGATGTCCAGCTGTGGTGATGCTGGAAGAATACGGCCCGTCGTATTTCTTTCGTAGCTTGTTGCAGAATCCAAGTCAATCCCATTCTTCAGTTCTATAAGAACTGGTTAAGATAGGATTCAAATAACAAAAAATGGCACTTATTGCATAGTTTGATTTCTATATTCACTTGGTGAAAATTTGACAGAGATGTTAGGTTATGAAAACAAACCAGTAGATAAACTGGCTCTGGAGACGACAACCCTCCCACCTGCATCTTCACTAGTTCTACTGCCAGTTTCTTACTCCATAAACACTATTTGGGAAAAATTTCTTAATTCCTCAAATTTGGTCTGGATATTTTTATTTTCCATTTGACCAGCAGAGTGGTTTAGGATGACAAATAAAAGGTGAACCTATCTTTCACACAATGGTGACTATATATATATATGTATATGTATATATATATATATATGTTCTTTGAAATAATTCACTATCAAAATATTGGTGCTCAGCAGAACATGACTTCATTAGTCTGATGTTCTTGAAGGTTGAGTCATCTCATTGACTCATTTCCTCTTACACTGAAAAATCTATTGAGATATTGATGGCTCATACAGATGTAATTTTTTAAAAAGATAGTTGATTTACTACCTATATCTGCTTAACCTGCCAATTAATTTTTAGAATTCTGTTTCTAATAGTCAGAAACCCAACAAAATAAAAGGTGATGATTATTGATCAATTTCTTACCCCCAATAGGAAGCAGATGTGCAATGCACTTTTCTCTGCTTATTCTAATGTCACACCTTCTTTTGGCCCAATATTTGGGGAGACACAGTGAAGGCAGCTATACTTATGAAGATTGCTTTTGCCATGATGGTTCATAGTTGCATCTTTAATAACCAGGGACTGCCCATTCTTCCTGAGACCCACTTTTCTTGTTCAGTATAGTGATGTGATCAAAACAGGTTGCAAAAATCTACTTCTCCACCTAGCAATGCTTTCATAAGTTCTTAAGACTTTATTTCAAGTTCTTCATAAGTAATGTTTGGAAAGTAAGTTAAGTAACCAATTATTTCTTTGTTGCATGCAGAGAAATACACAGTTGAGTATTTTAAGTCCTTTGAAACTTCTGTCATATTACAAATATGCATGAGACGGTTTAGTTAGTTAATGTTACCAAGAGTCAAATAAAAGAGATAAAAGAATTTACAGTTTTTTATGTATAGGAGAATAGTTATAGTTTAAGCACCTGTGTTCATGAAGTAATGTAGCGTTCTTTGCATTAATATGCCAAAGACATAGCATATTGACTGAAACTTTCAAAGGTAGAATGCAAAAACCAAACCATTGAGAACTGAAGAAATGCTAACCTTAATTCCATCTGTAATTTAGACCTGTCAATAAAAATATCAGGATAGCAATTTTAGAGATAATATTCTAGGTGCAGCCTACAGTGTTCCACCTGTATTTAATGAAAATGTTCTTTCTCAAACAATCAAATATTTGCCCTAAGTTCTACTTCAGGATGTTTATATTTGTTCAGCTAAAAAGTTAAAGTCAAGCATTCAATTTCAATGGGACTTGAGACAAGCAAGCAATTAAGGGATTTGGAAATAGTTGTGTAGCTAATGAACATTAGGAAAATCATTTACTACCACATGAAAGTGAGTTTTAATCCTTCATTCTCGTTTTGTCTCCCCACAAATGCATGTGTCTTAGAAGTGTGGGATGATATAGACAAATTTTACTCACTGAATTTACATTTAGAGGTAAGCAAATAAATCACTTCTTCTTTCTGAAAAAGAAGAAAATTACATGCTCTATGAAACAAGTTTCTATGAAAAAGGAATGACCCAAATGGGGCTCCCTTGGTGTGACTTTCTTCCATATTCCTGGCCAAGTCAAAAGTATCAAACTACATACCTGTACCTCCTCCCTAAGAACTAGCTAGCCATTCAGCATATCAGAGGATGTATTCTGCCATAGAACTGACCATGGGGTTTTACATATAGAAGTCATTCTATAAATGGTTGCTGAATTCAATCATATAATGATTAGCTCCATCATTTCACATACTTAGCCATAGATAATAACAGTAGGTAAATCACTGGTAGAGTGGATATTCATTTCTCCCTTAGGAGATTTCCATATCTACTTATTTGCCTACTTAAAATTTTGAGTTATCATCTAACAACCTGATAATTTTTATTATAATAAATATCAGCAGAGACTAGTTGTTTGTTTTCTAAGTGCACCTTGGGAAATAATTCCTTGTCTCACAGTGAGAAAAGATTAAAAATGTTTTTGAAGACAAAAAATACTACCAAGCAAAATCGTTTGGAAATCTTTTTTAATTAATATCATTTAATATTTATGCTTTATAGGTACAGATTCATTCTGAAGCAATGCTTATGGAGCTTTTAATCTAAATTTTCAACTCTGAATAATAGTTGACATTGAAATTATTCAGCTGTGTTAGACAGTCTCCCTTTATAAGAGAAAAACATTGCTTAGTGACAGGGCACCCACAAAATTTTCTAGAATTGGGAGATCATTTCCCAATTGTTTCAGTCTTTGTTAGATTTGGCTTATGAATACTCTGACTTTATAAGTATAAAGGAGGTAAAAGATGTGTGTATGTATAAAGTATTATTCAAGCAAATAATTCAAGTTTATGCATTTCAGTATACATGGGTGTTCTTAAAAATATGAAGTTGAAGTTGAAAGATTTGATCTTTCTTTTCATATCATTCATTTCAAAATGAATGATACAGTGGTAAATGCAAATTTCATGGTCTGCACTAGCATGACATTCACCAAAAATGTCTTCTACCATTGTCCATGTTTTATCTATTTTTAAGAACTGTAGAGGGAAAAATACTCTCAGGGAAAGAAAAAATGAAGTTTCACTGCAAAAGAAGTGAATGCAAGAAATGGCACTTTAAGTAGTGAAGAGACATGAAGCATTGCAACTTCATAGCCTGCTAAGGGGCAACAGCTGTACCTAATTTCAACTTGACGTGCTTCAGATCTCATATTCATATAGGTATTTAATGATCCAAGCATAATGGTCCTATATAGAATAATTACTTATATGAAGGAGCAAACTTCTTACGCATTCCTTTTTAAGTGATCCTTCAAGAGAAAAACTGCACTGGCTCTTTGAACAATGAATAGTCTCTTTTACCAATCCAAATGGGGCTAAAAAGCTTATCTTTCAAGAGAAAATCCTGAGGGCTGAGGTTACTTCTTTTTGACAGACTCTTTTTGTCTCCCTCCTTCCCAGGATAGCCAGTACAATGAAAAAAGGTAGAACACTAAGCCAATCATTAAGTCATACTGATAGATGGTTACAAGAAATATCAGAAACAAAAGGAAATAAGGTATTTTAGAGTTGGTGTATTTTGAAAGCAGAGATTCACTGCTTTGAGCTTGATTTTCCTGGGTAGGAAGACTAGCAGAAGCAGAGCATCCAGAACCCTCGCCTGAAGAGCACCGTGGTTGTCCAGGGCTTACTGATCCTGCATCCTCCTGCCTTGGCTCTTCCATGCTCTCAAAAGCTTCATTGATGAAAGTTGTTGGCCGCAGAGAGTTTTCCACACTGCTGTCTCCCTGTTGGATCATCTGGCTTGTGAGTCTTTCCCTCCTACTACCTGATTTCACTATTCCTGAACTTTTGGAAACTTCTTCAGCTAGAGACCCAGGAATAGGGTACTTCTCAATACACTGGATTTCACTTGTTGGATTCCAATTATATTCTGATTTAGTAGAAATAGATTGGGTAGTCATGGTAGTAATTATATTCTCTCCCTCAATTGCCAATTCATAAAATGGCACTGAAGGTTTAGGTTGGTGATTGGAAACGTGAGAGCCATTCTGAGGAGCTCTATTAGTGTCTGAGTTTAAAGCAGAATGAATAACAGCATGTATACCCGTTTTCTTTGATAATTCTTGGGCCTGCACATGATCTTTATTTTCTGTAAATATTTTTTTGTCTGTTGGTATCATTCCCAAATGTAAATCCAGTTTTGAGGCTGCTTTTTGATTGCCTGTAATGACCTGTAAGGATTCTTCTACAGAGGTTACATTTCCAATGCCGTGTTTCTTCCTGTCATGTGTCTTCCCAGGATTGTACATAGATATGGTTTCTTCATTCTCCACTTTATCTACATGTACATTACAACGACCTAAATGTGATTCCTTTTCAAAATCATTGTCAAAGATTACACCTACTGCGTCTTGTTGACAAAGGGTGTACTGTGAATCATCATTTCTCCCTTCATGTGGATCAAATGCTGTTTCCTTTACCTCGATGGGCCTGTCACTTCGTGCTGTCTCTTGAGGTAGCTTAGCAATTATTGCTTTTTCTCTAGCAGACATGCTTTCTGGAGTACTTTCTGATGTTGTCTTAATTATATAAGCTGTACCTGCTCCTGCTTTCTCAGTAATACCATTATCAGCTAGAGAAGACAGTTCACAGCTCACTGTTTCTTGGCAGGTAAACAATTCTTTGGTAGAAGTACCTTTCAAAATCCCTGTATTATCTCTTTTTTCCCACATGTCTTCACAATCTGCCTGTTCTTTGATGTGCTCTGTTATGTTTGTCTTACTCTTCCTTGCTTTTCCCTGACTTTCCAGAACATTCCAACTTTGTTTATGCTGTGTTTTCTTATTCTGAACTTCAGGATTAATCCAATCTGATTTTTCTTCTTCAACTTGGAAAAAATAATCATTCCTCAAAACATTTCTGTTTTTTGGTGAACAAACTTGACCAGGCATCCCTCCTAAAGTAGTGCCTTCACTAGTTGAGAGATCAAGCTCTGGAGCTGTTAACACAGCTTCTTCCCAATTTAGATTTTTCCCTGGTGAATGAAATGTATCTGCTCTGATTTCCTGGTTGGGAATTGTGGTATCTCTACTTGGCAGGAAAGTTAGGCTTCTGTTGCTGACGTCAGTCCCTTCCACACTTGTTTCAGAGAGGCCCATTTTCCTTTCTTGGTCATGTAAGATTGGTCGGAAATTTTTGCTTTGTTTTTTATTAATACCTAAATATATTCTTTGTTCCTCCTCCTCATTGTTACCATTGTCATAATCTTTCTTGGAAGATCCTATTTTTGTTGACTCTTCCGTATGGAAATCTCTTCTTAAACAATCCCGATCTTTTATTTCAATTTTCTGAGCTCCTCCTTCATGTTTTTTATTAAGGTTATCTGCCATTAGTTGAAAGGAGTAGGGACAAGATATTTGCACTCTGCCTCTCCTTTGGGCTGGATTAGCATTATCATCCAATACTTCCTTGCTGCTGATAGATAATTGCACTAATTCATCACTACTAGTATCTCCCAATGATGGTTTGATTTCTCCCATATCTGAAGTAATTTCCTCTGAAGGTTGATGACTACACTCACTTTCTGAGGAATATCTTTCATTGCGGTAAAAATTTCCCTTTAAGGAGCTTTCTGCTGATGTACTTGGAGAAAAAAGTCTTTTAAACACGTCAGTGTCTACTTCTCCATGGATTTGCTTCTTCTCTAACCCCTCAGCTTTACTTGGAAAATTGACTGGATCTCTTGAAAATGTATTCTTTTTATCTCTTGAAGTAGTACTTCTTATTAGGTGTCGATTTATCTTAAACAATAAAAAAAAAAAGACCAAATGATCTTAAATATACAAAATGAATTATATAGGTTTCATTTAACTTGGCTAGTAATTAATTGGTAGACTTTCTGAGGTCATTTCATTCGTGGACTTTGTATAAATTCTGGAAGCCAGATGTTTAGGGGGGATCCTTGTAGGCAATGACTTGAGAATGAGATTAATAAGAAAAGGGGCCAAAATTAATCATTCTCCTTCCTAGCTCCCAAATACCACACTGTATTATTCAGTGAGTCTTGCTTGTCATTGCACTTTCTCCTCACTTAGGATATATACATTGATAGCTCCATGCTAATCAATTAGAGAGCAGCTTCCTGGGTGCCCCTTGCTGCATTTACACTTGCTGTAGGTGCCCCTATTACAGTTTCTCTCTTATTAATATGTTTTCTGCAAAGCCTCTGCAAACTATTAATAGCAAAACGTCACTCAAAGAAAAGTGAGGGAGTTAATGTCTCTGCAAATTCTGTTTTAATGACCCTCTGCCAACTGGTACTCAAATGTATTTGAGCTCTTCAGTGATGCCAACTGTCAGGATTTAACAGTGAGATGCCTGTGTTTTTTTTTTTTCTCCTCATAACTGACATTTGCATGATCTCAATAATTATATGCAAATCTTACGTTTTCCCCTTCTTCTCACATAAGGCTCATGTTACTTGTCAACTGCACAGCTGTCTTGTAAGCCAATGCCTGTGGGTTCCACAGATTTGGTTGTATTTCCATCTATTATAGAGCTCCATTGTTTTATGCATTAATGTCAGCATGGAGCAAATTAGCATCTAAATTACAGCTCTGTTCATTTACTGGATGTGCAATCTCACTAACTTCTAAACAAACTTTTATATTTGAGCCTGCTCATTGTAATGAGGTGTATTGGTGAAGTATGTGATTTTTCAGGGCCCTTTCATTATATTCTGTGGTTTGAAAAAAACATGGCAATGTTAACTTGCAGCTGGTGAGAATTCTCACAACGGTTGACAACTTTGTAGTTTCTTAAAGTTGGAGCAAAGTAAATTGCATACTTTAGAGATGCAGCTTCCATATCACTATAGAAAAGGTAGAATGTGTGGGGAAAGAGATGAACTCTATTTCTTTTCTGTTTCAGCACTGACACTTGAAGAGGCAAATGTCATTTTAATCTTGGATGATTATGAATCCGTGTATCCTAATGATATGAGCTCCAACCAAATACAGTAAAGGAGAAATTGCATTATGTGACTCATTTACTCCTATTTCTCCATTTGTGATAAAAATGCGATCTAAACCATCCCCCCAAAATTCCAAATAGATTGAATATTCACCAAGTGTGAAATTTATAACAAATTTAATACTAAATCGTACAGTACTGAATTTGTTTCCTGTTTAAAAAAGTGGCACGGCTATTTTCTCCTCATTTGGTAATTTAATACTTTCCAATGATATGCAACTGTGAGATTCTCATACAGATGGAGTAACTGAAAAGAACTTCTACTAAATGTAAGAATCAGATTTGTATAGCTGGACAGAGTCCTAACAATCATCTGGTCCAGCCCTCTCATTTTATAGATGACTTTATGTTGAGCGTACACTTGTCATAAAGATTAGAAATGCACATCAGGATAGTACAACCTCTTTTGCAATTCCCACAAACTATTACTCAGAGCTTCTGGTAGAGAGATAAGAACTGAAGGTCATTAATTTACCACTGCAGAGACCTGAAGCAACACACTGAAATGAGAGTGCCTTGTTGATCAAGCCAGAGATGCAAGGACAGAATAGACTGTGCTTTCACATTTGCAAATTATGTTAGTTGAAGCTATTGAAAGGCAGGAATTGCAGCATCTTTGAAGCATGAATGGATTCATCTCTTATACCTTGGCAATCAGAACACTTACCATCAACTCTAATTCTTTTTCATTATGTTCATCATGTTCCCTGTTTACAGCTTCTACATTTTGATTACTGGTTTCCAAATCTTCCTTGTCCTCATGAGAACAAACAATTGTTGGAATATAGATATCTGAAAAGTTAATATAATTGTACCTATGTAAGATTGTTAAAATTGCAGGCTTTTACAAAATAGACTGATTTTGTTTAAAAAATTAAATAAGAAATATTACCTGCAATCTTTGAATTCTCAAAGTTACTCTCATCTGATGTTACTAATGATTCTTCTTTACTGTTAAATTTAAAACAAAATGTTACACATTTTTTCTGGGACTACATCTTCTAAGAATTCTATACAGGAGGAAATTCAAACCAGTAACAAGCCAAATAAATGTTATATAGTAACCTTGAATATCTTCTTATATCACTTCGTATATTTTTAAAATAAAATTGGTCTTTCAGAATAATGCAATAGGTAATATTAGTCGTAGAAAAAAATTAAAATATTTTGCACAATGCCATATTTCTAAATAAGATTGTTACTCATACTAAAGTTTATATAACCAAGGTAACATATACATAAATGTAGATTATTCCATCATTCATGAACTTAATCTTTGCAAATGAAAACATTTTTCTCTTGGTTTAAATGATAGAGTTTTATGAACTGACAGTCCATTTGTGTTCATGGAAATGACTTTCTTATGTTCCAATTGTTAATTTTTTGTGTCCCATTTTACTTAAAATTCTTTCAGTTGAACTGATACAACATTAATTCTCTTTCCATAAAGGAGAAAAAAACAAACTTACTAAAAACTGAAAGGCAGCTAAATTTAGACCCAGTTAAAAGACTATGCATGTGTTGTCACAGGCCAATTTTACAAGATTTCAGATCACTCATATGAAAGCATTTATTTTCTTTCTTTAAATGATTCAGGTTATACTCCCTTTCCTATTGTATTCTGCATACTGATTGAGAAAGATAAATACCTTTTCCTTTCAAATATGATCAATTTGTAGGTGTATATATGCAATCATTGGAATTAGATTTATCCATGGTATTCTGCAAAAAAAATGGTAGTGAAAAAGCCCATTTTGTGTATAGTTATGTCAGAAGTCAATCTATCAGAAATGATTGGCCCAGTATCCAGAGTTCCTTGTACTTTCTCAGCTGAATTTTCTCCTAGTGACTTTTCTCAGTCAATTTTTCTGTAATAAAAGAAATGTAGAGAGTTGGCAATGGTTGATGAATTTGTGTCTAAAATTGAATTAGCCTTCATTGCATGGAGAGTATTTGCATCACAGGAAGGCTAATCTTACAACAAATTATGAAAAAAATGTAAATTCTTCCATGCTGACTATATAAGAAGGTAATTCAGTTTTATGTATATTTATGGTTCTTAATTTTAACTTTGCCAAAAATTTTTGGTACCTTTCAGTGGCCCATAAATGAAAATGATGTTTCTATCTAAATATAATGTCATTAGAAAAATACAATATTTACATAATTGAGACTGACTTAATCTATAAATCTGTGTTATTTAATGAGGCCAATAACCATGCAAAGAATTGTTTTTGTGGAATCCAACTGCAAGTTCACACATTTTTCCTTCTACATGTTCATAATATTGATGGGCTTAAAAATATATAAGCCATTAGACAGCATTTAGTTGTCCGTACTTCATCTTTATTACCATAAAAGTGTTGAAAATTTCATTTGTAGAGGGAAAATAGTAATCACTTAAAATATTTTGTTTTTGCCTACCAAAATTCAGTTTTCTAATTCAGTTTTCTAAAATACTTCAATTTTTAAAAAATTATTGCATCAAAAAGGAACCTGCTTTTAATTTCATCTGGGGGGCATATAATTAGGTATCATACTGTGTTTTTTTATATTGGTGTCTTACAAAAACATGTAAGTGCAGAAATATTTGGGGGAAAATCTCTGATTTAGAATATACAAGAAATCTGAAATAGATGAAATTTAAATACTATAATAAATATCTATGAAAGAATCTAAGAGAAGATGTGTAAGACTCCTACAGGGAAAAGACTAAAATTTTGTTAAGAAATCGTAAAGACCTAGAAAAATTGAGAAACATACCATGTTCATAGATAGGAAGAAGATATTATGAAGATATTAATTCTCTCCCAAATTTATCTACAGATACAAATCAATTCTAATCAAAATTCCAAAAGTTTTTCACAAAAGTTGAAAATATGATTGTAAAGAGAATAATGAAGGGCTAAAGATAGCTGAAATATTTCTAAGAAACAGTAGAATGTTAGAATAAAGGGAGGAGTAGCCTGCTCTACCTGATTCTAAAAGTTCTTATGAAGATTTGGTAATCTTCTGAAGATTACTAAGACATATTGGTATAGAGACAGACAAGGACTGAGAGCTTGGTAACAGATCCACACATATCTTGAGCTTTGGTATATGACAAACATAGCATGTCAGACAGCAGAGAAATAAGGGACTTCACAGTAAATGGAGACAGGGAAAATGGCTACCCTTACATAAAAGATGAAATTAGGACAACCTGTATTAAGAAATCAATTGCGGATGGATTAAGGTCTTAACATGTCAAAAATCTTGAAATTTTTAGTAGCAAATATATGTGGATATCTTTCAGACCTCAGAGTAGGAAATGTTTTCTTAAATAAGGAAAAAACAGTGACTATAAAAAAGATTCAGTTTAATTATATTAAAATTTGAAAATTTTGTTCATTAAAGACATCTTTATATTAGAAAAATAAATTACAAACTGGGAAAAGATGCTTGCATTATACAAAATCAACCCAAAAAACTACCAAGAATATATAAAGGACTTCTACAGATCAAAAAGAAAATACAAACATTTCAGTAGAATGAGGGGAGATGTGCAGACATTTCACAGAGAAAATATGTATAGCCAATGGGTACATAAAGGAATGGTCAGCATTATTAGAAAACAAATGCAAATCTAGACTATAAAGAGATACCACTTCATACCTGTTTAGTTGATGAAAATTGCTATCAACTGTATAAACTTGACCCAACTCAAATGTCCATCAATAGAAGAAGACACAAAACTATTGCATATCACAAAATATTATATAGCACTCAAAATTAATAAACCACAGAGACATAACAATATGAATAAATCTTAGCAACATAATATTAAATGAACAGCCCTGAAACATTACATCAGAGATGTTCTTTTCTATTAAGCTAAAAATGAGTAATATAATTTGAAAATATGTATCAAAGAAAACAATATAATAAAAAGTTATATAATCGACAAAGCTTGATTTTCAAGATTATTTTAAAATTTGATGGGCCAAGTTTGGATAAAGGAATGAAGAAAAGAAATGGTTAGAATTTGCTTCTTGTTTTGAGTGGTAGTTTTGTAGGGGATTAGTACATTAATAAGATCTAAATATTGAATCCTAGTTTCAGATAATAAAGTCAACTAGGTTGCTCTTCGGCCTAGATTAGAGGGTGTCTCCAGATAAAATCCCACTCTGAAGTTCGAAGTGTCAATCATATGACCAAGTATATGTAAAGAGTAGAATTAAAACAACTCCAGAAAAATTGAGGGAAAAGATGAATAACCTGATGGTTATAATGGCAGGGCCCAGAACTATACACAATTGTGATGTAAATGTACAGTGTTATTGAATGTTTCTAGTCTCCCCTTTATGTTCCATTAGTCCTTTTTGAGCAGGGAAGTTTCTTATTTATCTGTATTCCCAGCTGCCAGCACAGTAACTGACACACAACAACATAATAAATGCTGTGGAATAAATGCACAGCATCCTCTCTACTCTTCCCTTCTCTCCACCCCTTGTCAACATTATTATGATGCTGTTCTTCTCTTATTTCTTCATTAAAATTTAATTTCAGGGAAGTTTCTAATAAATGAAAGCATGTATTTTTGTGTATGTCTTACAATGCTTAAGGTATCACTCCTTCCAAGGTTCAGGATAATGCTTTAAATTATGAGTTCAAATAATTAAACAAAAATTTTAAGATCTTATAAATTTAGAAATTAAAAAGCGAATAAGAAATGTATTTTGTGGAGAAACAGTTCATTTTCAGTGCACCTTAAATCATATGATGTAGTTATTTAATTGTAAGAGGTGTCATTAGTTTTTCTAAAATACATTTTGAGCACCCGCTATGTGTCACAAATTGTAATAAACACTGGAAAATCAAAGATAAATAAACTATAGTCTCTTACCCTCAGGAAAATATAATGTTGGAAATAGACACATCAATAGGCAATTACTGTAATTATTATAAGTAATACATATAATAAATAATGGAATATGATAGACACTGTCTTAGAGAAAAAAGAAAGGACAGAAATGAGGAGGGCACTCTGTTGGAATCATGGAATTTTTCTCAAAGGTAGTAACATTCTGAGTTACTGAATTATTGAAGAAAGTAAGTAGTTCCCCAATTAGAGAAGAATGGTGAAGTCATTCCAGGCAGAGGGAATAACAAGTAGTAAAAGGTTTAAGGATAAGAAGGCACAAAAGAAAGAGACACATCCAGAAACAATGAGATGTTCAGCTGGTTTGAACTATATTTTGGGGAGAGAATACTGAAGAACAGAGTGGAATTAGTCTTGAGCCCAGCCTAAAGGATGTAGCATTCCAGGCAGAGTGAGGCTGAATTATTAATACACTTTTTAACCAGTGCAAGGGGCTGGGTAGCTAAGTGAGAGAGAGACCTGGTCAGATTTATATTGAGAACCAGTCTCTGGAGGTACATTCAGGGACCTCTCCGAGGAGACTCTGGATGGGATGAGTTACAGTGGAGCAGGAAGAACTAGTCTTGCAGCTCCTGCAATAGTTCAGGTGCAGATTGGTGAGGGTTAAAGAGGGACACTGAGGAAAGAGAAGAGAAATCAAATTTGAATTAGAACTTTTGATGTAACATCAATATGATTTGTTGATCAGTTCACTGTCAATAATTTTTTTTAAATATCTCTCTTTGCCCTGACCTTGGTTGCATTCATAAGATTTAGCATTGTAGTATTTCCCCTTACAAGACCTAAGCAAGGGAGAGTTAAGTCTGGTGGTTAACTGGGCTCCTGCACTACAAGTCAGCAAGGTCTTGAAACTGTCCGCAGGTTGGTTTCTCATGTCTTATGGGCTGGGTGATCTGGTTCACAGGGGCCCGTGAGAAGCTTCGCCTTCCTCCTTAATCTCTGGTGCACACAGGGACCAGCGTGCTGTGCTGAGCATCCTGGCTTTTCGTCTAGTCCTTCACTGGAGAAAAATAAAATGCTTCCTCATCCACATTCTGTTCATCTGGGTCCATAACATCCTAAGGAGTTCTTAGCCTACCTGTAAGTAGCAGCCAGACTGTTTTAGATTTGTGCATCTACCTACATTTATTTCTAAATAACTAGAAATCAAGCTCTTAAAGGAACTTTAAGCATCTCAGTTATTCAAAACCCCTGCTACCTTGCCCCTTCCTTCCTTTGTGAATGCTATGGCTCTTAAATATAACAAAGTTTCTGAAATTGCCTTTCATATCAGAAACACTAGGTCCTGATTCTGTAAATTCTAAATTAATAGAAAAGTACATGGAGGTGGGGAGGGGGGATAGAGAATGATGGTGCTGAGAATCTCCTAAGATGATTTTGATGTGAGGCCAGATTTGCAAACTCCTGATCTAGACAATGAGGTGTCACAGTGCACTAACACTGGATTTAGCTGTGTAGGCCACCCCCTCCCCGGATGACAGGCAGTGGGGAGAGGCGTTCCTCCATTTGAGTTGAACTACCTGGCCCCAAACCCAGCTGCCTTACTTCTTACTGGTTTAACGAAAGTTTGTAGCATGCTTTTTAATATTTAGACAATAGTTATGACTAGAGAGAAATAAAGAATGATGAGAGATTTCTAGTTTGGAAATTTAAAAGTTGGAACCACCACCCTTGAGATGGAGATTTCAGGATGAAGCATGGGTGAAGGAAAGAAGGTGAGTTCTGTTGAAGGAAATGTGTTAGGCTTGGAAGATCTTTGAAATATGGGCTTTTGATGAAATGGGAAATGAAAATTTGTGCTTGTTGAATGAAAAAAAATGCCCAGATTTTGTAGTTTTTCTTTTATCTTTCACATTATCATTATACATAGGCATGCATCATTTTTACAGTTTGTCATCCCCTACTTCAAAGGAATGGGATAGAATGCTGATATTTTATGTTATGGCTTCAAGTAGATATTAAATAAATATGTGTTGAATACATAAAGAGCTGAATGGTTTCCAGTCAATAGTGATCTTATGAAATATAATAGTAACTTTTAATTATTGTAATCCATTTTCATTCAAATCAGTTAACACTCAAAAATGTATTGAGCACCCCCAAATTTCCAAACATTGTACAAGATCACCACAATAAACAAGACAGAGTCCGCTTCCTCAAATGGCTCACAAGCTAGTAGGGAAGGCAGACAATCAAATAAAGTGATAACTCCATCATATAATAAATGTGTGCTCAGTGAGGTGCAGGGTGGGTCAGGAAGAGTTTCTAGGAGGACATGGTCTCCAATTTAAAATCTAAACAAGAAGTAACATTAATTAGAGAAAAGGGGAGCAACAGTTCCAAGCTTAGGGTATCATGAGCAAATGCTTTACCAGTAAAAAAGGAAGTATTCTAAACATGTCAAGTAATACAAGATACAATTTAAGCAGAATGAATGATTAAAAGCCAGGGCACCAATTAGTAGTCAGCCAGTCAGGCACAAACTTAAGTCCTAACAGTGCCTCTCAAAACGGGGTTCACAGACTTCCAGTGTGAAAATGACTTGGTACTTTTTATACACACTGCTTTGGGGGCCCAAACCCAGATCTTCTGATTTAGTGTCTCTAGAGTGGGGAGTGGGAATCTGCATTTTTTCCTAGGTTCTCAGAGGCTCCTAGGTGCACTAGTATTTGGGAACACTCTGGTCTAACTGCACAATGAAAAGGACTAAAGGCAGACACTTGAAGACTCAGGAAAGTAGTACACAAAGTGCCTCTTCCTGTCTCAGACTTTAAAGTAAGCCATATCCAACTATGTAAGGACAGCTGCAGCTCTGTACACAAAAGAAAAGTAATTGTTTATATATCACACATATACCCAGAAAAGAATACATTGAAGAATAGACCAGTCTATGTGTCTTAGAGAATAAAATAAAACATTGATAAGGTAGGAATTGAAAGGTATTTGCAGCCTATCAAAGTAGTAAGCAAACAATGTTTCTGAGTCAGCTGTTAATCACTCAAAACTCAACTGTACCTCTGAGCCTCCCATAACTTCAGAAAGTTTGTTTTACTTTTCATGCCAAATTTCTCCAATTCATAGGATCTCAGATGTGTAAGGAGACTCCTACTTGAATAGTTCCATCCCATCATATTATAGAGAAAGAAATTAAAGCCTAATTAAACAATATGGCAGAAGCTGCACGTGGTAACTAGTAGCCAAGATAGAATGAGATTTAAGTTTCTTGATCACCATGTCAGTGTTCTATTACAGAGAGCTGATCCACAGTGAAAAAAGGCAGAAAACCTTGGATGCAAATCTCAATCTTTCCTGTTGTATCTACCACTTACTAAGCCACTTACTAGTCAAGATATTAAACCTTTCTGTGCCTCATTTTTCTCCAAAAGATTGCCTATTCTTTACACAGGGCTATTATTTAGCACATGGAAGTGTTTACTAAGTTTATTATTATTATCATTACTGTCATTATCATTCCTAGTGACATGTGATAAATACCACACTGATCATTAGTTCTACAATACCATAGTACCCAAGTACCCTCACTTGGTTATCTATATTTTTTAATGTCTACCCTATTCTCTCATATCATTAATTTACAAGTTACTTTTAAGAGTAAAATTTGTAAC
The DNA here is from genome assembly GCF_030020395.1 of Manis pentadactyla. NCBI lineage: Eukaryota > Metazoa > Chordata > Mammalia > Pholidota > Manidae > Manis > Manis pentadactyla. The sequence goes on from NC_080025.1 coordinate 114,185,076, forward strand.
CCATAATAGCATAATTGCTTGTTCTTTTTAAATATCTGCTTATTACCAGAGGACCACTGTCCAAAGAAATGTCACTAGGTCTTCAGTGAAAGTAACCTTTCATTGAAAAGTGTTCTCTTTAAGTACAATGTGCACAGGAATGCTAATTCACACTTTCCTTTATTACCCAATTTATTTATTCAGTGTCAAGATTTAGACACCAAGTTAATATTCCTGCAGTTTCTGGCTATGTGGCACTTCCGCTTTTGGAGTTACAGTTACTTTTAATACTGTCAAATGTAGTAGTTACAGGATAAGTAATAATATAGTTTTTCCTAAGCTCTTATAATTCCATTGTGCTAAAAGCCTACATGTCTCCTAAAATATGAGTGAAACCTCTCAGAGACCTCACAATCTAAGTCTGATACGGTGGAATTACCAAACCAGTTAAAGTAAATGTCAGGCTTAGGTTATAGGCAGCAAACATATCAACTGTTTCAAGAGTCAAAAAGTTGGCCTGAACGAGGATCATTTCCAAAGTGAGTCATGAATATTGTATTTGTGTCTCCTTAACATTCTGCTTAAGAGTACTGAGCACTGCCTAGGAGAACTAAACTTGGAATTCTTAGGTATCAGCTCTCTGTGATAAACAACTAAAAGGTAAATGCTGAACTCGTCAAGAAATATGGGCCTGTTCTGTTTATTCAAAGCTTGTGGTCCCATTTGATTTCTTGTACTCTCCTCCCCTGAAGAAAGAAAGGAAAATAAATAAATGGAGAGCTTTAAAATTAGAAATTATATACACATCATTTCAGATTATTTTTAAAAGACAGTTAAGAAGAGTATATTAGCATTGGCACAGATAAGTGAATACTTAGAGAAATAAGTGAAAAGGTTTTCCTAGGGTAAATAATCACATATTGTGTCCTACTAACTTTAATAATTTGAGGGAGATATTTCCCTAAAAATAGACTTTCTATTATGCTGACATTTTATAACCACTTATGAATTAGAGGGGGAAGGACAGCAAAAACTTGTGCTTAATGAGAGGTAAAGTTATAATACATTAACCAACTACTAGAGCTTAATATCTGTTCCTCTGATGTTATGATATCAGTAGTCTTCTCTTGATCAGGAATAAAACTGAAAACAGAAGCAAAATATTTGATCAAAATAGAATTAAAGAGATAAGTTTCTAATTGTGAACAGAAGGATCTGGGGGAAAAAAGGCATTAATGAAGGAGGAATTTAGGATGAAAAGATTAAATTCAGTTCCTTGATAATAACGCTGGAAAGGAAAACAAAATGCAGACAGTTATGTATTATTAACAGGGATTGAAAGAAATAAGAATTAAAAAACATCAAAAATTTTAAATGGCTTTATATTCCCTTAGATGCTGAATCTGGAGACTAATAACCGACATTAGTAAGGAACAGTTTTTGTGGGCCTCGTATTCTTTATCGTCAAAGTGAAAGCTCTGAATTAGATTAGGGATATCAAATACAATACCTTCATGATGGCCTCCTGCTCTAGCACCCACGGCCAACACTGATAATAGATCAGGGAGTTTCCTTGCTAAGACCAAGGATTGAACCCTGTGACCCTTCTCTACAGAGCCTGGAGGCCACACCCATCAATCCTTTTATTGCTCAAATTGGAACCAATTTGCTTTTCTCAGTATTGACACTAAAAAACATATCTTCTAGTTTTACACTTCCATATTTTCATAACTAAAAGAAGTATTCTGTAAACATAATTTTCAAATGTTTAATTTGGAAACTAAATTTTTTTCAAAAGAAGTATGAATGCTAGAATCAATAGAAGTAGAATCAATATAAATAACTGTTTACTTAAAATTGCAATACAAAGATAAATTTTTGATTAGATCTTATGGTTAGCATTCTCAGTTCAAACTGATAGAAATCCTACCTGCACAGTTTGTGAGCTAGTCTTACATTATTTGTAAAGCAGATATGGAATGATTTATTTCCACATTATTTTGCTTATGTCCAGGAAGACTTTTCAATTAGTGGAACATTACCAGTATCTACAATTGGTTGGGATAAAGAAATGTACTGGATGATGTGTATTATGTAAGCTAATTTATGACTTTTTAAATGTAATCAAGAACTATGGCAAACTACAAGCTCCTTGAGTAAACTCTAGTGACTTGCTCAAGCACTCAAGTAATTAAGAGCAGACACTGATATTACTGACCAGATGGTTTTATTGAGTCTTTTTTTCTGTTTCCATAAAGCTGAAATTACTACATTGCTAAAAATCTTCTCTATTTCTATTTCTAAATTAGAACACTGTTTTGGTGCTTGATCTTGAAAATGAACTGAAAACAATGGTACTATGCCTTCATGGTGCAGGAAATTTCAATAACAGAGAAAGAAGTAACTGAAAACTGTACTCCTGAAGAATTATTTGGTAAGTTTCTTTTTGAAAGTTTCTTTATTTCCTAATTATTTCTTTCCTACCAAGGATTGCCCTTTCAAATCTGCCTTATCATTCCAAGTGCTAAGTACTACTTTTTCTTGTTCACCTCACCCACAGGAACCAGGGAGAAAAGACTATTTAGATTTAATTCTGTAATTGAATCTGGACACCATGTGAAGTTTTGTAGAGATGAGTATTTTCTAAAGAGGAGCTAAATTGTGAGAATCTAGTACATAAACAAGGAGGCCCTTGGAGGCCCAAGTGTGAAGCAAAAAAAACCTATAGATTGCTTTAGGAGGAGATGAAATTACAAGCAGAATCCATGAGTTTTAAGTGAGGAATACTTATAGGTAAACTTGGCCCAAGGGACTTCTCTGCTACAACCTGCCAGTTAAAGTCTATTATGAGAGAAATGTAATTTTTTTAAGTGATAGATACTGGAAAAACTAAAGAAAATAACATCAGAGAGATATCAGAAAAAAAATTTTAAACTTACTGACCTAAAGTCCTATTTTACTGGAGTTCTAAAGGAAGTAGTTTTCACCCATGGAGCAGGTAGGTGACAAGACATTAGTGATTGTCCAGCTGAAAGCCTTGCTACTTTCAACGTCTGATGTTCCTATTCTGTACAATTCCCCTGAAAAGTGATTGCTAAGAGCTTTGTGTGGTCTCCATCTTTCAAAATTTCAGAATACTACATATCAGGCATTATTTTTTTCATAATGATATTTATTTGTTTGTGCTTGTGTGAAAAGTCATTATCACAGTGTCATGACTACTGAGCCAGCTAATTGCTGTTAGAGAAATCCTGATTAAATGTGTTTTCTCCATGAAACCTAACTACAAGTTTTACCTAATTTGGTTTATTTGGTTTGTTAAACACTGAGCTTTAACACCCAAGCTGTACAGCATTTTTGCTACATATTGCTTTGAAACTGTTTTAAGTAATTTAAAGTTCAAATTGATATTCCCAGTGTATGTTTGGAAGGGTCATGTTTGGAAGGACTAGAAAAGGGGAAGTGTACAAAGGAACACAAGACTTCCAGGCTTTAAAATCAAATTGTTCAGAAGCGACATCTCTCAGAAAAAGGAGCTGTTGCCAAACTGAGGGTGGCAGGCATGAGGCTAGACCAGCCTGCAGCCACTCACCTGAGCATCTGTGTCCTCTACTGTTCCTCGAGACAGTAATGTTTACCTGTGGCTGTTCATTTTGCTATTTTTTACGGGGACAAAGTACCAAACTTCTCCAACTTTTCACCTAGCTTCTGTCCCATTCCTGCCTCTTGACAAAGAATTTCAAGCATGTATCAATACTCTTCCCTTCATCTGGAAAGCGAATTGGTGTATAATTCAATAAGAATACTGGAAGAGCAATTCATCAGTTTTTCTTATAGGAGATCATAGGTTTTATGTTTGTAAAAATCACCACGTATCTTAAATAGAATAATCAGAACCAACAGAAGTCAAGGCATGCCAAAACAAATTAGAAACATGAAAAGACTGTCTTCCTATCACTACTTTTAATTAAATGTTAAATTTAAAAGTTATGAAGCCATTTTTTCCTAACCTGAGACTATTTCTTTATTGCTATGCAATTAATTTATGTCTAGTATTTCCTCTGTATGTTTAAATTTTTTATGGTATCAGCTACTGCTTTTAAGTTTTAATACATGTTTAGTAACCTCTGATATGAAATATGTTGGAAACCACTTCCATTTTCAAGCAGTTCAGTTTCACAAACATATTTCCAAACTAGCTATTCTTATGTTAATCACAGCATAAGTTGATATATCAGGGAAAAGAGAAATATGGCAAATTGGGTTGGATGGTTTGTGTTAAAATCCAAATAAGAACCCTATTATCAAACTGTATCTGTATTTAACTGCTTTTGAAAAGTTTTCTAGGCAGATTCAGTAAGAATTAAAGCATTATTTTTAAATTTAATGCTTTTGTGAATTTATGTTACACATTAAAATCATCTTAATGCACCTTTTTGTCAATTCCTCACAATAGTATTACAAAAGGAAGGGAGGAGAGGATACATTTAAAAAGCAAATGAAAAAGAACTCAATGGAAGCCTATTAGGCTACCTGTTGATGAGCATGTAAGAGAGTCATTAACATGCGGATCATTGACATGATAAGCCATAATGACTCCTCCAGGGACGGTTCAGTCTATTGTGTCAGAGACTAGGTAGAGATTCATTAACGTGAAGACTCGTGGCTTCTTAATATGCAAATTATTAATGCAATGCACTGAGACATACCTCACAAATGTCCACATTTTGTGTTAAATGTTTTCTTTACAACTCTTCACCCACATCTTCTGTGAACTATTATCTTAAATCCTCTGTTGCAGATTTCTTCACAAAAGATTCTGTATTCATGTAGAATCTACCACTTCATATTCAAAGACCTCCTCCCAAGTAAACCTTTCTTAAATCAAAGCCTACATTTCTTTGATTTAAGGCAGGCTTATATATATATATAAACTACTTGAACACTCTGAGTACATCAGTTAAAATTCACAAAATCTAATTTGACATAAGCAATGTCAAATTGGTTTTTGGCTAAAGACAGAGCAACATGAAAGTAACTTGTTTTTAAAAACTAGACACTTAAATGTGAATAGTATAACTCACAGTTGAATAATTTATACTAAAGGTGGGTGGGGAAAGGCTAGTAGAGTAGACAAGAGAAAGAGAGCAGAGAAAAGTCCAAAGGAGAGGACATAACCAAAAGAAGTTAAACTAAACCAAGTACAAAGAGTAAGTATTCTTATCAGTAATAAAACATTAAAGGAAGAAATGCATTTGAGCCACTCAGTGTCTGGCATACAGCAAAGAACCTATAGGTATTAGCTATTATTATTACTATGTTGGCATTTGGCACTTTGCAAAAGTATATAGTTAATATATACATTCCCTTTTGAAACAATAAGAAAAATATTATGGAGTGATAGTTGTCTTTGAATTAATAATAATGATACTATGAAGAAGGGAATCAAACTTATATTTTTTATTCCTGCACCAGAATTAGCTACAGAATTCATGGAAAGATAATTAAGTATCTTTTGAAGCTTATCCAATACTATGTATGGAGAATGTTACAACTTTTCATCTGGGACTTTATATGCTAACTATTTATACTCATTTTCTTATCACTTTATTACTCTAGCCTCATCTAAAACACAATACCTTCTCTACTAAATATCAGAAGAAACAGACTCTTATTTCTAAATTATAAACTCCGTAAACCTTAAACCCTGCAGTCGGTCTACAGAAGTCTATTTATCATAAAACATTCATATCCCATACAAAATCAGTAATTTGTTTTACTGTAGTTAACAGCTTTATTGAGGTATAATGTATATACCATAAAATTCACCCATTTTAAGTGTACAATTCAATGATTTTTAGTATAGTATATTTACACAGTCACCAGAAACCAATCTTAGAACATTTCCACAACCCAAAAAGAAACTTTCTGCCCATTAGAGTCGTTCGTCAATTGTGCTCATTAGAGTCATTCGTCAATTGCTCACCACCAGCCCTAGGCAACCACTAACTAATCTTTCTGTCTCTCCATATTTACCTATTGTGGACACTTCATGTAATCGGAATCATGCAATATGTGTGCTTTGTGTCTGATTTATTTCTCAGAGCATAATGTTTTTGAGGTTCATCCATGTTGTATCATATATTAATACTCCCCTTTTATTGTTGAATTATATTCCATATATAGATACACCACACTTTGTTTATTCATTCACCAGTTATTTGGCATTTGATTTGTTTCATCTTTTGGCTCTTGTGGATAGTGCTTCTATGAATATTTACATGTAAGTATTTGTGTGGATAATTGTTGCCCTCAGGTAAATACATAAAAGTAATATCACTGGATTTATGATAACTCCATATTTCACATTTTGAGAAACTACCATACTATTTTCCCAGAAAGTGGATACACCATTTTTACAGTCACACCATTAGTGTATGAGGGTTTCAATTGTTCATGTCCTCACCAATAGCTATTATTATCTCTTATTAATGGTAGTCTAGTCAGTGTGAAGTGGCATCTCATTGTGATTTTGATTTGCATTTTCCAGTGACTAATGATGTTGAGTACATTTTTATGCTTATTGGTCATTAAAATATCTTCTTTGGAGAAAGGTCTATTCACATCCTTTCCTTATTTTTAAATTGGGTTATTTGTCTTTTTATCATTGAGTTATAAGTATTCTTCTGAATATAAGTCACTTACTAGATATATGATTTGCAAATATTTTCTCCCATTCCATGCATAGTCTTTTCACTTTCTTGATCCTGTCTTTTAAAGTGCGAAAGCTTTTAATATGGATGTCGTCCAAGTAGTTTTTAGTTTTGCTACCTTAAAGAAATCCTACATAGTCTTTATTTGATTAAAACTCTTTAAAAAGTAGGTAATATTATTTTACAATAAATAATCTTTATTAATATTATTAGCACAAACAACTAATTACATTTCACATTCTTGCTAGTGTTAATTTCAATCCTAAATGCTAGAAACATCCAACAGTTGTTGGTCCTACCAAAGTTCTAGACTGGAAAAGATACATGTAAGCAGATTCAGAGATGATGCAAATGAACGTGTAGATTCAAAGGAAGAAGTCCCACTGATAGGCAGCTTACAGTACAAACACCATCTTATTTTCTTCGGAGTCTACCACTGGAAGAGATGGAGTAAGCAGAGAGGAGCTCATTAGTGTCAAGATGACTCTCCCAGTTGATGGCTTTTGGGTCCCTGAATAGAGCAAAGTCCATTATCAGGAAATCCCAAGAAGATGAAGTGAGAAGGGATCACAAAGATAAACTATAGTTGGAGATTAGTACAAGAGCAATGTTGTACTTGGGAAGGATGAGTTGAGAACCAGATATGAATCGAAAGATAAGGAGTGGGTGACTGACAAGGTTGGGCCACAGACTGGAATTGCTGAAGGAGGCAGGTGCAAGAGCCAGATTCTGCTGAGATGGCCATAGTTACATCATCAAAGATGAGAATCTTGTCCACACTAACAGGGCAGCACAAGACTATAGTTAGCATTCTGAAGAACATTGCTATCAGTTGGGTTTAAAGGACTCAATCCTTCTATTAGACATCATACTAATTAAGAATAATGCTGGACAAAATTCAGTGTGTATTGACTCGACAAATATTTGCTAGGCGTCATACTAGAAGCTAAAACAGTAGCACAAGCCAAGATTAAACAAACTCTGCCTTCATAAAGTTTACAGTTTTCTATAGAAGGATGAATACAAACCAGCAATTTAAAATCACAGTTATACCTTTGATGACTGGAGAAGCATTAGGTCCTCCAGAAGAAAATAATTAAGAGAAGTAACTCAAACTCAGGGAAAGAGGTGGCCAGGGAAGGCAATAGCAACTGTGCATATACATGGGCTTATAAAAAGAGACCAGACTGGAGGAAGGTCAGGTCCTGCAAGATCATATTAAAAAGCTTGATTTTTAAAATAATAAAATAGCCATTTTTCAAAAATAAAAATGTATACTTTCTAGAATTTTACTTCATTTTAAATGGAAATTAACTTTATTATGCTGTTTAATTTACCCTTTTCCTCTTCCCCAAGTCATCACAGGGGCGAAAGATCTTTAACAAATGCCATAGTCTAAAGATTATTTTTTGTATGTCAATCTGCCACAGTCCTTAATGTTGCTGTTATAGCTTAAACCTCTCACATGCTGTATTTGCAAAAGTGTTATTTTGTTTAAATTTACAAATTTTCTTTTGTTTGAATATTTATATTGTTTTGGCAGATACTGAGACTAAATGATTTTCACTTTTTAAAAAATATTATAACTCAGAACACTTGTGTTTATGTTTTTTTGTTTATACCAGTCATTCTCAACCCTGGTGGACATCAGAATCACCTGGGGAGATTTTTAAAAAGCACGTGCCTCTGAGACTGCCCCAGACCAATGAAACTGGAGTCTTTGTAGTGGGGTCTGAGTACAGGAGCCTCATTGTTCCCTTTCCTTTGTGCAGCCAAGTTTGAGAAACATTGGTTTATGCTACTATTCTACTCTGGTTTTTACTGTATGAAGATGTGCTTAGTGTGAAATTAAGCCTTTCAGTAAAATGCTCTGTTATTAAGATTTTCTGTGGGGTGGGGGAAAAAGAGAGTATACATAATCAAATAGGCTAGCATTAATGTAAATTTTATGTGTTTTGTACTGCTGCTTTTAGGTCTATAAAACAATTTTCATTCATCAGGGGGATTACTTATCCATACTTCAGTGAATTTAAATTTACTTATTTTTTTTTTAACTGAAAGGAAACCTAGATGCTGTTTTGGATAAGAGATAGTCATCATAGCTATGTTAACAAATATATTGCTCATTATAAAACTGATCGTGTTTGTGAAGATTCAGACCTAGACTAGTAAAATGCTTTCCAGTTGTACAATATGGCAAATTGCCCAAACAATTATTGTAAATGCAAGCACCATAAAGTGTATTGCCAAGGACACTAGTAGGTTAGGTCCCATAAAAGAAACAATTAGAGTCTTGAGGTGAAAATAATAGAGATGAGATGACAGCTATTGAAAAAGGCAGAATGTGCAATTTAATGGTTTAAATGTAAGTTTATGGATAGTGTTGATAGTTTAATGTGTTTGGAGTTTATGCTATGTGAGAAAATGTTTCATATAAAAATACCATAACCACATATATTTTTCTTTCCCTTATTTGGTACATAAATGCAGGCACTTGCAAGATTATACTTGCTATCTTTCAGAATCATCATTTTATAATATTTTCACAAGTACCAACTTACATAAACTTACCTGACATGTACAATACTAGTAGTCTATAGACAGGATAATCAAAACATTTTGAAAATTAAAGTAGTGATAGATACAGTATTTATGGTGCTTTGTAAATAACTCAAATGTGGAATTTCTTCTTTGATTAGATCATCTATAGCACAACTCTACCTTCTCTAAAACAAAATTGCAACTTAGTCCTTACATGGAAAGGATGGACCTACAAGATAAGATGTGGGAATCTAGGCAGCCAGAAAGCAGCCAAAGAAAGGAGAAAGGGACACTAGAAGGGTTTAGTATCAAGAGAAACTACTGTTGGCATGTTTCCATCTATGCCTTTCCTGCATTCTACTTTTCTCTCAGAGACCCTGTGGGTTATGACTTGTCCTGTGGGAAGTAAGCCCAAAAGTCAACAGGAGGCCTCAGGAGCATGAGAACCTGTGCAGTGGAAGGGGAAGGTCTATCGCTTGGAACTATGTAGACTACTTGCACTGACTTTGTTTGAGATGGAACTCTCTTCCCCAGATTTCTTCACATCTACTTCTCTTCAAGCCCCTAACCAATCACCATCACCTAAATGAAGTACAGTCTTTACTCCTATTCTTTCTATTCTTTTCTGCATGTTATATTCTTAATTGCATTTGTCATCTTCCAACATAACTTACTTATTCTTTATATTTATTACTTATTAGTTTTTTCTTTATTAGGATGTAAGCTACAGGAGGACAGAGATTGCATTTTTTTGCTAATATATCCTTAGAACAGTACTGACTTATGGTGTGTGCTCAGTAGGTATTTGTTGAATTATGAAGACCCTTCATTCATTTCTCCAGTCACTAATTTTTTTACTCTCTATCATTGCACAAGCTGAATAGCTTTGCTACTGATATTTTGATGATGATTTTTCTTTCAGGTTAACCAAAACCCATACCATCTCAATCTTGAGGTCACTGATACTCTAGAAGAAACCATACTAGTGTAATTTCCACGTATCCATCCAAAAAAGATGGAGATTGAGATGCCTGGATTCATTTTTTTCACTAAGTTAAAAAATAAAATTTAGATTTTGAAAGAAGAATTTGCATAAAAACTAATTACAAAAAGAAATTTACCATGAGCATGACCAGAGTAGTAAAATGACTCACCCATGAAATAGGTATAGAACTATTTAAAAATCTGTGCTATAATATATATGTGCTTATTATGTTAAAGATAACCCAGAGCAGAATTAAGTAATTAATGCTGATAATGAGAAAAGGATAAAACCTGTGTTTAAACATTCCAACATAAAAACAGCAAGGTAAAAGGTTTGAAACATAGAAAAGATTATTTAATCCATGACACACCCAATCAATCATAAGTATGAGGGTGTTCATAAATGCCATAGCAGCTTTTCAAGGCAGTGAAGAATCTCTCATATATCATTAATGGAAAGCATCTTAGGAGAAAAACACTGAGAAATTATGCTTAATATTTTCAAGTTACAGTTGGAAACCTAGTTCATACTTTTCTCTCCACTCTAGTTTATCCTGCATATTTTTTCTGGATCAGTATATTCAAAATACTACTTTGTTCTTGAATATAGAGACTAAAGTTCAAAATCCTCAGCCTAGCAAGAGTGTACAGTTCTTTTTCAACCTTATTTTTCAAGTTTGACTCCTGTAATTCTTTCCATTCCAAGAAGTCTGATGATTAACAAAACCTCCAATTTGTCCTTTTCACTGCCATTTCCACAAATATTTTTTACTCTAATAAATGCTCTCCCTTTTCACCAGTTACTCAACTTTTACCATTTCAAGGTCAAGTTCAATTTCTCTGTGATGCTGTTACTAATCAGAGCAATCATTTTTCCAATGTCTAGTGCTTTGTATCTCCTGTGATCCTCTCCGAGTATGTGTCACTACATTTGGCTGCTGTATATTTCGATAACTAACTTGTCTCATGTATACAAATATTATCCTTTAACTATATTAATACTTAAAGATAGAAGCTACCTGGAAGTGTTCTACAAAATGAGAAGTCCGTATTTCTTTATGAACAATTGACTTATTGAGGCACTATGGTTTGGAGCCATAGGGAATTAGAGACCTTAAATCACAAACCTAGCTTCTCATCTTAAATATTTCCTCAATTGATCAAATAAATCTCTTGCCTAAATTTCTTCTTATATGACATGGGACTGGCCTTTGCTTACTACAATGCGTAAAGTTTGTGGGAGATAATTTTATATCACTTAAGAAATGATAATAGATTTAAAGCATACATTCTTTAAATTTATATAATTAGACATTTTAAAATAAAAAAACAAGAAAACTTATTAAAATAGTAAATCATCATAGAATTAAAGTTGTCACTAAGCTTCAGTCTATACATAAGATAAGGGTCTCACCTGGTTTTGTAACCAAGTTCTAACAAATTCTAACAGATCCTTAGACATAAAATTAGAAGAATGATAGGAAATTGGTCCAAAATGCCATAAGTCATCAAGGAATTCTCCAGGAATTGGAAATACATGCATTCACACACACACACACACACATAGTTGACCCTTATAATCATGCCAACAGAATTTTGAAAAGAATTTCCAGAAACTTAATTTCCTTAGAGGTTACAGTTCATCACAGACAAGTATATTTTACTGTATGCATGCGCACGCACACGCACACACACACACACACACACACACACACAAATTCCTCCAGATTTTTTAGTCAACAGTTAAGCCCTCCCCAGAAAATGTTTAATTCAGTCTCACACGTAACATTTTCAGTGGGAACACATCTGTATATTGACATTAATTGGAAAACAGCAAATGTAAATGATAAAACTTTCATTTTCAGCTAATTTCACTGAAAAACTTCTGAGAAAGTGAAAAATAACTATTTACAAATGTCATGCATTAACCTACCTCAATAACACATTTGTAGTTTGGGTGGAAACTTTAGGTTTTGTATAATAAAGTTATATTAGGATATTAGGAAAATCATAGTAAAACTCTTAATGAAAACCATGAGATATTAATGGATAATGATGTAAGAGTTGATATATCATTAGAGGGGGAGTATTATTATGTTTTCCACCTGAAATACATAATTATTTATGCTAATTTCCTAAGGTATGTATTTGTTTCCCAATTCCTATTGTCATAAAAAGAAAAAATATAACTTTTAAGGTTTAAGAAATTGAAAAGTCTTAAAGCATGTCTACTCATAACAGTATATTTTGAATTTGATTTTTTTCACAAAACATTTTAAATGTATTTTATATTCTGCAGAATCAGCAACTAGCTGCAAACCAAGAAGTTACCATTGCTTCAAGTTTTCAAAAGTAAAAGCTTTCCCTACAATAATCAATGCAACTGGACACTTCTGTTAAATAGTTTTAAAACATTTATATGCAGGAAGATGAGAAGTCACCAAATTCTTCCTGTAACTTTCCTTGAAATCTAAGATTATATTAAAATATTTAAAAAATAGTACTTAATAGAGCATAACAGACATATCCCATTACCTTTTTGTAGGTTGTAAGGTTCAACATTTAGAGGTTGAGCATTACATTACTCTCCTTAAATATTTTTGTTTTTTGGTTTCATGTAGGGCTCTGCAATCTCAAGACAGAAATGGCAGTGATATGTAACTTATTAGTGAATAGGTTCAGTAAAGAGGAAGAATCTGGTAGAGGTAAAAGGCCCAGTTAAGGGAAGTTATTAAGGTAAAGAAAAACAGGTCAACAGCCAGGCCCAGAATCCATGGGTGTCAGAGTCAGGGAGTGCCACATGAGCAGCTGCAGCACTAAGAGGGGTATGTGGCTCTGGTCCTGGCCCTGGCAAAAATAGAAGAATGAATGGCTCAGTTCTGATCAGTGGATTACAGTATCTGCCTTTAGTCTTTTGTCATTCATCATGTTGGCTTTTCTGGCACTGGTCCTAACTGGTCTGGATGGAGTTATAAAGGAAGCTAAAGGCTAACTAACCAATGAATATTTGTTTTATTTGAGACATTAAGATTACTTGACATTACTGAAAGATAACATTGTAGTGACTTAATGAATCAGCTCTCTAGAAGACATAGGAAAAAAATAAAGACAATAATGAGAATAACCAATTGTAGACTATATGAATTTATTTCTCAGTTTGATCTTTCATTGATAACTTGGTAACTGAAAGTGAGCATCTAAATTTAGACTGTCTACAAGATGTTAAATTGGTTGATGTGTTCAATTCCATATTTAATTTTGAGTCAATTGAGGCAAATATGTGGCTATTGCATGAAAAAATTTATTTGTCATCTAAAAACAATCTATATTTCTATAATATTTAAATATAGTCTTCATATATTCTATTCTATTCTTAATTTTTAAAATAATTTTTATTTTTCATCAAATGAACAATCACTATGTCCATGACCATAGAATATAATTTGGTGTAGAATTAATAGGAATTAGCAAAAGAGGTATCTGTTACTGTTTTGAAATTTCTAATTTGCATAACGAGAAATGATGACTATGACTTTAAAAAATATATAGAATAAAGGAAGAGGAGTTAGGATTTGAGGGGAAACATAACTTTGGTGTGGGACATTAAGGGAATTAATTTGCCATCTGGATAGCCAGATGGAGATGTCCAGAAGGCATATGATTTTTAAAGATTGTGAAAACAATAAAGCACTCATCATTAAAACCATAATGAGCATAATTCATTCTTTAATTATTCAGAAGGTAGTTTTGGGTTTTACCAGGACTCAGGGTTATCAATGAGACATCAGATGCCTTTAATAGAAATTTTTTCAGAGCTTTTTATATACAAAATCTGTTTATTAGCTATTGTGGGGAATCAATCACGCTTAGACTAATACACCATTCTTGACCTCCAGGAACTTGCAGTCCAATTGGGAAGGCAACACACACATAAAAATTAAGAGTTCAGGAAAAGGCCACCATGTAAATGCCACCACTATAACCATTCTAACTAAAGAGATATAGAGGGCCATGTGACAAAAATCCTCTTCCTTCTAGGCATAAAAGTATTTTATAAACAGTAAGTCTTTGCTAGATGTTAATTTCTTTGCCTATAAATAAGTTGCATCAGATGCAAACTTGGTAAATAGCAACCCTTTCATTTAAGAAAAGTTGCTTTTTTGTACCCTAGGAGTAACTACTCTGTGGGAAAATATTGTCAGAAATATTATAACTTAAAGGAAGTGTAACAAAGCAATGGAAGAGCAAAAGCAAGCCCCATAATATGGGTAAATCAACAATAGGACAATTAGGAGGCGGAGCCAACATGGCGGCGTGAGTAGGACAGTGGGAATCTCCTCCCAAAAACATATATACTTTTGAAAATACAACAAACACAACTAGCCCTAAAAGAGAGACCAGAAGACGCAGGACAGTGGCCAGACTGCAGCTACACCAGCGAGAACCCAGCGACTGGTGAAAGGGGTAAGATACAAGCCCCGGCCCGGCGGGACCCGAGCGCCCCTCCCCCCAGCTCCCGGCGGGAGAAGAGCAGGCAGAGCGGGAGGGAGACGGAGCCCAGGACTGCCGAACACCCAGCCCCAGCCATCCGGGCCAGAGCGCAGACATAGTACGTGCCCAGGGGGCCCTGGATACTGGGGAAACAGGGAGTAAGACCTCTGAGCGGGTGCTGAAGCTGATGCCCCTGTGACAAAGAAAAGCGGGGGCTTTTTGAAAGTCTTAAAGGGACAGGGACTTAACAGCTTGACGGAAACAACCCAGGTCACAGTACAGCAGCTGGAAGTTACAGGGAAAACCGGGTGCACTAACCCCCTGGGCAACAGCTCTGAGACCCCTCACGGAGGCAAACAGTCAAGCAGCCCCCCCATCCATTACCCCACCGGGCGCTGTGAAAGCAGAGAAGCAGCCTGAGACAAATTCCGCCCACAGAAAGGGAAATTTCTCCCTTCCGGCCAGGCAAGACACAAAGACCCAGTCTACACGCAATTACCCAACAGAAGCCACAACAGGTCGCAGTTGTCCCAGTAAAGAAAGGCCAGTAGCAAGTGAAAATTTTGGCCCTCCCAGCTGACAGTCAATAGCACCTGTCAACATGAAAAGGCAAAAAAATATGATCCAGACAAGACTAACCCAGACAGCTTCGGCATCTGCTACATCTTCCCCTGAGAAGGAATCTGGGGAGATAGATTTAGCCAGTCTTCCTGAAAAAGAATTCAAAACAAAAGTCATAACCATGCTGATGGACTTGCAGAGAAATATGCAAGAACTAAGGAAGGAGAATTCAGAAATAAAACAAGCTCTGGAAGGACTTCAAAACAGAATGGACGAGATGCAAGAGACCATTAATGGACTAGAAAACAGAGAACAGGAACGCAGAGAAGCTGATGCAGAAAGAGATAAAAGGATCTCCAGGAATGAAAGAATTTTAAGAGAGCTGAGTGATCAAACGAAAAGGAACAATATAAGAATCATAGGTATTCCAGAAGAAGTAGAGAGAGAAGAGGGGATAGAAAATGTCTTTGAAGAAATAATTGCGGAAAATTTCCCCAAACTAGGGGAAGAAATGGCCTCTCAGACCACAGAGGTACACAGAACTCCCATGACAAGGGATCCAAGGAGGGCAACACCAAGACACATAATAATTAAAATGGCAAAGATCAAAGACAAGGACAAAGTATTACAGGCAGCCAGAGAGAAAAAAAAGGTTACCTAAAAAGGAAAACCCATCAGGCTATCATCAGACTTCTCAACAGAAACCCTACAGGCCAGAAGAGAATGGCATGATATACTTAATGCAATGAAACAGAAGGGCCTCGAACCAAGACTACTGTATCCAGCACGAATATCATTTAAATATGAAGGAGGGATTAAACAATTCCCAGACAAGCAAAAGTTGAGGGAATTTGCCTCCCACAAACCACCTCTACAGGGCATCCTACAGGGACTGCTCTAGATGGGAGCACTCCTAAAAAGAGCACACAACAAAACACCCAACATATGAAGAAGGGAGGAGGAGGAATAAGAAGGGAGAGAAATAAAGAATCATCAGACCGTGTTTATAATAGCTCAACAAGCGAGTTAAGTTAGACAGTAAGATAGTAAAGAAGCTAACCCTAAACCTTTGGTAACCACAAACTTAAAGCCTGCAATGGCAATAAATTCATACCTTTCAATAATCACCCTAAATGTAAATGGACTGAATGCACCAATCAAAAGACACAGAGTAATAGAATGGATAAAAAAGCAAGATCCATCCATATGCTGCTTACAAGAGACTCACCTCAAACCCAAAGACGCGCACAGACTTAAAGTCAAGGGATGGAAAAAGATATTTCAAGCAAACAACAGAGAGAAGAAAGCAGGTGTTGCAATTCTGGTATCAGACAAAACAGACTTCAAAATAAAGAAAGTAACAAAAGACAAAGAAGGACATTACATAATGATAAAGGGCTCAGTCCATCAAGAGGATATAACCATTATAAATATATATGCACCCAATACAGGAGCACCAACATACCTGAAACAAATATTAATAGAACTAAAGGAGGAAATAGAATGCAATGCATTCATTCTAGGAGACTTCAACACACCACTCACTCCAAAGGACAGATCCACCAGACAGAAAATAAGTAAGGACACAGAGGCACTGAACAACACATTAGAACAGATGGACCTAATAGACATCTACAGAACTCTACATCCAAAAGCAACAGGATACACATTCTTCTCAAGTGCACATGGAACATTCTCCAGAATAGACCACATACTAGGACACAAAAAGAGCCTCAGTAAATTCCAAAAGATTGAAACCCTACCAACCAACTTTTCAGACCACAAAGGCATTAAACTAGAAATAAACTGTTCAAAGAAAGCAAAAAGGCTCACAAACACATGGAAGTTAAACAACACGCTCCTAAATAATCAATGGATCAATGACCAAATCAAAATGGAGATCCAGCAATATATGGAAACAAATGACAACAACAACACTAAGCCCCAACTTCTGTGGGACACAGCAAAAGCAGTCTTAAGAGGAAAGTATATAGCAATCCAAGCATATTTAAAAAAGGAAGAGCAATCCCAAATGAACGGTCTAATGTCACAACTATCGAAACTGGAAAAAGAAGAACAAATGAGGCCTAAGGTCAGCAGAAGGAGGGACATAATAAAGATCAGAGAAGAAATAAATAAAATTGAGAAGAATAAAACAATAGCAAAAATCAATGAAACCAAGAGCTGGTTCTTCGAGAAAATAAACAAAATAGATAAGCCTCTAGCCAGACTTATTAAGAGGAAAAGAGAGTCAACACAAATCAACAGTATCAGAAATGAGAAAGGAAAAATCACGACGGACCCCGCAGAAATACAAAGAATTATTAGAGACTACTATGAAAACCTATATGCTAACAAGCTGGGAAACCTAGGAGAAATGGACAACTTCCTAGAAAAATACAACCTTCCAAGACTGACCCAAAAAGAAACAGAAAATCTAAACAGACCAATTACCAGCAACGAAATTGAAGTGGTAATCAAAAAACTACCAAAGAACAAAACACCCGGGCCAGATGGATTTACCTCGGAATTTTATCAGACATACAGAGAAGACATAATACCCATTCTCCTTAAAGTTTTCCAAGAAATAGAACAGGAGAGGATACTCCCAAACTCATTCTCTGAAGCTAACATCACCCTAATACCAAAACCAGGCAAAGACACCACCAAAAAAGAAAACTACAGACCAATATCCCTGATGAACGTAGACGCAAAAATACTCAACAAAATTTTAGCAAACCGAATTCAAAAATAGATCAAAACCATCGTACACCATGACCAAGTGGGATTCATCCCAGGGATGCAAGGACGGCACAACATTCGAAAGTCCATCAATATCATCCATCACATCAACAAAAAGAAAGACAAAAACGACATGATCATCTCCATAGATGCTGAAAAAGCATTTGACAAAGTTCAACATCCATTCATGATAAAAACTCTCAGCAAAATGGGAATAGAGGGCAAGTACCTCAACATAATAAAGGCCATCTATGAAAAACCCACAGCCAACATTATATTGAACAGCAAGAAGCTGAAAGCATTTCCACTGAGATCGGGAACTAGACAGGGATGCCCACTCTCCCCACTGTTATTTAACATAGTACTGGAGGTCCTAGCCACGGCAATCAGACAAAACAAAAAAATACAAGGAATCCAGATTGGCAAAGAAGAAGTCAAACTGTCACTATTTGCAGATGACATGATCCTGTACATAAAAAACCCTAAAGACTCCACCCCAGAACTACTAGAACTGATATCGGAATACAGCAAAGTTGCAGGATACAAAATCAACACACAGAAATCTGTGGCTTTCCTATATACCAACAATGAACCAACAGAAAGAGAAATCAGGAAAACAACTCCATTCACAATTGCATCAAAAAAAATAAAATACCTAGGAATAAACCTAACCAAAGAAGTGAAAGACTTATATTCTGAAAACTACAAGTCACTCTTAAAAGAAATTAAAGGGGATACTAACAGATGGAAAAGCATCCCATGCTCATGGCTAGGAAGAATTAATATCGTCAAAATGGCCATCCTGCCCAAAGCAATATACAGATTTGATGCAATCCCTATGAAACTACCAGCAACATTCTTCAATGAACTGGAACAAATAATTCAAAAATTCATATGGAACCACCAAAGACCCTGAATAGCCAAAGCAATCCTGAGAAAGAAGAATAAAGTAGGGGGGATCTCACTCCCCAACTTCAAGCTCTATTATAAAGCCATAGTTATCAAGACAATTTGGTACTGGCACAAGAACAGAGCCACAGACCAATGGAACAGACTAGACAATCCAGACATTAACCCAGACATATATGGCCAATTAATATTTGATAAAGGAGCCATGGACATACAATGGGATATGACAGTCTCTTCAACAGGTGGTGCTGGCAAAACTGGACAGCTACATGTAGGAGAATGAAACTGGACCATTGTCTAACCCCATATACAAAAGTAAACTCAAAATGGATCAAAGACCTGAATGTAAGTCACGAAACCATTAAACTCTTGGAAGAAAACATAGGCACGAACCTCCTAGACATAAACATGAGTGACCTCTTCTTGAACATATCTCCCCGGGCAAGGAAAACAACAGCAAAAATGAACAAGTGGGACTATATTAAGCTGAAAAGCTTCTGTACAGCAAAAGACACCATCAATAGAACAAAAAGGAACCCTACAGTATGGGAGAATATATTTGAAAATGACACATCCGATAAAGGCTTGACGTCCAGAATATATAAGGAGCTCACACGCCTCAACAAACAAAAAACAAATAACCCAATTAAAAAATGGGCAAAGGAACTGAACAGACGGTTCTCCAAAAAAGAAATACAGATGGCCAACAGACACATGAAAAGATGCTCCACATCGCTATTATCAGAGAAATGCAAATTAAAACTACAATGAGGTATCACCTCACACCAGTAAGGATGGCTGCCATCCAAAAGACAAACAACAACAAATGTTGGCGAGGCTGTGGAGAAAGGGGAACCCTCCTACACTGCTGGTGGGAATGTAAACTAGTTCAACCATTGTGGAAAGCAGTATGGAGGTACATCAAAATGCTCAAAACAGACATACCATTTGACCCAGGAATTGCACTCCTAGGAATTTACCCTAAGAATGCAGCAATCAAGTATGAGAAAGACCAGTGTACCCCTATGTTTATCGCAGCACTATTTACAATAGCCAAGAATTGGAAGCAACCTAAATGTCCATCGATAGATGAATGGATAAAGAAGATGTGGTACATATACACAATGGAATACTACTCAGCCATAAGAAAAGGGCAAATCCAACCATTTGCAGCAACATGGATGGAGCTGGAGGGTATTATGCTCAGTGAAACAAGCCAAGCAGAGAAAGAGAAATACCAAATGATTTCACTCATCTGTGGAATATAAGAACAAAGGAAAAACTGAAGGAACAAAACAGCAACAGAATCACAGAACTCAAGAATGGACTAACAGGTACCAAAGGGAAAGGGACTGGGGAGGATGGGTGGGTAGGGAGGGATAAGGGGGGGCAGAAAAAGAGGGGTATTAAGATTAGCATCCATAGCGGGGTGGGAGAAAGGGGAGGGCTGTACAACACAGAGAAGACAAGTAGTGATTCTACAACAGGTTGCTACGCTGATGGACAGTGACTGTAAAGGAGTATATAGGGGGGACCTGGTATAGGGGAGAGCCTAGTAAACAAAGTATTCGTCATGTAAGTGTAGATTAATGATTAGAAAAAAAAAAAAAAAGCAGTTCCTATGTGGTGACCTCTAATGAGTTCTACACAATGATATAAAGGGCATATAAAAGTGTAGGCAAAGGGTCTGTTTGTGTTTATACAGAGGATCAAAGCCTAATTTGGCTACCCCAAAAATGAACTAAGATACGATATGAAAAAGAACTTCCAACATCAGCACTCTCAGGAAGACTCATGAGAGAAGATGATCAGCAAAAAAAAAAAACTCCAACAAAGATCCACGCACTGTCACAGGTGTAGTTGATGCACTCATCCCACCAGTTCCTGGACTTGCCATGGGAATGAAGGAGATATCTAAGCTGGCCTGTGCATACAGTAAAACAAAAATTGGACTGGATCTATACTGTTGGAACTCAACCAAGAATTAGGAGAAGTGCAAATTGTAGCGCTCCAAAATCTTACAACGACAGACTATTTATCGTTAAAAGAACATATGGGATATGAACAGTCCCCAGGAATGGGTTGTTCTAGTTTATCTGAATTCTCTCAGACTGTTTAAGTTCAGTCGGACAATATCCACCATATCATAGATAAGTTTTCACAAATGCCTAAGGTGCCTAACTGGTTTTCTTGGTTTCACTGGAGATGGCTGGTAATTACAGGTATGCTTTGGTTAGGTAACTATATTCCTATTATGTTAATGTGTGTGCACAATTTAATTAGTCGTTTAAAACCTATCCATGCTGAAGTTACTCTACAAGAAGATATGTCAAAGAAATAATCAATCTTCCCAGGTTTTCTTCTGCCTGCTACTTCTATAGCTTTTCTTCTTCCTACCTAATCACAACCTTTAAATAGAACTCGTGCCACATGTCGAATTTACCGAGTATCATAATTCTTCCAAGTGGTAAAGACACCTCAAGACAAATGCTGGGCATAGAAGCCACAGGGCATAAATATGCAAAGAAGTAAAAAGCTAACCTTTTCAAACAATAAGGCTTCTCTCTCACTTACCAACTTTACATTTCCCTGTATGGCCCCGGAAGATGACTGGTTAGCCAGAGATGGGTAAGATTCCTCAAGGGAGGAACAACCTAAGACAGGCAGAGTCGCAGGGGGCCATGTGGTGAGAAAATGGGGAGCAGCAGAGGTGAGGCTTAGAACCTCACCCCCCCTGTTCTGAGAGAAATCTTCTGCATCCGTGGATGTTTTATTGCCCTCGTCTAGCTCGGATTAACACATAGTCTACAGGCACACACCTGATCATCTACATTTGCTCTCTTACAACACTAAACTCTGTTTTCTACCTTTATCTCGTATCTACCTACTTCAGCATTTTATTAAAAATAATAACAATAGAGAAATGTGGTATCCACATATAAATCAAGTTTAAAAATCAAATGAATTTTCATATTTGGACTGACTGTGTATAGTTCATAATGCAGGAACAAAACCGAAAGCTTCTGTGATGACTGCCCTTGCACTCTTCACCATGTAACTTATTCACTATGTAAGAATTTGTACTCCATGTAAGAATTTGTTCGTTATGCATCAGAAGACTGGAGACTGACGAAAATTAGTCTTGGGGTTGATTAATGATGGTGCATTGAGTATTGACCCCCCTATACAGAAATTTATTGTGGTTAACAATTATTTGATCAATAAATATGAGAGATGCCCTCACAAAATATATATATACATATATATATATATAAACACACTTCCAATTGTAAAATAAATAAGTAACCGGGATGTAATGTATAGCATAAGGAATATAGTCGAAATATTGTAACAACCTGGTATGGTGATACCTGGTACCTAGAATTATCATGTATATAAATGTTGAATCACTGTGTTGTACACCTGAAACTAATGTAATGCAATACTGTTGTCAACTACCCTTCAATAATAAAAAAAAAAAAAAAAAAAAAAAAAAAACAATAGGACTGAGGGTCCTGTTGAACTAGATGAGCTTTGTGAGATTTGTAAACAAATGTCAAAATTCATATAACTAGCACCGTCTAAAAATTAATTTGGTTAGCATTGAAGGAGATATTACTAACACAGAAAATATAAATTACTAGAAAACATAGGAACTCTCTTAAGAATGTCTTTATCATATGCATTGTACACACATTTCATTGATACCTTGGTAACTGAAAGTTAGCATCCAAATTTAGACTGTCTACACACATAGAGATAAGGTTTAGCTGAAAAGCCCATATATAAATATGTGGTGTGTATTTTTTTCCACAAAAAGAAGCATTGCATCCAGAATAATTTGAATGTAGATGGACAGTATTACTTATACTGCTCTCTATGTTCAATTTACTAAACAAATCATCAACTGGACTGGCTGTACCACTCCTCTGCACATATTCATTGATTAGAACAAATACCATTTAATTAAAATTGTACATATACACACACAGTCAGGAAATTTAACATACATTCAAATGAGTTCTTCTTGGAGATACTGTATTAACCTTTCTACAAAATAATACATTTATAACCAATTTAAATTTCAGCTCATCTATATTACATTTGATTTTTACAAATCTATTCAACATTTCTTTTCAGTGTCTTATGCAATTCCATTATTGAGTGAAATTTTATTTAAAAATTAGATACCTAGAAAATATTGTATTTAACTATTCTAAATTATACATTATTTGTCTATGAGTGTTCCAAAAATTCTAACACAGCTGTCTTTCAAGGTAGGCTTGAGAAATAAACTGAATAATCTGAAATATTTTTTGTAATTTCATCAAAGCGTCTTTCCTTTCTCTGACTCATATAAGAAGTACAGTAATAATAAGCTGAAGAGAGTCAAGCTCCTTAGCCAGCCTGCTATTAATCTGTTGGGCTGCCCCTGATACATAGTATTGGCAATGCAGTTTTTTAATAGTGGTATCATTCACCCCTTAAAAGAATCCAGTTGGTGATGAGCTTTTCTTCTTTGACTTTCTCTAAAAGACTACATACTGGTTTATTAGCTTACTAGTTAGGACCTCATGGAAGAAATATAAAGCTATTTGACATGGAAAATAGAAATCAGTGACAGAAACAATATTATTCTGCTTAGCTTCAAAGTATAAGGATAGGGACTCCCACAGTTAATTCAACTGAGAATCAGAGTAAACAAATGACAAGATTAAAGGCATAAAGCAATGTAAATGGTAATAGGAAAGACAGAGAATTTCCTCATTGAATGCTTTACTGAAGAAATCAGTCTCCCCAGGAGATGGTAAGAAGAAGAAACTATATAACAGTTTTGGCTTAGGAAATTTTCAGAATAATTCTACCTGAAAGCAAAGGTCTTTTCTGCAACAACATAATTCAGTGAAAATTGTTCAGAAATCAAGTACTGTATTAACTTTGGAAACAATAATTGTAACATTATTTACACTAAACACAATAGTCTTATACACCTACTTAAAATCATAGGTGGATTTGATTTTTTCTGCTGATGCACCTGAATGTGATTTTTAAAATCTGTGCAATTTTTCTCTTGGTAAATAATTGAAATATTTAAGTTGTAACAATGCATTATAAAATTATTTATAAGTATTAATTCTCAAAAAGAGACATTAGTGAAATACATATTTTGCCCAGCTTCATTTCATTTATGGCTTATAAAGCTGAAATTTACCTAAGCAATTTTGTGTGATTCCTAATTGCATGAAGACATCCACAGTAATTTTTAAGAATGAAAATAAGCTTGGGGTTTTTCTTAAAGATCTAGAGTCTGTTTGGTTTGTATCATGGCTTACTTCTGTGAAACAAATCAGAATACCATCCATGTTAAATGGGCTATAAAACCTCTCACATAATTAGGAAAAGCATCTGCTATTTGGCATGCTTTACAAATATAAGTTGAGGGGATATTTTGATCTTTTTTACTGCTACAAATTTCAAAAAGGATAAGTAAAATTCAAATCTGAAAGTGTACATAGGAAAAACATTGTGTTACGATGTTAGAATTCCATTTCTGGTTGTGAGTAGCACCAATATACAACACAAACCATTTTCAGATTAACTTAACAGGGAGGGAATCATAAAATTTCCTAAGACAGGTTTGCTTTGTGTACAGTTGGTCTCTGTCAGTAAACAATGTAGTATAAAAATCTAATTTAGTAATTTATTTCTATTTGTCATAAAATCTTTAAACAGCAGGATGGTAATGAATAAGGCTTCAAAACCAGTTATTAATTATATAATAGATTATAATACTACCATGCCAGTTACCCAAGTAAAACTATTAGGGAAACAGAATAAAAACCTGAAAAGATTCAAGACATATGTCCTGGGGAGTTTTTTTCTTTTTTATATAGTGGTAGGGTACAGAGAATGCTTTAAAATGAAGGGTGAAAATGCAATGCTGTATATTTTCTTAGAGGAAAAGAATTATATAAAATTCAATTTCATTTTCTATTCATAGGTATAAAGGGATGATAAGGTGGAACTGTGTTCAGCCAATGAGTTATTTAGTGCAAGAGAACCATCTTAAGAAGAACTACCTTAGTAAAAACATATAGCTCTTTAAAAAAACAAAACAAAATGAAACTGAGTGTCCAATTTATGAGGAGATAATGTTCCAAATGTCAATTGTAACCCAGAAGTTGCTGGAATTTGAAAATAATTTTTGTCCATAGAAGCCATTCCAAAAATATTAGTTTCCCTGGTTAGTACCCAAATGCTTTTTGAATCTGTAACATAACTAATTTTGAAGCTATTTGTGTTAGTCTGGGTCTTAGCAGCAGGAATGATAATGAGGAAAAAAAGCATTCCTCCATTAATCTTGGGCAGAGGACTAGCCATATACAAGATTTTAAAAATGAGGAATTTATCACCAATGCCATTTTGAGTATTTATAAAGTGTCAGCAACTGGGATAGTTGTTTATATATGTTGGTTAGTTACTTCTCATAGCAACTCTGCCAAGGGGAAAATTATTGTCCCTACTTCAGGCCTGAAGAAAATGGAAACAAAATATAATTTATCCAAATTCACACACTTAGTAATAAGTTAGGATGAAAGTGCTGATTTGTCCTACTTTAAAGCCCATGCTATTTCCATTATGCCTCACTGTTTTGGGAGTCCATCTTTTCCCCAAACACACCCACGCTCCAGGCCCACAAAGCCCTTAATGCTTCTGTGGAGCCCTTAACACAACACTGTCCTCAAACCTGTCTTGTACCCTTTAGTGCTCTGTGCTCTAAAATGATCCGTTTCCATTGCCTCAATCTGAACTCTAAACTCCTTAGTGCAACTCACCTTAATCAGGTATAGGACAGAAGTAGCTCGCCATCCTGGAGGTGTCTGCATTTAAGAAAGGGAAGTTTTATACACGTGTGTGTGTGTGTGTGTATTATATGTGTGTATACATATAAACAAACATTTGTGTGTGTGTATACATATATATATACATGTGTATATATGTAAAAAAATATCAGGCTTGCTGAGGTGTCAGAGTACAGAGGGTCTTTTAAATCTGGTAGGGCATTTGGCAATGAGGCCCACCTCAGGTGTCTGCCTCTGAGGTCACTTTCCTACATTAGTTCTGTTGGGGTATTGGGTCAAAACCTTGGAACAGGAACAAGAGACACAGTCAGCCAAACTGAAAGAAGTGCTCCACTTCACAATCATTTTTTTGCCTGGAGCTTTATTAGCTCTGAGTTCTTGGGCCTTGTTCCACTTTTACAGGCTGCAGATGGGCTTCAGGTGGGACACTAGGCTCACAGAGATCCCCAGAGGATCCATGTGAGGCATGGCATCCATCGAGATTCCTTTCAGCTAGAGTCTGAAAGACACTCTGAATGGGAAGACCCTCTTGTTCCTCTTCTGTGAGAAAATGTTCAGAACTTCCAGGGAAAGCTAGGATTATAGGAGTATGGATTTCCACAAAACCAGGAAGCCCCGAAGCCCTGGTAGGCCTCCAAGGAAACTCTAAGCTAGTTGGCTCCTTGCTGTCAACCAGCTGGCGGCTTCCAGTTCTTTTGACGGGTCCTACGCAGCTGCGTTTTATGTTTCCATATGGCCTTGCCAGAGGTCCCTCCCTTAAACAGACCCAGCTTCCACAATTAGTACAGACTCAAAACAAGTTAGCTATGCAATACATTAAGTTCTAAAGGCCTCATGGGACTATTTACACCTCTTTGGACTATTTCCAGGATCCCAGATTATACTGTATGTATAAAGTAAGGAAGTCTCACAATCCAATGTCTCTGACTGGAACATGCAACTCATGACCATATTATGTACCCCATTTTCCAATGCTTGAGTTGGCTCATTTTAACAATTTTTACCACCCTGAAAGATAAACTCTCTGTAATCTTAAAATCATGCTTTACAGAGTGTTTCTCTTTCCTATTCTAAAATGTTTCCCATTCTCAAAGAGAAAAAAATTCTCTTTCCCATTCCTCAGGTATAAAAATTGAAGACTGGTCAGTTTTCTCCTTTGGCATTGAAATTTTTCAGGAGTTTATTTGCATTCTCCTGGCCAAGTTATAAAAACCATTCAACACCTATATCATGCCGTTTCTTTACTTAAAATAATAAATTGATTTCACTTAATAAAATACAAAACCAGATGAAGTCAGTCTGTGTACCCAAGGTTGGAAACATACATTTTGCAGCTGGTGGGGAAAAAAAAGACGCTGAAAAGTTCATTCCCCCAGCCAGTTTACACGACCAATTATAGATCACATATGCTAGAAAACTTGAAATATAGTGTAAATGGTTCTTATTTTATCCAGGGCTTCCACTGTATACTCAAAGCATCTGAGCTTGGTTTTGCTGTTCCTTCTCTCTCCTTCTCTGTCCTCAGCCGCGATGAGGCCTTTTCCCTTGGGGCCTCTCCCTATCTTCACAGGGTCATGTTTCCAGGCATGTATCTCAGTTGGATACTGGTTGCTAACACATAGGTTCTTAATAAATACTTGTTGAATGAGTTTGGAACAAGTAAGACTAAGATGTCTGGAGAAATAATGCAAGTCCAAGAATCAGAAAATTCATTACCCAGACAAGATTTTATAGTGATGATGGCAATTATAGTAGGCTTTTGATGACTACTTTATATGTGCCCAACACTCTACTAGAAGCTTTAAAAATATAATCTTGTTTTACTTTAATTTATCATCACAATAGCAGTACTCCCATTTTACAGGTAAATAAAACTGAGGCTTTGAGAAGTCAAATGAATATGTCCATGGCTACATAGCTGTTAAGAACATATTTTACTGGGAACTGCATGCCTGTTCAACACCAAAATTAATTCCTTTTTTTACCCCTTCCAATCTGGTCCTCCATTTTTCATCTATTAAATGTGGAAATTTTAATAGTTGTTAGGATCTCTTCCAGCTTTAAGATGTTCCAGATATAATATAAAACACATCTCAAGACAATTAACAATTGAATTAGTTTTTCTTGTTGAAAGAATTCCTATAAGAGAGAAAGAAATGGTTTTCCAAAGCTGAAAATTTAGGAATCCTGAAAGCAAAGAGAAGAAGGTCTTTGGGCAGGTTGAGCTTCTCTAGGATTTTTCAGATGCATCTAAAGCTAGAGTTAGCCCTCTCTTTGTATAGTAGTTAACATTTACTGATACCTTCCTGTGTGCCAGACACTGGGCCAAAAGTTTATATGTATTATCTCATGGAAATCTCAAAGAACCCCTATAAGATAGTACTATTATTATTTCTAATTAGCAGATGCAGAAACCAAGCTTAACTTGCCCAAGGTCACACAGCTAGTATGTGATGGAGCTAGGACTCAAAGCTAGGTACATTTAACTTTGAAGCCCATAATTTTAATTTTGAGGTTATACTGCCTCTACATGCTATTTTTAGCTTATTTATCTATGTACATTTAATATAATTTATATCAGTGTCATTTCTTTCTTTTGGTCATTTATTTTGAAACAAGGCCCATGGGATGTAGATCTGCCTAGTTTGCTTGCTATCACATACCCCTGTGCCACATATGTGGTGACACTTATCCAGTATCTCATGATGCATGCCTTTTGGTGCAATTAAATACCTTTGGGTCACTCTCAGAAACATGCCTATGAGTTACAAACTCTGTTTTCCTCTTCCTGTAGATATTTCTTTCTGTCCAAAGTGGATAGATTAACAAGCATCAAAGAAAGTAGACAACCATGTCGACATGGAGATTTGCAAACTCTGACCTGAAAAAAAATCTCTATAGAGAAATCATATTGCCTAGGTTGACTGACATAACAGAAATCCTACCTTACTAAGTGTGTTCCCACAGTTTGTTCTGTACTTACTTGAATGGATTATTGACACTTTCAGAAGATACAGTCTCCAGGAGGCTGATAGCAAATTAACTTTGGTATTAATAGGAATTCAAGTTAGGTGTTACTCTCTGCATTAGGAGAGCTTATTTTCACTTTAACTCTGACTTACGTTACCCACCATTATTAATCTACTTGCATATATGAAACAAAAACCCACATATATTCTCTTACGTGTTTATCTTGTGAAAGAAGTGACCTCCAAATTAAGCTATATAGGAAGTGTGGAAGCTCAAAAAGGACCTAGTTAGGTTCTGTAACTCTTTGGAGGGAGGAGGATATTTAGAAGCTATAATTTTTTTTGATCAAATAACTAATTCATTTTTATTTTAGCAAGTACACATTTTCTAAAATAATACTAATAAGGTGTGCTACTTTTCTCTAACCAAATTCTTTGCAATGAAATCCAACTGCAATATTCATTTAGAAATCTGATAATGCTCTCTTGTGTGAGTTTTAGGAATATTTGAAACCCCATTGCATATAAATTATATCATGGAAAAGCTGTATAAATATTTTATTATGGCATATGCTGTTCTAAGGATATGTCAGGATTTCCTTTATATACTCCATTTTGAGTGGTATATAAATCAGATGTAAAAACTCATGTTGGACTGAAACTCAGCACAAAAGGCCTCCTCCAGAGGCAAATGCTTTTTCAAATGTGGTTTGAATTATGTTGATCATTTTAAGTTATAGAAGTACAGAAAATGTATTTGTGATTTTGAAGGAGAGGGATTTTTTTCCATTTTTATAACTCATTAGGAAACTTTACAGGCCTTTAGACCATTTTGTGGTTTAGTTCTTCTCAGTTTTTTCCCCAAAGCAATATTAAAACTTGAATGCTGTCCACTATAAATCCAATGATTACTGTTCTGAATACAAATGTGTATATGGAGATATGTATATCTTAGGCTAGAAGAAGTTCCAATAATATTGTGACTGGGGTGGAAGATTAGCCCTATCAGTTGCCCATTTTTGTTCTTATCAAGTCAAGGTAAGCCTATCAAAGAAATCCCCTCTCTATACCATGGTTCTGCATGTATTGCTTGTAATTTTAAAGCCACATCTTTAACTTGAAGAAAAATCTTCTCAATTAAACACTGCTTCTTTTATTAGCTCTTCAACAGTAAGGTTGTGCCTTTTCTAAATTTTGATTTTCTCTAACAGAGAGAGCAAATTGCAGCTTCTTTAATGGATATTCACTAATGATGATCTCATCAGTAAAGTACTTAATATGTGTGTGTTTATGTACATAAATTAGTTTGTTAAATAGTGTTGACCTTTGTCTGTATAGCTAATATACTGTTGAGTAATTTCATAAACATCTAAATGATTATTTTAGTATATGTATAGTTTATGATTATATTATTTTTCTCTTAATAGCTTAAGTTAAAATCTGAAAATGTTTGATTTGGACTTAGAAAGTTGGCATAATTCACAAAATGGAGTAAGCCAATTTTTCAAATTTCTTTAAAAGATGATGAAAACAGGAATATTTTATATGAATTTAATTCCTTCTACCTGTATTATATTTAGTTTATTGATGCATTAGAATAACACATTTAGTAGTTGTTATTTATTGCCATACAATAGATCAAGGCATTGAAGCATACAAAGCTTAACAATTTTCCAGTGCTTCCTTATGTTTTTATTAAATTCCACTTAGAATTTAGGTGTTGTGATTCTGAATACAGTTGCTTTTTCATCTGTTACAGTTGCTAGAATCTCTGGGTCTAGTAACAAGTATGATGGGCCATGAAAAGGGTAATCAGACATTTGCCTGTGGCTGCTGGAACAATGTGGACTTTCGCATTGGAACACTCTGAGGAGCAGAAAAGATCTATCTCCTCCTGGATGTTTTATCTACTAGCCCAGTGTCATGGAGTGTAGCCAACTCTACAATAGAGAGAGCTGAATGCCAGTTTTCTTCTATATTAACAGGAGAGCAAGGTTATTAATAAGAGGTCATATACCAAATCTCTAATCTATAAAGCTGAATATCCTCATTTCTATTTGGGTCATTTAAAAAATTCTGCAATATTTACTTTAACTAAATTATACTATTCTGTGTTCCATATTGTTATATTTCATTATAATTATAAAATTTTATGTGTAGTTCATATATCACACATGTACTTATATCTTTCTCTTAGTTTATCATTAAATTAATAGTTTTGATGATTTAACTTAACATATATCACTCCCCAAATCCCTATATGACTCAATCAGTCATTAAGAAGTTTGTTGCAGCTTTTGGGAGAAGTCTATGAATTTCTGAGCTTTCTGAGCACTAGGTACTTATTGAAACAATATGTTTATGTTAATCAGAAATGTCTCAAAGTACAGCATGGACAGTTAACAACTACTAACAATAAATATACTTTAAATGTCAAAATTAATAGTTTTACATGTTTTTTAATCTAGATTTCATCATTTCAACTGAAGCGATTTTTAACTCCTTAGGAAAACAATATACACATTGCACACTCCTGCTTCTCCATCTATTACATTGTGCCATATTTTTCCTTACTTTTGGAGGAGAAAGAACACACTGCTCTTATATGAATAGCATTAACCTTGTTTAAGTCTAGCACCATTGTTTTATACATAAGAAGCAGTGTACTTTTTAAAGAGAATAGCTATTTCTTACAACACCTGAAATAAAAACTGACATTAAAACTTTAAGATTATGAATAGTAAACAATGTAAGATATATCCTCACCTTGATTTTACTTTTAAGCAGCCTTTTATTTGTCTACTAGGAACTTCATCCCGTGGTTTTACAGGCTCCGGCTCTTGTTCTTTCTTTTGACAAACCAGTATATAATTTGTGCCATTATTATTTGACCAAAACGTACCAGCAGAAGTTTCATAACGTATACAAAACTCAACTTTACTGCCATCTTTTTGATAAGGAGGAACCAATAAAATCTTAAAGGAGAACTGGTCAGTTTCACCATCACATGAATTTGGGACATATTCTGCTAAAATGTCATAATGTGTCTGCCAGTCATCTATGGACATTCTGACATACACTAACTTTTCAAAAGAAATATTCAAAACTCGAATAATGCCCTTCATACTTGTAGACCCAGGAAGAAACTCAGTTGACTCCAGTATCGCCTTCTGTGCTTGAAGTTGTTGCATAAGATCTTCTTTTGAAGAAGGCAACTCAAATAGTGGAGATAAAACATATTCTTCTGTGTGGAAAATGTCCTTCCTTAAATCAAAATTGGGTGAAGCACTTGGTAATTCCCAGCAATCAAATTCTTTGACAGACACAAGATCGAATCCAAAGGTGTCAGCAAATGACACTCTTCTTGCACCTGAAGATGGAGTGTCCAGGTACATATCTTCAGAAGAATCAGAACCTCGTCTACTAGGTTGAGGGGAGAAACGAGGTTTGAAGATAGCTTTAACTTCTTCATCTTCAGAAGGAGAATCAGATAAATTGGGAATTCCTAAAAAGTTATCTTTGCCAATATGACTAGGTTCTTCAGAAGGCTCCATTGGGCTCTCTGATATCAAATAAGGGACAGCTGTACAACTAGTAGAGACTGATATTTGAGATAGTGAGGCTTAAAATAAGCATAATGTTACAGTTGACTTTGCAAAAAGGAGTCAGCCCTATAAATAGGTCCGATGGCACGTGAACTATGCTAGCTTGCCTCCAAAGGCCTTTAATATGATAGCATCCATGTTACTCTTACCAGTATGTTTCAGGTTTAACTCTTTGTTTTTAAAGTTGCATGTCTTTATGAGCTGAGTTCCAAAAAGGACATTTTAAATCTCTCTGCTGTGTTAGAAAATCTGAAATTTTAGAATAAAAATATTACTTTAACCAGTTGATATTAAACATAAAACTTGGACCATTTATTTTAAAAGAAAATAAAAGTAGTATTACAGTACTAAATATGTGGTTTGAATTAAATCAATCTATTGGAGCAACCAAGCAAGCAGGAGAGAATAAGAACTCTCTCCTATGCCCATCAGGGACTTATAATGTAAAACATGAACTATTAAAGGATAAATGAGAGGTACTGGGAGTTCTGAAGAAATATGATTTAGACGGAGAAAATATCATTTGAAATAAACCATGAAGGTTAGGTAGGATACAGACATGCAGGATTGGAGTGACGTGGATTTTCCAGATGAAAGAAATAGCTTGAGCCAAGACCTAGAACAAATAGTCATATCTGTTATTTTAAACATTAGTTTCTTTTAATTAAGCCATGGAAAAATATACCCATGTAATGTGTTATTGACTTGAAAATATAAGTGAACAGTGGTAAGCCCAGCCAAGGAATGAAATATTTATGTAGAATAAAATGTTGATCTTTGGCAAATTGCCAATTTAAGCCTACAAAGCAGAAATTAATACTGTGACATCTTGGATTTCAATGTGCGTTTTAGTCAGAGCAGCTTGTTTAGACTCTCATGTTTTTTTGGTTTAATGTAAAACCCACCTTGGGGATGGCAATTGGGTAAAAACTTAGAAAAATTTTAAATATATACAGGCCTTGACCCAGAAATGTTCCAGCTAGAAATTTGCCCAATCTTTTTGATAAAGAGGAACCAAAAAAGTAATGGGGTAACTATGCAATAATAAATACAGATAACAGATATTGTCTATTCACAACAGAACTGATTTATTTTAAAAACTCTAGGAACTATCTAAATAGACATCAATAGAGAACTGGATAAACCCATACAATGGAGTTACACCCATACAATAGAGTTTTTTAAGATATTTAAAAGGATAAGATAGCACTTTATGTATTGATATGGTAAGATAACCAAGATAATGGCTGTGAGAAAGAACAAAGTGTGCACAGATTTGTGTATAGAAAATTCCTGAAAAGACATGAAAGAAACTGCTAGTAGTGGGTATATCTAACCACAGAGATTGAGGGTTGTAGGGAAAAACAAAATTTTATTGATTTCACCTTACAGTCTTCTATATGGTTTGAAATGTTAACCATGAGCAATGTTTTCTTTCAATATATCTTCAACTCAAATTAATAAATTAAATGGAGTTGATTAATTTTTTTAAAGAGAGACTAGTAATATAATTTCTTTAAAATTACAACTTTGTAAATATGTTATAATGTATGGGATAATTCGAATTGCATCAAATAGTGGATCAAGAAATTATTTACAAAATTAAAAATGAGTATGGTCTAGGAAAAGGAAATTAAATTATTTATCTTTTACTTCATCCATATAGCTAGAATGGATGGTGACCACATGGATTATTTAAGAATGCAAAATTGCTGTGGAAATGGCTATCAAATGGCTATCCTTTCAAACTAATGACCATGAGCCATGAGTAGCCATATTCCAAGGTACCTAAAATATATCATTCGGTGTTCAAGGAAATTAGTAACAAAATACTTCATAAAATTTATAAATAATACATACAGTAATGTAAATAATAGGGTGATAAAAATTTGCAGATAAAACAATGTACTAATGTAATTTATCCAGGGATTACAAGCAGAGGCATGCAGGTCAAGATCACTGGATCTGTATCCTGCCTGTGCCACTTGAGAATATTCAAATTTTCTAACCCTCAGGTTCCTTAATTGTTAAAGTGCAGTGTTAGCAATTAAATGAGATGCTTTTAAATGTCTAGCATAAAATCTATAGTAAGGGTAGCCTTTTTCCTGAGGGTTTCAGCCCAGGCAAGTTCAGTATGAATTCAGGGAGACTGAGAAATGACAATGGAACATTCTTGGGTAAAAAGGTTTATACCAAGTTTTATTCTCCCAGCAGTAAGTTGAGTACTAGAATCATGTCTGCATGCATCAGTCTGCAGGTCCATAATCCTCCTCCATCTCTGCCTCTACCCAGAGCACTGGGCAGAGCTCTTTATACAGTGACTCAGTCAGTAATAGCTTAATGCCTACAGGTGTGGAAGCAGCCACCTAGAAGTAGGCCAATTACATTATCAAGCAGTTTAGGGTTACATGAGGAAACTGGCCATAAAAACTTCCATTTCCCCACACTCTACTCCTCCACGATTCTTGCCTCACATTGCCCCTCTCTCAAGATGCCCTCAATCTTCCATGATGGTCCCTGTGTGAGAAAGCTGGAGTATCATAACCAGATTCCACAACAGCAGCAGAGGATAACAAACACATAGAGAATAACAAAAATACAATAAAATTTTGATACAGGTAACAAAAATCATAATAATCCTCAAGCCTGAGGAGGTTATTCCAGCTGTATTCAAAAACAGTTTTACTCAGATGTGTTTATGACTCACACTTAGTAGTGGTACTGATAGGGAGCTCCATGCATCCCAGCAAGCAGCAATTTTTGCTAGGGTGTGTGCCCAATCCTCAAAGACCTTAGGAGTGATAAGACAAACATTTTAATGACACCAACATAGGCAAATCTTGTCCATCATGTAGGATGCATGCAAAAGATTGGTCCTGCAATAGGACTGTAGCAGGAAGGGGGTCCTGTCCAGCTCTAGTATTCCATAACTTTGCCCCTTTGCCTGTGGAGGTTACTGAGGGGTCTACATATTGTGCTACTGGAGGTGCATATACTGGCCATAATGGTAAAACAAAAATCCCTGGTAAGATACTCCCACCTTCCAGCAGTTTTGGATATACTATACTACTGTGACCTTTGGGGATCACTCTGCTGTTACTCCAGGAATACACAGGAGGTCAGCTTCCAGGCCTTGTCCCCAAGGTGTCAGGAGGGCCAGCCATCACGTGTCCATGTGTCAAAATGTCCAAGGTCACATCCACTCAATGGAGTCTCCAAGGTTTAGTGCAGTTGCTGCTGGCAGCAAGATATTATTCTGGTGGCCAAACCTCAGCTTCAACAACTCCTCCTTGGTTTGTACTTGCAATTATATAGGGGAGGCAGCAATATGCAGTAGCACATCTATGGGGCTCAGTGTTCCCTTCTAGGACTTCTCATTCAAACATAAACAAACTGACCAGCCCTTAAACTACAGATATCTATCTGACTGGGCCAGATTTTAGCAAACCATTATACCTTTCTATCATACCTGCTGCAGTAGGATTGTATGGTACATGAAACTTCCATTTGATCCCTAATTGTTACACCCATTCTTGTAGTGCATGTACAGTAAAGTGGGTGCCCTGATCACTCTCAGTTACTTGCTGTTGGCCATAGGCTGTGAAGAGACACTCCAGGGTCTTTTGGTCATCCACTACTCTGTTCAATGCATAGGAAAAGCAACCATAAGTCCAGTAGCTGTGTCCTCACAAGTCATAACATATTGGTACCCTTTTGACACAAGCAGAGGGCCAATATAGTCTATCTGCCACCTGACAAGAGGTATTGGGCCCTTAGCTATTGTCCCAAGTTGCTGTGGGACCTGGTGTAAGTCCTTTTTAGAGTATATGATGCACTCCTGCTGGACTCCACTGACTTCTTCAAAAGTCAAAGACAGGCCCTACTGATGGCCTACAGCCCACATTATCTTTTGCCCTGCATTTAACAAAAATTGATGTAATCACTGGGCCACATCAGAGGCAGGCTTTCCTTTTAGCCAATGTACCTGGGCTAATTCATCTGCTTCATCATTTTCTGGAGATGCCAGTGGCAAGTGACCTGTCACATGATATGCTGTTGTAACTGTTTTAGTCTGACTATAGGTCCATAAGTCTTGCCACAACTCTTGCCCCCACAGGGGTCAGTGACCAACTAACGAGTTGGCACGGAACCATGTTGGTAGCCAGAGTCAAACCTCTATAGACAGCCCAGTTGTCAGTGCAGACAACTCTTGGGGAAGGTTCCTGGCTGATCACAAGCCACACAGCCCGCAACTCTGCCCATTGGCTGCTCTTCCCCTCGCCATCTTCCATCCATATTGTTTCAGTCTTAGGATGGAAAGCTACAGTCCTCCATTTCAGGGGCTGCCCGTGGCTGGAGCCATCTGTGTACCATGCATATTTGAGTATAGGGGTTCTTCTCATCTGATAAGGGCTCTCTACTAATGGCTCTAAAGTAAATTCTTCCTGCCTTTCTCTAGTATATGTCACTGCTCCCAATAAGCATTGGAGTTCTTCACTCAAGGGGCTAGTAGAGAGGCGCTACACTACTGTAGGTAATGCACCCCACTGGACCAGTGTAGGTGTCTGTGCTACACCACTCCATGGTTTTTGAGTCCAATCTCATACCCACCCCATGATGGGATAGGTGGTTATTACCTTTATTAGGGCCATTTCAGTGATGGGTTCTGTAGCCAGCAAAGCATGGTACATGGCAGCCAGTTGTTTCTCTACTAAAGTATACCATACCTCTGTTCCTTTTCAGAGTTGCAACCAGAATCCAATAGGTTGGTGAGTTCATTCAAGCCACTGCCAGAGACCCCATCCATAACCATCTTCAGTGAATATCCAACTCACGGGGCCTTGATGGGCCTATCACACTCAAGGCCTGCATGGCCTTGACAGCCCATTTTGCTGTGGTAAAGGTAGATGCTCATGTCTCATCCCTGTCCCACCTGATGCCCTTTTGTACCAAATGGTATAAGGGCTTCAGAATTTGCGCAAAGTGTGGGATGAACACTCTCCATTAGCATAAAAGACCCCAAAAAACTTCTGTACCAATGTCACAGTTATAGGGATAGGGAAAGCCTGGACTTTACCTATGACTGCTTCTAGGGTAACTTTAGTCTTACCCAACCAGTCTTACTCACAACCCATCCTTCCTCCTGCAGATGTTGCAGCAGTCTAGGTGCTGTACCTTCTAGATCTGAAAGAGACTCAGACATGAGCATGACATCATCAATATAATGGTACAGCCACACTGTTGGTGGTTTCTTCCATGCTGCAAAGTCCTGGCCTACAAGTCCATGACAGTTGGGGGGACTGTGGAGGTACCCCTGTGGAAGGACAGAGAAAGTCCATTGCCATCCTTCCACATGAAGGCAAATTGTTCCTGACTTTCCTATTCAATGTCAGTGGAAAACAAGGCTTTGGCAAGATCCACAAAGTAATGATATGTTCCTCCTAGTTCATGACTTAGGGTATCCATTGGGTCTGCAATAGAGGGGATGACAGCATGCAGAGGGGGTGTGACTTCATTCAGTTTTCTGTAATCCATGGTCGTACACCAGTAGCCATCTGGCTTTTTTACTGGCCACTCTGGAGAATTGAAATGACTATG
Organism: Manis pentadactyla; assembly: GCF_030020395.1. Classification (NCBI taxonomy): domain Eukaryota; kingdom Metazoa; phylum Chordata; class Mammalia; order Pholidota; family Manidae; genus Manis; species Manis pentadactyla. The sequence continues at coordinate 114,223,031 of NC_080025.1, forward strand.
GGTGGGCTTTATAATACCCACCTTTTCCAGTTCCATCTTAATCTGTCTCTACACAGAGCACTACTGCCTTGATTTGGAGTCATCGTTGCATATTTTTTGGAGTTTATAACCTTTGCCTAATTGTAGATGGCTAAATGTTTCCCTTAGACACCACTTAGCTAAAGCAGAGTGATTTCATTTTTTAAATCTTATGTGTCAATCCTCCAATGTTTTTAATCATTCTGTTACTCCCCTGTGAACTCCTTCCAGCTTGCTTATATTATTCTCTTAATGAGCTGCCCCCAGATGAAAACAATATCACAGATCTCGTGTCTTTGGAGCATGTAAAGAAACACTGCATGTTTCAGCCTTGTGACTTGGTGTTTGTATCAGTTAAAATTCACATCACCTTCTTTTCCATATCATAGATAAGAACAACATCCCATTTTCTCATATCCACTATTATCTCAATTATAATATGACTTTTACCTCACTCTTTAACTATTTAGGTATACTGTTTTTAGCAGAGTTAGGGCTTTTTTTTCTTACACAATACAGTTCAAGTTTTCACACATTCCACTTTCTTTGTATTAATTGAAGATTTTCAAAGGTACCTTTAACATAAAAGACTGTATCAATCTGGACCTCAATAACAGGAAATTGATGGCATGCTCACAATAAGATAATTCCAGGATGGCTTATTTACATGGGTCTATTTATACAATATGAATGCAGAAGAGCCACAAGGCTAGTGTAGTAAACTGGGGGCCAGTTGAACCAGAGCTCTTACCATTACTCAAGGGATGAGAAAAGGGGACAATTATTAGAACTTGAAAGCAAAGCACATCACAAACAAACTTTATCATCTGGAGAGGATCAGTGACCTTTGGTCAAAGGATATAGCCAACTGAACATGACCTCACCAGGAGTGGTCCAGGGGCAAAAATATGCTGAATTTACTCTTCTTTGATGTCCTACCAGGACTACCTATTGGACAGAGGCTATGGGAACTTTATAATTCATTCATGTCAGCCTTCTGGAGCAGAGAGGAGGCCAAGAGCGGTGAATGGATTTGGAAGAGCAAACAAAAGATTTCAAAGATTAAAAGTTTAGTATTTATGTAACTTTATGTGTTTTTACACTTTATTTAAGTATATATATGTATGTGTTCCTCTTTCTTCATACATATTTCATCTCTATGCCAGCTGACTGAATATTACCTGATCTTTTATTGTCATAAAAAAAGTTCAAATATCTAAGATCTATAAACTCTGATCTAGTAAAAAGTCACAAGCAAGAAATAGTGAGTTTATCCCCAGATAGCAAAGAAATAAATAATCCTTTTTTAAGATTAAGTATAATTTTGCATTTGTTTTGCCTTGTTTGCATAAAAGTCTTTGTCTGCAACTTAAACTCAAGAAGCATTTTGTTAGAAGAGAACCTGGAGCAGTGGAATGTTAGCTAGGGATATATATCAAAGTCACTGAGAGAGATGTTCAAACTACACAGGCTCAGGTACACTTTCAGATCTAAATAAAAGCTTCCAGGGTGATGATGCTGCCCAAGTGCTTCTGGCAGATAGATTGGTAAAGAAGCATGACCTACTAATCTGCTGGCCATAGAGTCAAGGACTTATGTTCTAGTTAGAAAGAATTGTAGCTATCATCCTTCAAGTACTATGTACTTTTTTAATGGAGGCTATAAAATACTTTTATAAAAAATGACATAAAGGTTTAGTAGAGTTATAGAGTAGCAAAATTGTAAGGCATTTAGCAATCATCCAGGATAGTCCCTTCATTTTCACATATGATAACTGAAATCCAGAACAATGTTGGACCCCATCATTTAGTAATAGAGCTGGGACTTGAACTCAGCTCTCTCTTGCTTTGAGTCTAGTATTCTCCATATTATACAGTACATACAACCCTTAGTTTTAGAATTCATAATTAGTAAATTAATCATTCTTTGAAAATAGTCATTAAAATTCATTTTTTCTAGATTCAGTTTATTTTTTGATCAATTAACTTTTATTAACTTTTCTTTTTTTTTCCATTTAATGAAAGATCTCCAGAGGTATCCAGATAATTTTTCTCTGTGACAGAGTCACTCAACCTTTTTCAAACTATGCCCTCTTTGGTAAATATAATATCTTATACTGTCCTCTCTCCCGCACAGACTGCTATATTCCTCTTTGCAAATTACTGGTCTTAGGTATAAAAATGAATTATATGATCTCTTTAGAACTAATATTGATACTTAGTATTTTAAAGGACTGTTAAAGGACATTACTTCATACTTTGAGACACACATTTGTTCATCAGATGCCAATCACTGGAAAAACCCTCTGGAAATGTTTACATCTACCAATAGAGTATATGCAGACAAGTAAGCAGAGAAGAGAAATTTTGCCAGATGAAGGTAAATTTTTTAAAGGATGTGTCATTTATTGCATGGGGAGTCGAATGATGCAGCATAGGTAATTAATCATGTTATAGCAGAAGAGTTTGCCACCAAAAGCAGCATCCAAATTCTTTAGCTTAATTTACAAAAAAACAAAAACAAAAAACTGTTATAATACTCAAGCACCTAGTACTTAATTTTGAATGGACTGAATAATGTGCTTTATACTCCTTTGATCAAAATAAAGGTATATAAATACAGGGTTATAAAACTAGAGCCCTAAGGGCACTTATCAAGCAAGCATCAGGATTTACCTCTTCATTTTACATATAAGAATATTTCAATCTAAGTGGTCAGTTGGATTCTTACCTTGGGTTGTAGGTGATTCCAGCATTAACCCTAGAAGGAAAATATAAACTTCTTAAAGATAAGATATACCTAATAATATCTTAGTAGATTTTTAACCAGCATATAAAAACATGCTCATAGAATGTGCGTTTTGGTATTAAAGAGTGTAGTTAAGCACACTACATTTGAAGTCAGTAAGCCTGAATTCTGGAGTCATGTTTATCATTAAGAAACTGTATCACATCAGAAATCTGGGATCTCAAAACTGGGGAATCTGCAAACACTTGAGCCTTTTACTATGAACGTTGTCATTTACTTGTGAAACAAACATACTGACTTCCTTTTCTATGCCAGGCACTGTGCTAAATCCTAAGACCACAGAATTAAATATGAACTATAGAATCTGCTCTCAATAGCCTAGCACCCAGTGAAAAGAAAGGCAACAATAGAAATTCTCCATCATGATACAGCTCACTTTCTTGTCCTAAAAGCTTTAGTCACTGATTGGGGAATCTTGGGAATAATCCTTACAAGCTTGGCATAAGGGGTTTTGCCAATATTCTCTACTTTACTGTGTTAGATAGGACTTATTTCATGGACAGGTTTTTAAGTTCTTTTATCTGCAGCCAGAGTCCACCCATTCCTTTTTCAAAGAAACTTGCACTCCAAATCCTACCAAATAACTCATTTTTTGACTGCTATTTATTTTTGTTAATGTTTATTGACTGCTAAATTGCAGGGACTATAGTGTTAGAATGCTAACCAAATGCTAACCAAAAATGCTCTACTCATTCTTCACCCAACATTTTCACTGTAGGTGAGGGCATCAGCTAAGAAATACTTGGGAGTCCATGTCAGAGTTCAGTATTCCTTTGTATGATATAAATAGTGCTAGCCTAGAATCATTGCTTTACACAATTAAGAAAAATTCAAGTTTTTTTCCTTATTAATTTGAATTATCAAAAAATCATTTTAAATATTAGCCTGATATTTGAAGTTACAATTTCCAATAGTTAAATTTTAGATAATACTTATTTAGATTCACTTTTGGACACATTTGTCATATTTTTCAGATACAAATATTTATTTCATTAAGCATATTTAACTGGAGGAAGTTTAATAAAGTGGTCAAGATTGAGTATTGTAGACAAGACCTGGTTCAAATGCCTGCTGTTTTTCTCATAAGTTGTTTGATCTTGAGTAGGATTTTAAACTACTCTGTGCCTCATTTTGCCCTGTATGAATAGAGTACAATAATGCTTAAGCCATTGCGTTGTTGAAAGGATTAAATTAGAACATGTATATAAATAGCTGTCAATAGTGATGAATCTACATAAACAAATTTAAAAATTGTATAAATTGTTGTTCTACTTGTTGATAATAATATGGCAATACTGTTGATTGTACTAACATACCTCTATTATTGAGAGAGTACAGCTGTGGAGTTTGAGAACAATGTCTGGAGATGTACTGCATATGCTCAAATCCTACTTACATTTATTAGCTGAGTGACTTTAGGTAGTTACTTAACCTTTCTGTGCTTTTATCTTCCCATCTGTACAAAAGAAATACTAATAGTTCCTACCTTCAAGGGTTGTTGTATTAACACATGGAAAACTTTCAAAACAATACAAAGTATACAAATATTAGTTATAATTATGATGGTTAAAAATTTACAAGAAAAACATTACTTAAAATCTCTTCTAAATTAAATTGATGTGATAGACATGTTAGCTAAAACTACAGAGGTAATCATACTGCAATATATAAATGTATCAAATCAACATATTGTATACCTTAAACTTGAACAATGTTATAATGTCCATTATATCTTCATAAAATTTTAAAATCTTATCATCTAGTATAGTCATTGTGTATTTCTTTTTACATTTTCCTTTGCGAAAGTTCCATGAGAAAAAGTATTCATTTTGTGTACCATTATTTTCCTATACAGCTCATAGTATGTAAAATGGATGAATGGATGGATGGGATGCATAATGGATAAATAAGAGGGATGGATACTGGATAGATGGATGGATGGATGAGTGGGTGAGTGAAAGGCAGCATGAATGAACTTAACATAAGCCATTGTCTTCCTAGTATTCTATTAACTATGCCTTTTATTATTATTTCTGTACTTCTCTAATATAGTAAAAATCAGTGTTCATGATTTAAGATCCTGAAGTAACTTCTAAATTATTACAAAATAATTACTCATGTGTGGTATATGTGGCAGTTCTCCATCTGCCAAAATATTTTGTTAAGCAAAACTCTCTGTTCTTTGTTCAGGCTAGTTTCCATAGTAAACAGAGTAAATATCAGTGCATGCCACTGGTACCCCTTCATTACATGCACAGCCAGACAAAAGCAGAAGAAAGAATTACACTAGTTTCAGATTTGTTTTATATTACATTTTTAGAGGCATACATTTTTTGCATCGAATTACCATAAGTTCAGATCACTAGAAGACTTTTGCCTTCTCTCTTCCATACTCATCTTGCCTTCTTGTCACTGAAGGTTGGATTAAATAATAGAGCATGGAAGAAATTAAAATTTGATTTTGGAAAATTAAGAATTTCTGGAATTTTATTATGAGACCTTACATAAATAAACATGCAGGAAACTACATTTTTTTCAACTATTTACAGGATAGTACTGTAGTGTGAGGCTTACTTTTTTATGGGTGTTCTATCATTTGGGTTACTTTTTATACAGGCAAAAAAATTCAGCATTAACTGTGAATTTCTCCCAAAGTTTCAAAGATATGTACATGCCAGTCCTTTAGGTAAACCCTTTATGATTTATCTTTCATATTTAGATCTACAGACCATCTGTAATTGATTTATGGTTATGATATGAAGTAGGAGAATCAAGATTTATTTTTGTTACATAGAAACGTTGAATATAAAAAACTCTAATATATGCATAATCAGTGGATACACGTAATCAAGTTTATTCTTTCTCTCTACACTGTGGTGTCACCTTTGTGTGAAATTAGTGACCATATGTGTGAGGGTCAATTTCTATTATTCTCTAATCTAGACAGCTGTTCTATTTTATTATTTTTGTGCTAATATCACATTTTTATTATTGTATCTCCCTAATAAGTCTTTATAGCCTCAAAAATAAGTCCCAGATTATCTTCAAACTTTTCTTGGCCCTTTGCAACTCCATTTAAATTTTAGAATCAGCTTGTTAATTTCTACAAAAAAGTCTTCTGTTAGAATTTTATTTGGAATGCATTAAGTTGATAGGTCATCTGAAGAAAATTTAGAGAGAATCAACATTTTTACAACATTGAATTTTCTGACCTATAATCATTGTGTAATCTCTGTTTTTATCTCTTTTAAAATTTCTCTCAGTAATATTTTATAGTTTTCAGTGAAAAGCCTTTCACAAGTATAATGATATTTTGTTTCTTGATATTTGACTTATGCCTGTGTGAATAGAGTCATTTTAAGCATTTTGTTTTCTATGTTTCCTTTTATTGCTATATGGAAGTATAATTGATTCTTATATATACTGATCTTGTATCTAGTGATCGTACTAAATTCATTTAATTGTGGTAGTTTACAGTTTGTTTTGTGTTTTATGTTTTATGTGTACAATATATCCTTTGTGAATAGTGACAGTTTACTTCTTAGTTTCTCATCTCTGTAAGTTTCACTTTTCTTACTGCACCGGCAAGGAAACCTAGTACAATGTTCAATAGCAGTAGCTGTAACTAGTATCCTTGTCTAAATCCTTATCTCTGGGGTAAAGATTCCAATATTTCACCATTAAGTATGACATTTAATCTTGGTTAAACTGGATATCCACATGCAAAAGAATTAAGTTGAACCTCATCTCCCACTATATACCAAAATCAATTGAAAATGGAATCAAAAAAATAAATTTAAGAGTTCAGACTGTGAAACTTTTATATAAAAACATACCACAAATCTTCATGAGCTTGGATTAGACAATAGTTTCTTAGTTATGATACTGAAAGCACATGTGACAGAAGAAAAATATATAAATTGGATTTTACTAAAATTGAAAACTCTTGTGTCCCAAAAGACACTATCAAGAAAATAGATTACCTCCAGAATGAGAGAAAATAGTTGCAAATAATGTATTATAATAGCAACTAATACATCGAATATATAAAGAGCCCTTCCAACTCAACAATAAAAAAGGAAATAACCTAGTTCAAAAAAGATTTGAAAAGGCAAAGGATTTGAATAAACATTTCTCCAAAGAAGATTTATGAATGACCAATAAGCACATGAAAATATGTTCAACCTCATTAGTAATTAAAAAAGTATGAATCAAAACTACAATGAGATACCACTTCATACCCACTAGGATGGCTATAGTAAAAAAACAGACAATAAATGTTGAGGCTTTGGAGAAATGGGAACCTTGATACTTTGCTGGTGGAAATATAAAATGTTACAGCTGTTTTGAAAAGCAGTTTGGCAGTTCCTTAAGTGCTTTAACATGAGCTTCCTTCCATATGAGTTAGCAATTTCACTCCTAGTTATATACCCAGGAGAAATGAAAACATGTATCTACACAAAAACTCATATATGATTATTTATAGCAGCATATTCATAATAGCCCCCAAAGTGGAGAGAACTCTAATGTCTGTCAACAGATAAGTAGATAAACAAAATGTGGTACTATATAATGTAATTCAGCACAACAGAAAGGAATAAAGTATTGATACCTGTCACAATGTGGGTGGAACATCATGCTAAGTAAAAGAAACAAGATAGAAAAGGGCACATATTATATGAGTCCATTTATATGAAATTTCCAGAATAGGCAAATACATTGAGAGAGACAATAGATTTGTGGTTTGTCAGAGGCTGAAGGAAAGGGAAATATGAAGTGACTGCTAATGGATACTGGGTATCTGTTTGCAGTGATGAAAATGGCAGTTAGATGGTGAAGATGTTGCACCTATCTGTGAATATACTAAAAAACCACTCAACCGTTCTCTTTAAAAGGGTGAATTTTAAGGTATATGAATTATATCTCAATTTAGAAAAATCCAATTCTCTGGTAAAATTCTCCATCTTGCACTATTCTCTTGAATTTACCAATCACAGTGATTTTAAAATCTATGTCTGGTAACTATTTCTCTGCATTTCTCATTGTTTTGGACAGGGCAATTAGTCTATCACAAGCTGTGGCATCCTAACAGAAAGGGAAGTCAATTTCTCTATCTTTTAAATGTGCCAATTCTCCCTCAAATTTTGTTTGTGTAATTAATTTTTTGAATCTAATGTAAAATAATCTTATTCTTGTCATCTTTTTTCTGCTATAGCTCCAGCTTTCATATTAGAAAGTCATCATGGACCTTTAGATGCAATATTTCCAAATTCCCTAACCCATGCATGTACAAACTTGTAATAATCTATGCAATGATACTTTATAGATTGTTCTGATAAAAGGAAAAAAATTGTAAGGTATTTCCATATCTTTTAGATGTTCTCACAGTAAGAGTCTTTGAAAAAATAAAGTAGAACATATTTCTAAAGCAATAAGGAACTTTAGCTAAAATCTTTTCTTTTTTACAGATGTAGATATTAAAGGGCAGAGAGATGGGGTACCTTGACCCCAATCACAGAGAGTTAGTAAATGATGGCATTAATCCCAGAGCTAGTGCCCTTCATCTTTACAATAAATTCAATTCAACTAGAATCTACTGGGGAGAAAACAGCCTATTATTAAAAGAACATTGAAGTTTAAAAACTTTTTAAAACTATAGTTCATATATTGCCAGTCATGGGACCTTGGGCAAGTATTTGACTTTTCTAAAGAATCCTCATTTTCTTTATATACATGTAAAACAAAAATAATAACAGTACTCTTATGAATATTACATGACATGGTATCTTTTTTAAAAGGTCAAGCACAGTGCCTAGTATATAACAGGTGTTCAATTAGCAATAACATATGTGAAAATTAAAAATAAGGTAATTTATACCTTAAACTTGTCTAAAATATTACATTTTTAAAGCACAATATTCAGTAGTTATTATTGCTTTTATAAAACATGTTTTCTTTTGTTTCTGTTTAGCTTTCTTTTAAAGACACTAACTTAAAGTATTCAATTTACACTTGAGCAATCAAAGAAGAGTTGTAATTATTTTCTTATTCTGTTGAAGATGTCAACTCCCAATGTTCCTTTATTCCACCCCAACTCATCAGCCCATCTGAAAAACACTCCCCTATATTCCCAAACACCACCAACATAACCCAACAGAACACCAGAAGTTCCTAGTAGCCTGAAGGGTAAACAAGTGGAGATAGAAAGGATCTGATACTCTCCTTTCTACACTTCGGAAATTTAAACTTACTTTAATTTGATCATTCCCTCAGAAATATTAAATAACAATTCTTTCTCATCTCCAGCTCCCACAGAATGAGAACATGAGTTCCAGTCATGTTCTCTAATTAAAACAAAATTTGGCTATCACAAAACAATTAGATGATCTCTAAGGTCCTTTTTAACTTTCTAATTCTGATTCCATGTCCCATGTTTTATTACAATGTGCTTAAATATGTATATTGAATTGTGCCTATTTGTTCATTGTGTGTGTACATATATATGCACACACATTGCAGCACAGTTGGGACAAGCACAATTGATTGACCCACCCACCCCGAAACTTCTTTTTTATAAGATTCACTTTAGTAAATACTTACTGATACTCTTACCTTATGCTAGGTGATAGGATGAATAAGAAAGTGACTTTGCCTTCAAGGGGATCATAATTTATGACAAAATGTGACTTAAGTAACTTGTCCATTGTAAATTAGACAAATATATGTAGATACAATGATTAGAGTTTTCCTCTTACTTCATTAAAAATTTATCAGCCTCTGCTTTCTTTCAATTTTTCAAATTTTAGTTGATAGCTTTCCACACACTTTTTAGTAATTTGCCTACATCAAATATGCATCAGGTTGAACCACACTGGATTGCTGTGGTGAATGGTGTTCCACTCTTACTAAGCAATCTTCATGCCCAAGAAGCGGACCATGAAGATAGTATCATAGTTATCACCAGGTTCAGATCAGACAGCATTTGAGTCCTTCCATTACTTGAATAATATTGTAGAATTGACTCAAAATTTCTGTTTAATTTTCTCTACTGTTTTCATATATGATTAAGTGAGAACTAGCTGTTGAAGGGCTAGAAAAACATTTATATATCATGTCTCCCATAGCTCCAAGTATGGAACCTTACCAGAAGATGTCTATACTAGAACATATTTAAACTTGAAAGGATTCTAGAGAGCATTTAGATCCTCTGCTTCATTTTACTATAAAAAGAAGCATGTCTATAGGGAAGAAGGGAATGTTCCCCCTCCTGTTAGTACATTAGCAGCATAGGCAAAGCCAGCACTTTGTCAATTGGTTCACAGTTCAGTGGACTTTCTCCTTAAACTCATTAGGTAGATCTTGCTTAATAATTAAGAGAATTGCTTAAAATGTGTCCCTGTGCCTCTCGTGAAGGTGTCTTCCTGAACATTAGCAGTTGAACCCTTCTTTATTTAGAACCCTTCTTTTCTATATATTGTATTGTATCCATACTTAAGACTGGGATGATCTACAAAATCCAACTCAGAATCAATAAAGTCCCCTAAAGGGTAGTGGTGTCTATCCTCTTAATCCAAGCAAACCACACTGGAATCATTATCACCCTCCAATGAGGGAGTCTAAAGGTGATTCTTTACTTGATAAAGGATTCCTACAACACTGATATATCATCATTTCTCTGCTTATCTGCACTTGGAGGTAACTTCTCCACTGTCTGTCTGGAATCTAAAGGAGAGTCTTTTTATCTTTCTGAAGAACCCTTTTAAAAGAATGAAGCTATTTACTTTACTCATTTATATAAGCCCTATGGGGTGAATTTACATCACATATTACATAAACTTCTCAAGAGAAAACAAAAACTTTAAAGAACAATGGAGTACAAAAGAAAACAAAGTTATGAATTCCTTAACAAGTAGACTAACAGATCATTTTCAAGTATAGTTTTATATAACATATAAAGATGTAAGGAAAATGATTCATTAAAAACTGGTATCAGGGAATTAGAATTGTTAGAGGAGATGTGATAAATACATACTGTCACTACTTCCACCTGCTTGTAAAATTTTAAAATTTAGAAATGGCCTATTTCCTTTCCCCAGGAGACTATTCAGAATTTAAATTGGGGGTGGGGAGGTGCCTCACAAGGTTTCTGATCCAGAAATTTCCCAGACATGGAGAGAAAGGTCAAAAAAATATGTCCTAGCCTACTTGGAAAGTGGTATTTTCTTCCACCTTTTAAACACTGGAAGTTATAATCATTGTAGTAGATAATAAGGATTATCCATCTTATTTTTTATAATTATAGGTTTAGTCTGCTGAGCATATGTGAAGTGAAAATAGAATATGAATAAAGTTCATTTGCCCAGTCTAAAATTCAGAAGCAGCATAAATCTGTTTCCAAGGTTCAAATGACTACAATTATCATATGTATGTGGTCTGTGGCCCAACACTGCACATTCCAAAAGGGAAACCAGGATATAGAGTCATTTAATTCTGCTCTAAGTGTCCAGGTGTCATTCATTCACCCTCTACTGAAAGCTGAGGAGTTTGGAGGCCAGGTAGGTGAATTTGCCTTTCACACCATCCCTACAAGCTTCTGTCTAAATTATCTGGCTACACAAAAGATCAGCTTGAAACTTATTGCTCACCTCTTATCTATTCAATGGTTTGATGGAACAGCAAGGAATATCGTTAAAGACAATGAGGCATCAACTCCTTTAATTATTCTCTCTAAAGAATCTGCCATTTCAGACCATCTATTTCAGATTTGGAATTGTGACATTTTAACCTCTTCTTGATTAAAGGTTTCTATCTCCTTCTCAAAGAATGCTTACTTATATGTGGTTTCTCACAAATAGCTTAACCTTTCTGCATCTCAGTTTCATCTGTTATAAAATAGAGATAATTACAGTGGGTTCTGTTTGCCCAGCATGTGGCAGGCATGCTCCATGCATGAACTCCCTGTAAGGTCTTCATACGGAGTTCAAAATATGTCTTAATTACAAAAACAAAACTGAAAATAGAATTGAGACTACAGGCAAGGGGAGTTGAATATTGGTGTTCTAGAGTCTTTTGGTATCCTGCCTTTTACACATTTAATTAATCTACCTAAAAGACATATGAAAACTTCATGCACTATAAACAAATAGAATTTCATAATTAGTATAAATTAAAATTCTCAAAATGTTTCAAGTTTACAAGTAACAAAGCATAGTTATAGAAAAACAAAGTTGAGAATTAATGTGATATTTAGTTTTCAGTGTTATTTTTCTAAGAGAAATAAAAGATGGAGGACACTGATATTTTAATGAAGAAGTGAATTGTTATCCCATGATTTCTCCATTAAGAATGTAAACAGCCTGCACTTGCAGAAGGTTGTGTATTAATTTTTCAGTGATTTTTTTTTTTTTTTTAGATAATTATTTTTTATTGAAGGGTAGTTGACACACAGTATTACATTACATTAGTTTCAGGTGTACAACACAGTGATTCAACATTTATATACATGATAATTCTAGGTACCAGCTATCACCATACCAAGTTGTTACAATATTTTGACTATATTCCTTATGCTATACATTACATCCTGGTTACTTATTTATTTTACAATTGGAAGTGTGTACTTTTTTTTTGGTTGTTGTTGTTAGGGCATCTCTCATATTTATTGATCAAATGGTTGTTAACAACAATAAAATTCTGTATAGGGGAGTCAATGCTCAATGCACAATCATTAATCCACCCCAAGCCTAATTTTCGTCAGTCTCCAATCTTCTGAAGCATAACGAACAAGTTCTTACATGGAGAACAAATTCTTACATAGTGAATAAGTTACATGGTGAACAGTACAAGGGCAGTCATCACAGAAACTTTTGGTTTTGCTCATGCATTATGAACTATAAACAGTCAGTTCAAATATGAATACACATTTGATTTTTATACTTGATTTATATGTGGATACCACATTTCTCTCTTTATTATTTTTAATAAAATGCTGAAGTGGTAGGTAGATACAACATAAAGGTAGAAAACATAGTTTAGTGTTGTAAGAGAGCAAATGTAGATGATCAGGTGTGTGCCTGTAGACTATGTGTTAATCCAAGCTAGACAAGGGCAATAAAACATCCACATATGCAGAAGATTTCTCTCAGAACAGGGAGGGTGAGGTTCTAAGCCTCACCTCTGTTGATCCCCAATTTCTCACCTGTTGACCCCCCTGCGACTGTGCCTGTCTTAGGTTGTTCCTCCCTTGAGGAATCTTACCCGTCTCTGGCTAACCAGTCATCTTCCGGGGCCATACAGGGAAATGTGAAGTTGGTAAGTGAGAGAGAAGCCTTATTGTTTGAAATGGTTAGCTTTTTATTTCTTTGCATATTTATGCCCTGTGGCTTCTATGCCCAGCATTTGTCTTGAGGTATCTTTACCACTTGGAGGAGTTATGATACTCGGTAAATTTGATATGAGGCACGAATTCTATTTAAGAATTCGTTGTAATTAGGAAGGAAGAAGAAAAGCTATAGAAGTAGCAGGCGGGAGAAAACATGGGAAGATTGACTATTTCTTTGACATATCTTCTTGTAGAGTAACTTCAGCATGTATAGATTTTAAGCTACTACTTAAATTGCACACACACATTAACATAATAGGAGTATAGTTACATAACCAAAGCATATCTGTAATTACCAGCCATCTCCAGTGAAACCAAGAAAACCAGTTAGGCACCTTAGGCATTTGTGAAAACTTATCTATGATATGGTGGATATTGTCCAACTGAACTTGAACAGTCTGAGAGAAATCAGACCAATTAAAACAACCCATTCCTGGGACTGTTCACATGCCATATGTTCTTTTAACAGTAAATAGTCTGTAGTTGTAAGACTTTGGAGCACTACAATTTGCACTTCTCCAAATTCTTGGTTGAGTTCCAACAGTATAGATCCAGTCAAATTTGTTGTTTTACTGTATGCACAGGCCAGCTTAGATATCTCCTTCCTCATTCCCATGGCAAGTCCAGGAACTGGTGGGATGTGTGCATCTACAGCTGTAGCAGTGCGTGGATCTTTGTTGGGGTTTTTTGATGATCATCTTCTGGCATGAGTCTTCCAGAGAGTGCAGATGTTGGAAGTTCTTTTTCATATCGTATCTTAGTTCATTTTCGGGGTAGCCAAATTAGGCTTTGATCCTCTGTATAAACACAAACAGACCCTTTGCCTACACTTTTATATGTCCTTTATATCATTGTGTAGAACTCATTAGAGGTCACCACATAGGATCAGCGATTTTAATTTTGAATCACATTTGTGTTTCCATTTTTTAATTATAGAATTTTTATTTTGTTATTGAAAAGTGGTTTTAGGCAATTTGCTCCATCAGTCATTAGTGATTAATGGTTTCAGCCTATATTGGCAGTATTTTGGAAATGTTTCTCACAATATCGATAAGGTATAGTCAATACATTTCAATAACTATGACTATACTCTTAAAGTAATTTTTTCTTTCCCTGATTTAGGAGAACTATGTAGAGCTGTTACTAGTAACATACTATCGAAACGTGATCCATAATCAGATGTTAATCCAATGCTATTGATAAACACTGAGAAACATTTGTATGAGTTCAGATGTTCTGACCACATTGTTCAATATTAGAAAATGTTGGCAATCTAAAGTGTCCCTTTTCTAATTTACTTTAGATGACTAGAACGTCTCACCAATTAACTTAAAAGTACATGTACTTAACCAAAATATTTTCACTCTGTAATATTCTCCTTGCTTTAGATAAAACAGCAAAGCCAACACAATACAGAAGACATTGATTCTCTGTCAATAAATTATGACTTTACTTCTCTTTCAGTAAGTGATCTAATGGAATGTTCTCATTCATTTTCTTTGAAGGAGGTTGAAGTGAAAACAAGTTGTTCACTATATTATTATTGATTTACTAATCATTTAAACAGGCTTAGAAAGTCAGATTCTAATAGAATTTTGACAGGAGGAAACTATTCGCCAATAAATAAATCCTAGTATATGAAGTAAATTTATTCTTTAGTTTGGTTAATGAGACAAAATTCTACTATCTAATATATATTTATAAATTTACTTCTAAATATAGTACTTCTTTGTGATATTAGACATGTATATGTTTTGGACATATGTATTCGACATGTATTAGACAAGTTATATGTTTTGTAGTATGTCTTCTAAGAGGAAGATAAAACCTTCTATGTAAGTCTCAGCTGTTTCATTATTCTTTACTGACCAAATAATCTTTTATTCCCATTTCTTTCCCTCATCAAAGCTACTAGCAAATACAGTAATATCATAAGGCTGTGCTTACATAAAGGCATCACATAGTGGAGAAAGTAGCTAATCATTTGTGCAGACTTCACTTAAACCCCAAAGAGAGTCTCACTCTAGAATAATATCAATGTGAGTCTCCTTACCTCTGATCAAAAAGGAGCAAAGGGTCCATTGCAAAAAAGGGCTTCCTTCCTAGTATCTCTTAGAGCGTGGCCACTTCCTCCCCAGGATCTCTTTGAGTGTGACCAACAAGCTCTCTTTGAGCTCTGTTCACAGTGCCCTTCACCATGCACACATGGTCACATTTTCACTGAGGTGAGACAAGAGAAATAGACTCCCACGCATATAGAAGTAAATAGCAAGGTTAATATACATAATTAAAAAGAGTGAAAAATCAATCACTTTGAAGCAAACATCTATAACTACTCTTAGAAACGTTGAAATAGTATAAAATGTTTTTAAAATAATTTAAACTAAATGAAGAAAAAAATGAGAACATCAAGCTTTAAAAGAGTGATCAGTGAACTAACATCTCCAGTGGGAATGGCGAGGCAATATCTAGGAATTATTTCACACAGAACTGAATAAAAACCATAAAAAATAAGGCTATCCCCATATCTAATTATCAAAATAATTGATTTGACATAATGTAATTCAGAATACTTAGTATTTATTTTGGTCTTACACTTTTATTTTGTCACAACAATTGAAAAAGGAGTTGCCTGTCTTTACTACATTAAAATAATGTTTCTGACCTATTGTCAATAGAATAGAATATATGAGTTATATTTGAGGTACCAGTGGTGGCTTTGACCTGATATGAAAATACTTCATCGCATTTATCCTTAACAAGGATAAACTTAGTTGAATGATTGCAATTCACTGTGAAATCTCTAGCTGGCAGCACAAGAGCCAGAACAGCAAAAAAGTTTCATTTTTATACCAAGCGTAACTGACTGATTGTAGCTCCCTCGAGCACTGTGTTGAGAAGAATTGTAGGAGGAAAAAAATGTTATGGTGGAATCTTGAATGAGAGCAAGCAGCAGGGAATGAGCGCTGCATAATGCTGGTTACATTGGATTTCATTAATGTTTTTTCAGCACCTACTATGTGTATGACGCAGTGCACCTCCACTGCAAGAGACACAAAGGAAAGTCCCGTACCACCCTTGACTTTAAGGCAGTCAGCAGGGTGAGGGGTGAAGAGGGAAAACACACCGTCATGCACTGAATGATTAGAGTAACATAGGAGAAGTACAGATTGTGTTAATCAGGAGTTTAGGGGAGAGAATTTTAATTTCAATGATTATTTTTAAAGAATCATGGAGGAAATGGTAATAGATTTCCAAAATACTGTTTGATGTAATTTCTTCTACCATCCCTAGAACACCTGAAGAGGCTGCAAGCTTACCAAATTAATTCAAATTTTAAAATTGAAATTTGGAAAGTGTACATAATTCAGTGTAATGGAGACTTGCCCAAATTTCTATTTATTTGATAACTATTCTATAACATTCTATATTTGATTTTTCTTTTTTTGTTTTTGATTCCACAACTAAACTATAGCATATTTTCTTTTTTATCCCCCCTCCAAACCACTAGAATTTCTGCAGACAACCAAGGGTTAAGGATTTAATTGATATTTTGAATCTGTCGAGAACAACTCACTTGGACTCTTGAGCCTCTTGGTCCTATTTTGAGAGTGGCCTGTCCCATATAAGCCATAATACAGTTTGTAAATTGTCCAACTTAGCTGTTCAGCTGCCATAGTCTAAAGTTTAAAAATATGTAAGTGGGTCAGTTCTAAAATTATTCAGCCTAACTTTGCCTGAAAACACTAAGAATATTACCCATCACAAGGGCCAAAATATCGCCCCCAAGAAGACAGAAACAGTCCCTGGAGAACAACCGCCCAGGATGACGGCTCTGTGACCCGCTCACTCTGCTCCCGTGTCTGCAGCCCTTGATTACCACCTACAGTGCTCTGACCCTGCTGCTTAAACAAGGAAGGTGTCAGTTTTATTAGCTGATAGGCAAATAAAGGAGGCTGATTAAATGAAGCATAGTTAAATGATAACAGTCACAACTAACATTTATTCTGTACTTCTAATTTACCAGACACTTATTTAATCTAACAATTCAAAAGAGAGGCATTATTATTATGCCTATTTTACAGATATAAAAACTGGGTCTGTATAAGAGGAATACCTGGAACTTGAACACAGGTTTCAAAGTCTGTGCCTTTTAACACACCGTACTGCATTGTGCATATATTACTTCCCTTTGTGTCTCTTCATCATTTTATTAAGCACTTACGTGTCAGGCCCATGCTGGGGATTAGGGATATAAGAACAAGGTTCCTGTCTGGTTTTCATCAAGAGCCCCCACCTGTGGTTTATTGGGAAAAGTATTAACTGATTGTCCTGTCCAGTTTAAAACTTAGTCCAATATGACAATTGAAATAACACATTTGCGTAATATTCAGTAACTCCAGGAAACTGTTTTCAGTCTCAAAAATTTCTCACTCTTTATAATACCTGCCAGGTTCTTCTCCAATGGCATCTGGGTTTGGGGTAAGGGTAGCAGGAGTGGAAAGTTCTTTTGGTGGAGTAATCTGGCTCCTCCAACCTCCTGGTGATGTTCCTTGATTGCCTAATTTCTGGATGTTCTGTGCTCCTCCCCTGCTGAAATCTGAGCAAGAATGTTGTGAGCCATTCCTTTGGCTTTTCCAGTGTGCACATTGCTACCTTAACAGGTTCAGCCTTGCTTTTGCTCGTATTGCTACAAACACTGTGTTGAGTGTCCCATTTAGTACCAGCCTAGGTGGTCTATTCATAGAAATACACCACACTACCACACCTTGGCGAGTTGCCAGTCAGACTCTCAGCTACCCCAGGGGCCTACAATACACAGGAAAGGGTAAAAGTGAGTTGGAAAAATTAAATCTCAGGCTCTGCCTTCAACATTACTCTGTTATGGCTGAGTCCCAGCCAGGATAGGACAAGGAAAAGTGTGAGAGGGCCTCCATCCAGTCTCAAATGGGGGTGGGGCAAGGCTTCACTCTGCTCCCAGTGATGTCTCCACTCAGAGAAAGGATATGCATGTTTATTACATTCTTCTACCTCTCTCTGTTCTTGCCGCGTTTCTCAGGACTAAACAAGGACGGGCTTTTTCTCCATCCTCTTCCTGTCTAGAATGCTTATGTAAAGTCTATGCTTATGTAAAAATAAAAGTCTATGGTAATGACAGACATGGAATTTTGTGAGTACAGTTCTCATTTATTGCAATCCAGACTATTGTCTTGCTGCAAATTCTATTCTTGAATATTAATTATTACCTCAGTCTTTTTCTTTTCATTCATTTTGGAAGAAATCTTAACGTACATCAAAGCAGAAGGATCTCTTCAATGGAATATAGCTCAGAAAGGCAAAAGAGTAAGCCACATTAATAATGTACAGCATATAGATCCTATTATACTTTTGCTGAGTAGCTAAAGGTGAATGATTGATTCTGACTTTAAAATGCTTCCCAAAAGAGATGAAATTTGGGCTGATTCTAGAAGGAAGAAAAGGAACATTTGTTAAAATTTTTTAAGGAGTGGCTCAGTTTAAAAATACACATCCAGTGGTTCTTTTCTAAAGGGAGCACATTTTTATGTCACCAGAGAATACACAGCAAAGCCATAAGAAAACTTGAGTTTTATGGATCATACCCAGTAAGTGTGAAAAAAACAAAATTCTTCCATTAGCTCACAAACACTATAAAGACCAGTTAATGCTAGGAATTGTGGCAGATGTTATCAAAAATGAAAAGATTTACTCCCTACTATCAAGAAACACACAAGCAAGCACACAGAATATTGAAAATGCTTAGCTGGTACTGCGATACACATATTTTAGAAGAAAAGAAGAGTTGTTATCACTAAGTTTTATCATCTATAAAAATGTCAATAGTTTGTAATTTGTACTTGGCCTTTATATAAATATAAAAAGGCATAAATTTTTTATATGAAAAATATTGTCATTTTTATTTAACATCCAGTTAAAAATATTATTGGGAAATAATATGCTTTCCCTTCCCCAAGCTATTCAGTGGCACTGCCACTGTAGACACATAAAATCATATGTGCATAATTCCCATATCTTTCTTTCTAATGCTAATCCTCTCCTAAACTCAAAAGTTACATATTTACCTTCAATCTCAAAGGCATATTAAATTTACTATGTCCAAAATTATATTCATAATTTACTATACTCTCCCCAAACATTTTCCAGATCATCTATTTTAATTGATAACACTGCCGATCAGCCACTCAGCAGACTGGGTTCCTTTTTAAATCTTTTCTTGGCATCATCTTCAATTATTAATTCTTTCTTTCTCCCATATGGAGGCATCATCATTCACCCAACAATTCAGGCCAGTTATGTGGAGCATGCTTATGTCCACTATCCCATCTCTCTAGCTAGAGAGAGAGTGATAATAGCCATGCAGATAGTACTCCCTCACCTCTGATGCAGTCAAGCACCAAGGCCCATAGATCTCTGACAAGTGTGCTGGGTTTATTCTCTCACGGCGTAGAGGGGTAAGTCAAACTGAGCTTTATGTGAACTTAAATGCTTGGAAGATTCAAGTATTGAAGCTAAAACAATTTGATTACTTTAATTTCATAGCAAAACAGTATTCAAAAGGCAGAACTGGATTGCTGGCCATGTAACCAAATGGAAATATAGAGGAGCAAGAAGATCCTGGAAGTGGATCACAGTATAAGAGCTCAGTCGCTAAAAGCAGGTGCAAGACCTGAGTCAAGAATAGACACCAAAGATGGTAAGCCTCTGTGCTGTTATCCTAGGATCTTATAAATTTCCTCTGATTAGGGACAAGATTAGTTAGATGATCAGAGAAACTGAACAAACTTCTATGCATCTATATACATAAATGCATAAAACATAAAATTGATAAAACAAATTCACAATGTACACAATAATCAAAATTGCAGAAGCCAACAGTTATTAGTCTTCTTTAATGCATGAGCTCTAAAATTCCAATTCTTAGGTTCTAATTTAATCTCTACCATATAAACATGATCTTGGAAAAGTAACCTATGTTTTTTGAACCTCATCTGTAAAGCAGAAATCATAATACTATCTACCCCATAAAATTGTTGAGGGTTTAAATGAGAAACTTCACCTCTTCTCAGCCTATATCCTCATCTCCCTCTATTCACCACTTGACCCTTGATTTCCCTACCTCTGGACACTGATTCCTTTGTCAGCTTTTGTGACAGGGGAGCCAATTATTAACAGAATTTTTATTATTACCATTATTACATATTGCATCTTCATGTGGTATAATCTTTAACTAGAACTCATTTCCTTTGGGATAACAGTATACTCTCTTTTTTCTCTCCTCACTATACAGATGACACCCTAATCTGCATTACAAGTAAAAAAATCTCACCTATGCCTTACTTATATTTAGTCTATTATTTATCTGGACACCTCTACCTGAATAGCCTTTTATACATTTTACAAATCCGAAACTTAATACATCATCTCTTAGTTACTTTATGCAGCAATAGCCTCAGCAAATACTTGACAGCTTTGGCTGAATAAACTCCGAAAATTATGACAGTGTTCTTCTCCTTAAATTAACCCCAGTCTTCTCTACTAGATTGTAAATGCCCTAAAAACTTAGAACAATTCTTCTTTTTGCTGTTATGAGGCTGTACACCTTATGAGAGATGAAATGTGTATGTTGAGGTAGGGGGTGAAGGGGAGGATGGTTCTTTCATTTTCTCAATGGAGAGGTTTGCCATAGAAAGGCCTTCATATGCTTGAATATGTCCTCCTGCCTAGACTCTCTCTCTCTAGAAACAGGTCACCATGGGGTCTCTGAAGGTAGCTTCCCTTAGTAAAGCATGTTAACCTTAAAAATAAAAGTTATTTTATCAGCAAAAATGGGTTTATTTGGGAATAGCAAAGGATTGTGATTCAGACATACAAGCTCTGGCAAAACTACAGGTAAGTCCAACAAACAAGGGAGAGAAACGTCATTTTATAGAGAAGGATGTTGGTGAGAGTAGTAGAGTCACACAAGCTGACAAAGGTGTCAGTGTCCAGAGACAGAGAAATCAAGGATCAAATGGTGAGTCAAGGGAGACAAGGATGTGGGCTGAGAAGAGAGGAGATTTCCAGAGAAGCACTTTAGTAAAGCACCAAAGGCCTGTGGAGCAAAGTGAATGTGGGACAATGCACGTGCTTCTGTCTATACACTCATTTGAAGAGACAGTTTAAGGAAAGAGTGACATTAAATGAAATAATTAAGGAGGTAATTTCAGTGTTTCATCCTTCCTTGTGGAGCTCCTCTTTCCTTTTATCCTCATGAGGTGGTGCAGTGTTTTTGGCTGTTTTCTCTGCTTGAAGGAGCTTTTCCCCAGTTACCGGGTGGTTCACTCCCGGGCTTCTTTTAACCTTCATCATGAAACAGCCCTCTTACATAAAATACCAACCTCCCTTCTGGGAAGCACACACACATACACGCGCGCATCCACACTTCTTATCCCCTTCTCTGCTTTCCTTTTCTCCTTAGCACATGTCAGTATTTAACATACTACACATTTTTCTACTTTATCATTGTTTATTGTCTGTCTTTCCCATTAGAATTTAAGGTCCATGAGGACAGAGATTTTTGTCTTAGTAACTCTGCTAGTCCCAGTACCATACCAAGGATAGTGCCTGGTGTACATTATATGGGTTCAGTTAATATTTGCTGAATGAATGATTCAGTTTCTTGTGATCACAATGGCTGGTCTCCTTCTCTAGGGGTTTTAATGTTTACAAGCCACCACCAGGGAATTTCATCCAGTAACTCTTAAGTGCCTTTTGAATCTCTTCCCCATTCTAATGAAAATCAGTTGTCCTGTTTTTCATTTTCTTGGAATTTTTATAGAAAACTGGGAATCATTATGAAAAAAAATCTAAATGGATGTAGGTGGCTAAAATTAATGTACAGAAGATACTAGTTTCCATGGTGGGGGCCCTCAGTGACTCATCCCAAAGAGTCAATAATGTGAAAATTTCAGGAAATCTGGCAGTCCTTTGGGAGTAAATTTGAGGGCAAGAGTGTTAGACGTACAGTGTAGAAAGCTGACTTTGCCTTCTATGTCTGTGTTCAACCATGTGTCCTCCAGTGTAATCACCCAGGATAAAAGGTGATGTGTCATAAAAATGAATATTAGTAAATTCCATAGCTATTCATTTAGGAGACTTCTTTTAGGAAATAATTTTTAACACAGGCAAGGGCTTTTTAGCCAAGACATTTTTACTTGACTATGATCTAAACCAATTTCCTTTTGTTTAGTCCATAAGGTAGAGTGAATAGCTAGTTTTTGTTATCCATCTTTCTCACAATAATATTGTGAAGGTTTAACAAAGGACAGTACAAAACTTTTGCAAGTATAAATTGCAAGAGAAGTAATGATGGCTTTATTCTTAAGTAGTTCCATGTCACCTTGCTATTTCTTGCTTGTCATTCACTAATTGTCAGTTCCCAATAACTACATGGGTAGAAGTGCTATTTGACATAATCTAAAATAGAATCTAAGTACACCCAATTGTGCTCAGATATGGATACTGTCTCTCCTCCCATTCCTCACCTTTGGCTGGTCTCTCTATTCTCCCTTTTTGTTCTTCCCCTTCCTCTACTACACATCTGTCTATTTCCACTGCATTTCTCATCATCCCATACAATAAGTGAATGCTCACCACTCTCCATGTGTTATTATTTCATTTTAGCAGTTCCATACACATTGGCCTAGCATTATACCCTGCCATCTACAGATTTCATGCAGCCTTTGTTTTTTGGCTTTTATTTTAATATTGGGAATTGTGTCACAGAAAACAACTAGGCTAGAACTAAGAACCAGTCTTAAATAAACTTACTGTGAATGAAGTATACAATGGAGAGATGAAGACTGGCAGTAAGGGGCAACCATGGTCAAAATTTACTAGAGGTGGGGTTACATTCCCCTACAATACAAGCAAATGTATGATTTTGTCAATGGAAAGACAGAGGTTTGCAGAATATGGTTCTCAGAATGGGTAAGTTGTGGCATTAACTGGCTTCTGTATTTCCTCATTTTATCTCAGCATTAAGCCATAGCAGTATTTTGAGAAAATATAGTTGTCACTTGAGGAAAATTCTGTAAAATTAAAAAAAATACATATATATCTCATAATAAATGACATCTGTTTGATACTCTCCACATCAGTGTAAGGTGGGAAACTAAGTGATAGGCCTGCCTTGGTTTGCAAAGACAGGAGCATTCAGAACTCAAACCTTGGTCTTTGGAATCCAAACCCAGGGACCTTTCTACTCTGTTATAACCATATCTGTACATTTTCTCATCTCTGTGCCAGTAAGAAAAAAATAATTATATTGTGTATTAGAAAGTTGAAACCAATTCCTTTCCTATTTGAATGAATATTTGCCTGGTATTTTATTATAGTATAAAAAGTATAATACAGGTTATCTATTTTTCAAGTAAATTCCTGTTGCATTAAATATCATCACAAAGAAGAGTCTTCACTAACCAAGCTATTTCCTTTATGTATAAAACAGCCATGTTGGCCTGATTATATTTGATTTTCCACAACGTTTAAGTGTTCTCTCTGGTGCAACTTCTTCAGTTGCCACAGAGAAAAAGAAAGCACCACTGCACAGGCTGGATAAGGGAACAAAAACATACATGAACTGCAGCTGAATTCTTTACACTCCTTGTCCCAAAAACCAACCGTCAATTTATTATTGTTTTGTCAGAGTGATCCTTCTTCAGACCTGTCAAATACCTCAAGGAAATTCAATCTAAATTCCCAAGTTTTAACCAAAACATAACCCACAAAGAATCCTAAGAACTATGATTAATGAAGAACGGAGAACCGATTGTGATGTCCCCTTTCCCATACTGTTTTCAAAATATGTACTACATTCCAGTTGATTTCAGAGGGCCTGTGTGCCAGCTTTATTTATCCTTTGAATTCCGCACCCTGTGCATTCCAGTAATCACTCGAGGGGAATAGAATTTCACTTTAACCGTTTGTGCATTCCACAGCATTGTTTTGCATACAAAGCAACCACATATATTTTTAAGAAAAGGTTAAACTCTAAAAGTAGAAGTAATATGTTAGAGGATTCTTGTTTCCTATTTTAAGACATTTTACCAGTTTATTTGATGCCTTAAGATTGTTTTATGCCTGATCACCGAAGATTTTATTTCTTCCATTAAGAATATTTTAGAGGTGTTTGTGTATGCCCAATATCCACTATCCTTTCCTAACAGCATTGTTATTGTTTGCGGGGAATTACAGTTTCCCCCTTATCTCTTCAGTCTTGTTGGTTCATGAGGTCCTGGGGCCTGCCTCCCACTAAGAAGCCTCCAGAGTGGATACTATGACTGGCCCCACACATGAAGAAAGAGGGTCTATTACCTAAATTTGATCAAAGTCAGAAGTTATAATCATGGGCAAATAAAGCAAAACAAAAAAAAGAAGGAACAATTGGAATTCTGTTCCTCCCAGAGTAGTCCGGATGGGTCTGTTCTTTTTTTGTAACTGAGGTAAAATTTTATAAGGTTAACATAAAATTGACTATGAACCATTTTAAAGTGTGCACCTCATTGGCATTTAGTACACTCACAGTGTTGTACAATTGTCACCTCAATCTTGTTCCAAGACATTGTAGTCACCATGCTAAAATGAAACCCATCCCCATTAACCCGGCTCTCCCCAGCCCCTGGCAACGACTATCCCCTGACTCTATTGAAATATAATGCATATTTCGTATGAATGAGATCATGAAATATATAGCCTTTTGTGTGTGACCTCTTTCACTTAGCATAATGTTTTCAAGTTCCATCCCTTTTGTGGCATATGTCAGTACTAATCAGTCTCTTCTTGCCCACCCCATGAGCTTTCCTGTTTCTATTCCTCTGCTTCTGTCTGGGTTTCTGCACTCCTCAAGCCCAGTCCTCCTATCACCCTGGCTGTTCTGTTAGTGCCCTGCTCAGAGCCCCTCACCTTTCCCTCAGTTAACTAGTCCTTGGTTTATGTTTCTTAACATTGATAAGGAACTGACATACTTTTTTATATAGGCACATCAATTACTAGTTTCTGACTCTATACAAAAGTTCAAAGGTTTATTTACATTGTCTATTCTCTTTTCTTGGGTCAAATAAAATATGAAAATATAGAGATTTACCTTCTCTTTCAGTACCACTGTTAGGGAGTTTCTGTTTTCATGCAAAGGCATTGCAAGCAAAAAAAGAAACAGATCTGTGTGTCCTGGTGACACATTCCCTCCCTTCTAATAATTTTGGCAA
The DNA here is from genome assembly GCF_030020395.1 of Manis pentadactyla. Lineage (NCBI taxonomy): Eukaryota > Metazoa > Chordata > Mammalia > Pholidota > Manidae > Manis > Manis pentadactyla. Next base: position 114,248,522 of record NC_080025.1, read on the forward strand.
GAAATTAGCTCAGCAGGTCTTAGCTCAAGGGAATAATAAGTTGAAAATCATTGGATGAGATCCAGAGGCTCCTCCTTCCTGATAAGGCCAGTTCTCCTAGCAAGGAACCTACACTTGACTAAATGTATCCTCTCCCAGAAGGATGTATTCTATCCTCTTCAGCTGAGCACTTGCTATTGTGTGTGCAGCCAAGCGAGGCACAGTCTAAATCACTTCTATTTGAATTGTGGGAATTTACATGATGATACGCACTCTGTTATTCCTCTGCTTCAGTCTTTCTCCCCATAAAATCTATTTTATATTTATACCATGTGATAATAGTGGTTTGTGCATCCATACTCCCTTTTGCATAACAAAGCCAAACCATAAACACAATGACAAATATAAACAAAAGTCCTTATCAAAGAGCTAAAGTCTAGCAGAGAAAACACCATGGACACTGTAATTACAGGGGGAAAATCCCAGGGTAAAATACCTTTGAAACCAAGGGAGAAATAAAGTGGGAGGAGCTCATTTATTTTTACACACAGTCATCCACTTCTTCTTTACCATGTCTCTTGCAACCCACCTGCAGAAGAAGAGGCCACACTCAACCTCTCCAGTCTAGATATGCCCTGCTCCCCCTAGTAATTACCTATTGATATGGAGAGATGCACTAAGGCCAGGTGAGAGATTTTGGAAATATTGCAGTTTTAGCCACAGACACAAACTGCTATAAAGTAAATAAGGATGTTTGAATCATAAATCCTATACATCCACAAGCAGGGGACATCCAAATTTTGCTTAAATCTTCCTTTGCAGAACAAATTCACTTTTCCTTGAAGCAGGTGCTGAGTTTACTGCAACCTGTTCCCCCATAACATATGCATGCTGTCCTTGTCCTTCCCTTTTGAACTATGAAGAGTATGTCTATCATGCTTCCAGCTGACTGGCCTTCAAATAATCTTCAGATAGTGAGATAATCCACTCTAACATCCTCAGTAACTTCAGTTGTCCTATAGCTGCAAAGTTCCATGGAAGCTTAGGAGGGAGAGAATACTTTCAGGTGGGGACCTGAGCTATATTATTGAATAAGCAGCATTTGACTTCAAGTTGGAAAGCATTTCTATAAATAAAAACAAAAGGAGAGTTATTCCAAGTGGAATGATCAGAGAAAGCAAAGTTTGTATTTGGAAAAGTGAAGATTAGATCCTAAAGCTGTAACTAATTCAGCAGAGGTATTTGAGAAAGAATAGTAAAACCATGTAGGTTAAGGGCATAAACTAAAGTTTGTAGTGTAGATAATTAGAAACCTTAAAACACTTGAACAGAAGAATGACATGATAAAAGCTATGCTTTGAGAACATTACTTAAGTGTAAAATGGAACCAAGAGAGAAAGGAGAATAACTAAGGGGTTATTATGGAAATCTAAATGGGATGTAATCAATGCCTAAAATAGAAAAATGATGGGAGGCATGTTAAGAATGGGTTAGATGTAAGATGTGGTGCAGAAATAGAATCACCATTCATAGTACTACCATATCTATCTTTTATTAATAGTAAGAACTCACTGCATAAGATTTGTAGATTAGAGATTTCCATGAAGTCAGGATGGTGAAATAGAAAGTAGAGTTAGAGTCGGACAGGTTGGAGTTAAAATCATGGATCTGCTGCTTATTAAGTGTTATCTTACACAAGTTCTTTTACCTGGAAATCTCAATTGCCCAGTTTGTAACATGACTGTAGTAAAGTGCAGTAGTGCCTGGTCCAATAACATTAAATAAATGGTAGATTCCACCCTCTTTTTTTACTTAACTTAAAAAAAATGATTAAGCTGCTGTTATGTACCAGGAAATATGTTTGCTGATGAAAGACACAAAATTAGCTCAAGGTACAGAGTTTACTGTGTGAGCTATACAAGTGTGGTAGATCGTATTGTTCACAATTACTCTTTGCTCCTCTAAGAGGATTCTACCTCCTATCCATTGTCATGAGACTTGCAGGAATTCTCTGTAAGAATTCTTTCCACGCCATTTGGAAAGTGTGAGCATAAGTGATGTCTGCTCTACCTGAGAAGTTTTAAGAGCCATTGTGTTTTGACTGTTTCTCTTTTCCTTCTACCATGAGAAAGTGTATCTATCCCAAATATGAGTTATTCCTGTAATCACTGCAGCCAAAATGTAATGAGTGAGAAAAAAACCACTGAAATTTAGTTTTCTTTTTTGCTGTAGCACAACCTAGCAAATTAACTAATATGGAAGTAAACAAGTAACTGCAAAAATCTATGAGATATATGTAATAAAGAAGAGGGCCAGCCAGCTCTACAGAATGGGAGTAAAGGGGTAATCAGGCAAAGATTTGGGAGGGCATGGTGCCATAGCAGAATGTGGCATTGAAAGTAGGAATGGGCTGGGCAAAGAAAGGGCTTCTATGGAAATTGGACATTCTGTGTAAAACCAAAGGGCTAACAAGTGACAGACAAGAGCTACTCAGGAAAGGAAAATGATAAAGTATGGTAGGAAGTTAGGATACATGTGGTGGTGACATGCATTCAAAGTTCTTAAGGCTGACCCTGAGCATTCCATTATTCAACAGCCTGTCTCAACCACTCCCTTAATTCCTGATATACTTTTATTTTTCTATAGCACCTATCTTCTAATAGGCTGGATAATTTACTTACATCTTATATTACCATTTATTATCCATCTCCCACCACTAGAATGTAATCTCCGTGAGGGCAGGAGCCTTGCCTGTTTTGTTTGCTGATGTGTCTCAAGCACAAGGAACAGTGACTAGATATAGTAGGTGCTCAATAAGTATTTGAGTGACTGACTCCAAGGTTACTCAAAAGTCTCACAAGTCATACTAAGAAGCTGAAGTTTTTATCCTGATGAACATTGAGAACCAAGGAAAATTTTAAAGGAGTAGTGTGGTTTGCATCTGAAAATATTATAGCAACAATATAAGTAATGTATTAGAAGAAGGAAATCAACTCTCTCTTACTGATTCTCATGTGGAATCTGAAATAGCCATATTGTACAATGTTAAAAAAGCAAGAGTCTTTAGGTGCTTAATGAAAGTTTTGAAGTACCCTGAGAGGAACAGGAGTAGAAGCTGAGTCAGAAATATTCCTGAACAGTATTGAAGTCTCAATACAGATAGAAGATGAAAAATTTTCAGAATCATTTTTCTACAGAGTTGTATGATTTTCCTCAACAAAAATCAGTTTCTCAAGTAAAGGGGCTAAGAAGGAAAACTGTAGGGCTTATGAAGAATTGGACAACTTTAGCATAGAATAAGAGTAGAAAAGCCAGGGAAATAGATTTTAAAAGAAAGAAAGAACAAAAAGTAGCATGGCGTTAGGTGGAATATGGGGGCAAACAGAGTATATAAATCACATACATATTGAACAATGACCAAAACAAAGTTGAGAGAGATGATGGAATTAATTTCCCAAGGTTGGAATAAAAAAATGGAAACTACTGAAACCTCTAATACCTTTTACCTCTCTCTTCCTCTCCCTCCCTCCCTTCCTCTCTTTCTCTATCTCTCACATACATACACACACACAGTATTTATTTCTTCTCAACATATTTTCTCTCCTGGTCTTCACATATCTTGTCCTGAAGTGTTACAAACTCTAAAATCAAATACCACTTCAACATATAAGGTTTGGATTAGTTGTTTCTTGATTTCTCCAAGAAATTCTTGATATGTAATGCAATGTATAGGTAGATTTGTAGATCTAATTTTAAGAACTAAGATAGCAGAACCTACAAGTCATGGGAATAATTAATTATCCCTTTATGTTTAATCAACAGCTATTATAGGGTTTAACTCAATATTTTATTTTTTGTGACTTTTCTTAAATGTGTAAAAAAAATACGTGTTTTTCTAAATACATGTTTGCCTAGATGTAGAATATAGAAATGGAAACAATGGTTTTCATTTGTTCTGCTTGATGTGAAGGATTAATGCTTTCACAGTCTTATCTAACTACTGTCCTTTTTTCACTCATCATGAGATTTTAATAGAGAATTCTGAAATTTTTTTCCAAGATAAAAAAATGTGGAAGACTAATTTTATGAATTGTTTATCTTTATGCTTACTGCATTGTATTTTTTTTAGTTCCAATTCATGGTTTAATTTTTAAATATTAGTTTTGCTGTGATTATTGTATAATGTCTTAACTTTGGTATAAAAGAGGATGATTTACTCCTAAAGAAAGAAGTTCAAAGTTTACTTCCACAGTTTTCAGATTCAATCAGTCAATTGTCTGAGAAATCTATTTTATACTGTTAGAAAAACCAGTATAAACCAATAATTGATGTTGCTTATAGTGAGTGAAAATATACTTCTAAATGATCAAAAGGCAGTCAGTGTTCATGAAAAGAAGAGTTTTAAGTGGCTTCTGGAGCCCCATCTATTGCTGTAACTTCTGCATGTTCTGCAGTTTCTTTCAAACAACACAAATGAAAAATTTGCTTCAGACAGTCATCTTTATCTTATAGTATTTGCCTTAAGTTAAAAGGCCATTCTCACCTCACCTGCAAATAAAATGAGTTTAGCTTCCATTTAAATACATTGAGGACAACTTTCTCTTCTACAAGAACCAGGAGCAAGGATAGAGAAACAGAGGAGACACACATCATCTCCCTGAATAATTACTTCATCAGTCTGGGAGAAGTGAAAATGGAAAGAGGGATTATGAGAACATCCACCCAGCCAATGTTGATGATCTTCTTTAGGGAGAATTTTAGACAACAGAGAAAATCAAGAAAGCAAATCAAGAAACAACAAACGGAGTGTGCCATCTCTTCAGAAGATTTATTTGTTTCCCTAGAGAAATTTAACTGTCTATATTCTAGAGTTTATTTTACCCTGTGTCCTGCTATTTCCTCGACCCTAGTGGAAAATAATTTATTTTAATAGTGCACTAAGATTACAGTATTTTAAATACTTTTTTCAAATGGAACAACTATATTTTATCCAGAACAAAGTTATCATCACTAGCACTAGAAGATAAAGACTAAGAAAGATAAAGTTTTGCTGTGAAAATGTTATTAACTATACAACCTAACACCTACCTCTTCTTACCATAATTAGTAGGAAATCTAATCATTTAGGCAAGTATAGTTTTTACCTTTTTGTCTTCTTTCTACTCCTTTTCTTATATTCCCTATATGTACATATATATTTTAAGATACAAATATTATATACCTCTTTTGATCATTTGTCACATATGTGCTAGATAAAATCTTGCTATACAGTATAATACATTTAAATAATTTTCATTAAGATGATTTTTAATTATATAAAATCAATAACCATAAGAATTTATTCCTCATAGATATTTTCATTTGTCAGATAACACAAAATATACAGATAATTTTCTTGATTTTGCATTTAGTTTCTAATTATTTTCAATATCTTCTATACTACTAGGGAATTAACAAGGTCCAATTTAATGCATGTCTCAGGAACATTAATATTAAATTTATTAACATTTTCCAAGAACACACAAGCAAATAGATACTCCTGCATAGAATATGTACTGTTAATTATTTAATAAAATGAATTTAAAAATTTTAATAAATAAAATATGTAATAAATTTAGTGAGGTTATGCCATTAGGTTGTAAGTTAAGTCCAATTTTTAAAATCACTATTCATTATTTCTTACTATTCAATTGGTGATATCAGTAAAAATCTCAAACCTGTGTGAATTGTATCCACAAGCTGTTTAATAGACTACAATTGGCTTAATAATATCTAGGAATATTTGCTACTGCCTTTAAGAGCAAATCAATGTTATAAAACCTAATTAAACATAAAATACTTAATACTTGCCTGGTGACAACTAGAGTGGGCAACTTTTCTGAAGTTGATAAGGGGCTGACAAACTGAACATGTTGAAGAAGAGGGATACGTTGGGCCCTACCTGTAATAGGCCAGCTTCTCCTCATAGGTTTACCCAGATGAAGTGCTAGAATTTAAGCCAAAAGCTGTACTGAGGTCTTATGTATTCTGACGAACCAGCACTGCAAATTGCCTTTTTCATTTCTGCAGTCATACAACTAATGATGCTGAGAATATATAATGAAAATAACACTGTATATTTAAAACAAAGATAAACAGCTTTTATACAGGTTTTGTAATGTTTTCTTCAAACAATAATTATCTGTAGTATCTTATTGAATACCAAGATAATAGTATTACAAACTTAATTTTTTTTTAATAATCAATTTTAGTTCATCTTTTTGTTTACTATCTAGTGCAAACCATTTCTCCTAAATCTGGAACTGGCATTCATAATAAACTACAGTGATCTACAATGAGAAAATGACAGTTACATTTCAGTAAACCAAAAAGTCAACATCTTTTGAGTACCAGAACAAGTGATGGGAGGGTGAATAAGGAGAAAGGATGGAGGGGAACAAATATAAAGATGGGACTTTTCAATTCAAAGTTTCTAGTCTAGTTAAAGAGTTGGAATCTACATAAGGAACTCTTACAGCTCTAAAGAAAAAAAGACATGTACAAAGCAACATTACCTACAAATTAGCACAGTATAAATTGAGCACATAGATTCTGAGAAGAGTGAGTAGAGGAAAAAATCATCAGAGGAGTCAATGGTGGTACGTTTTCTGTAAAGGTCAATGCAGCAATTGACAAGAAAACTGGATTTATATAAAATAGAGGGAATGCTTTCTAGGTAGAATGCTTATCTGAAAAAGCACAAAGCATGGACTAAATGAAAATGTTGGTGGAAGGAAAGGAGATTTATTTGAAATAAATAAAATATCTGTGACATATTGTTGTAAATAGAAAATAGCAAAATTAAAAAGAAGTTCTGTAAACCAGAGTATATGCTAAAGAGTAAATAAAAATACATTATATGTAATATATTATTTGTTATCATAAGCAGTACATACAGAGCTGTTTATTATCTCTATTATTAATATTATACAAAGAAAAAGAGAAGAGTGAAATACTTTATAGTTAAATTTATTAAATCACATTCCTATATTGATTTCAAGATCCCACAAAGAAAAATCAATATGAAGCAAGTTTAGCATTATAAATATTAGAATATTACTTAAAGGAAGAAAAGAAGATGTTTACATTTACGTTAACTGCCAGTATTTGTAAAGTTTTTAAACAAAAAAGGAATGAGCTTAGATTACATCATGGGGAATTTAACCTTAAATGCATTTCCTAATGATAGGTGATAATGGCTGAAACACAAAATCAAAGGGAGTTCAGGGGACCATGTTAAACAAGCAAAGAAGGTTTATGTGAGGGATAGGTTAGGAGTCAAAGCAGCATTTTGTAATAGAACACTTGACTAAGAACCTGGAAACTGATTCTCAGGGTTGCCTCTAACACTAAGTAGCTAACCCAGCTTGTCATCTATTAAAGTTTATGAACCTTTTGCAATCATTTCCAATTCCATTCTTTTGAGTCAATAAACTGAGTGTAATGTAAGAGGATGGGTAATGTCTTCTGGATCTGAACTTTAGAAATTAATCAACTCTAAAGAGAATTCTGAATATTAAATGATGTCTTTACTAAATAAGCACTTTATTCTAAATTGTCCTCTATGGTGTGATCTAACTTGCTATTTTTGCTTTCTTTCAAAATCTGTATAGGTATTAAAAGTATATCCAAATAAGGCATAGGATAAGTTTGACCTTTCCTTTACTGCTCTGGAATGGAAAATTCTCTTTAATATAACATGTATTTTTTTTTAATAAATGTTTTTTTGGTCTAGTGTGGAGACCAGTTTCTATCTTAAGAAATGACTTCCCACGGTAAAAATCACAGAACGTTTCAGGGGTTATCAACCAGTGACACTGATCCCATTGAGTAAAACCAAGGATAATTATTGATAGTGCTCATTTGCTGCCCTGCAGAAATACCACTAGAGAGCAAACTTTCCACAGTATATTTTGTACTCCTGTATTTCAGTGCTTCTCCAATTCCTTATCTAGTTCCCTGCCTCCTTAAGTACATCTAATAACAACACTCTGACCTCCAAGGAACTTGATGTAGTAACCTTCAAGTTTCCAACTCAATGATTATCCAGCACGTAAAGAAAAGTAACTATCAAAGTTAACCCAGATGTTCCCATAATAAAGATTCATGGTAGATGCTGTATTTAAAGCATTAAAAGCAGAATATGGAAATTCAAAAGGAATAACTCCAATATTAAAATACTGGGAAGTGCAGATGATCCATGGATAATTTCATGAGAAGTAGTCTTCTTATTTGAAGTCCCCAGATTTTTAGAACAAAAGAAGCATATTTTTAATTTGGATACATCCTAACAAAGTGACCAATAAAAAAGAAATACTTTATTGGAGAAGATTTTATGGTGTTACAAAAAAGGATTGGCAATAGAATATAAATCCCATGAAACCTAGTAAGTAAAGACATATTCAAAGATTTTTCACAGACATTTTCCATTCACACTTACAGAACTCACTAAGCATAAGGGAGTATAAAATATTGTAAGGTACTTTCTAGTTTTATATTGTTTGCTGCCTTCATTGATTTGCTTCATAAGAACATGTACAAAAAGAAATGTATTAAGGTAATGATTACATTTGTTAGGCATTAATTAAGAATGTTTTTCTGTTGCTGCAGTTAGAAGTTCTAACTCTCATTAATCATAATTAATAAAATGGAATATAAAGGTAAAATAGTCTAAGAATGAAACTTAGAAAATAGAGTAATGGAAAAAATAGTTTTGTGTTATAAGTGTTGAGAAAACTATGACTACAAACAAAATATTGCATGAAGTATCCTAATTTCATGTGTAAAAAGCCATAAAACAAATTCCAATGCATCTATGAAAAATCATATGCAGATAGGATTGAATTTTTGATAGTACTACTTTCCTAGTTTTCTATGCTTTAACTTTACCTGAATGCACATAAAAAAAACAAAAAAAAAGGTAAATCTGTTGGTTGAGGTACCTCATGTACCCAAATTTAGTAAGAAATGTCATCTACAGCAGGTAATTACAGAGTGAATCTAAATCAAATAATAGCCTTTTAATCACTAGAATGATCAAAGTAATTTGAAAGGTGAGCATAGCAAAAATGATGTTAACATAAAATTGTTGATATCAAAAACTGAAATTAACACTGGATCATTTCATCATTAATAGGAAATAAATCTATCTTGCAAGAGAATTTTCTGAGAGCAACTAGTAAGTGCTATCACACTTTCCTGAATCTATAAACCAAATATAGATAGAAGAGTGACTGATATTAAGATCCTGAAAGTGACAGTTCCCTCATGAATATCACCAGATCATGTGACCTTTATGGTATTAAGACTTGAAGGAAAATTATCTTATCTTGCAATAATTCAGCAGTCAGCTCGATGATTGTGCTGCACTGCAAAAGCACAGATATCTGTGTCAAGCAGATTTTCTGCCATTTTCTGCATGTTTAGAGAGTTACTTAAAAATAGAATTAATAGTGTTTTATATGTATAAGTACATACAGTCAGAGCAACACAATAAAAATAAGTGGGAATGGGCTAAAATGCGGCCTGTGGTTATTATTGGCAGGCCCAAATCACCATTAGATTTTATCCACATCTATCAAATACTTCCCAATGACAGTGACATCCTTTTAATCTTAGAAGACATGGATACATAGGAAACCATTCCACTAGAGTGCATTTTATTTTTGGATGTCCCAAACCACTAAACAAAAGTTATTCCATTCACCATAATTTTCCATCAATATACTACCTTTGCAAAAAACAGATTTTTTCATCTTATGCAGTGTCCATGAGAAATATTGCAAAACAAGAGGCAATGCCAGTTCTGACTTCCACTCTAGGACTTTGGAATAGCTCTCAGGGTTGTATGGGAGTCAGTTTAGCCAAAAATATCAAAATTTTAAATATCATTGACCTAACAGAGCACTACTAGGAATTTATTTAACACATAAATGTATTTAATAAGTAAGTTTATTTATTTATCTAACAGATAAATATACTCACATTAGTGTTCAAAAGAACACACACATATGCATCTATACATATGTTTAAAAAATGCTCATTCTTGCAATATTACAATAATAAAAAATGGAAACAACCTAAATATTAATTAATGTCTCATATATTCATATAATACAACACTATGCAACCTAGTAAAATGAATAAGGTAATTGCCCATAAGATTTGCCCATATATGTATGTGCATACATTGGAGCTGAGTAACATGATTCCATTTCTAATTCTTTTAATATATATAAACCTTTGCATATAGAAATAAGGCAAATTCATATTTTAAAAGCCAACTACAGCTTGGATATTTTTCTATGCCCTAAAATGATGAACTTGAATCAGTGAAGTGGCTTAAACTACATTACAAAGTAGTAAGAATTTCCCCCCTTGAATTCTTAGAGATAGTGGGTTGGAGCACTGAGACCCTGAAGTAGATAAAAATGAACCCTGTAATGGAAGTTAGATCCTAGCCACCAGCCAAAAGTGACTATTGAAAAGCCATTCCTTCTGGCAAGAAGTGACCAATAATATTTAAATACATCATTACGAACAGGTGGGAGGCTAAGATAGCTTGAGGTGATCAAGAGTAAAAACAGAGAAAGAGTTTGGAGTGACTCCAACAATGGAACAGGATTTCCCTATGCTACTCAGAAAAAAGGTGGAGAACATGAGTTACTCAGGTTACACATACAGCATTTATTAAAACCTAAGAAGTTCACGTTTCTCCTGAGATATAATCAGTGTGGACATTTTATCTGGTAATGTCTCTTTCATTGATATATTTTTGCTAAAATATTAGTATTTGAATGGTGCATCTTACAACTGGTGACCTCTTAGAATCAAAGAGTAATTGTTCATATTTACAAAGGCAAATAAAATGTATAAAAGCACACACCACTGAGAAATGGAATAAAATAGCAGGGGAATGTCACATGATGGGACACTTTTAATTTCTGTTGACTATACAATTGAATATTTGGTTAGAGGCTTTGTTGGTGTGTTTTTTACTACAAATATCTTAATCTACATAAACCATGTTGTTTTTTTCTAACCCATAATTTTCTGGAGGAATGAGTTCATAGCATATATCTCCCATTCCTACTAGGATATAAGCTCCATGAGGGCAAGAATACTTATCCATTTTGTTTGGGGATGTAGCCCAATCACCTAGAAAAGGACTTGTTAGGTAATAAGTGATCAGGAATATATAAATGAGTGAATGAATGAACTTAATTGCTTTTTAAAATGAGTCGATATTTGCTCTTTATTTGTGTGGTTGCGTGGACATACAAGCCTCATGCTTTTCTCATCGTCCCTACCACTGGGGAAAAGAGCAAAAGAACAAAAAACTATGTCTACTGATGAATGTGGTTAAGATTTAGCTGGCAGAACTAATTTCAGTTCCATAATTGCCCTTCATGTATAATAGGCTATCTGTCTTATTCTGTTTATCACACTGTGTGTAACTATTGGTGCCTCTCCAGGTATCACTGACAGATAGAAGTAACTACCTATCCAGTTCCCCAACTTTGAACTCTCTCTGCTTTACATCTAAATACATCAACAACATAGAATTTACCATAATTATCATATAACCCAGCAATTCCCCTCCTACCTAAGAAAATTGAAAATATATTTTCTTACAAAAGTTTGTACATGAATATTCATAGCTGTAATAGCTGAAGGGGAGAAAGAACTCAAATGTATATTAACTCATGAATGGATAAATAACAGTGGTATATCTATATAAAAGGAACATTATTTGTCAATAAAGAGTAATGAAGTTTTGATACATCCTTCAATATAGATGAACCTTGAAAATCTTAGTTATGCTAGATGAGAGAAGCCAGTCACAAAGGACCATATTGTATGACTCCAGTTAAATGAAATACCATAAATAGGCATATCTATAGAGACAGAAAATAAATCAGAGGGGATCCAGAGGAAGGGAATGACTGCTAAAGGGCATGGGTTTTTTGGGGGAAGGGTGATGAAAATGTTCTAAAATTGATGGTAATGATGGTTGCATAACTTTGTGCATATATCAGAACCATGTAATTGTACATTTTAGTTAGGTGAATTATATGGTATGTAAACTATACCTCAATAAAGCTATTATTAAAACTAAGAATAGTGATAAAATTTAATGTGCTTACATACTTTTAGATACACTAAGGTACAAGATTCACCTTGATATTCTCAAAAACTTTGGAAAAAAAGATAAATTTTTGGTAACCAATTCAGCAAAATTTAATCTGATTGGGAAGTGTTCATCTCTGCCAGTTAATTAATATTTTAACAAAGCATTTAATTTTATTAGCTTTTCTCATTAGCTTTTCAGATATTGCCTACTGCTAGCTAGTAAGTTTGTTTCTCCTGTCTTCTATAAACAGGATGGAGAAATTACATCTCTGAGTTTATGCTTCTATATTTCATCTTGCTTTTAGGCATTCCTGGGGTGCCCCATGTAGGGAAAGTCAGTGCATGGGATGACAAAAGAAGCTCCTCACTAAAGTTTTGAAGCCTGTTTATGCTGGAGGAAGAAATGAGAAATCAGTTGAGTAAAGAGAATGTGAAAGCCAAGGTATTTACCATTTCATTGTTTTTATAGTTGGGTCTCCCGCTTCCCAGAGTGCCCACCTAGACCTTATAATGCAATTTATCTTTTTAAATGGCTTTCTTTTTGCCATACCTCAAAAGACTTCTTGACCTATCTACTTCCAATTCCCAGGTTATTCCAAATACTACTTCATAGAATAGCCACGTGTCCCATAAACTGCCATTTTTTAGCCACAATCATCTTGACACAATATTCTACATATACCGAACACTTAAAGGCTAATAATAAACATGTTTCCTAATGATGTCATCAAAAAGATAAATTAATTCATAATTTAATTCATTAAATAACTGAAAAATGTTTTAGGTTCACTTATAAAAAGTGATCACAAGAGATAACTCTGAAGCTTGAGTTATTGCTTCAGACTTCATACCAACATGAAGGCAATTTATCACATCCTAATTTACATACTGCCTTAAATAACTTACTGAATTTCATCATTTATATTGAACTCTTCCAACTCTGTGACATTTATCTGGTGAAATTAATAACTGAAATAAAAATTTACAAACAGAACTGTTATGTGATAAATTATCTTTCCCAAGATGGTAACTTGCTTGCTTGCAACGTGACCTTGCCAATCTTCCATCAAGTGGTGAAGTCTATTTTCTCTACTCTTGAAACCGGGTGGACACTGTGACTGCTTTGACCAATAGAATGTGGCAAAAGTGACATTCTAAGAAGGCTGAACCCAGATCTCAAAAGTACTGGCAGCTTCCTTTTTCAGCCTCTTGGAGCACTTACACTTAGGACATTTCATCTCAGAACTCAGCTGCCATGCTGTGAGAAGACCAAGTCACATGGAGAGGCCATGTGTTGGCATTTCTGTCAACAGCCTCTGCTGAGCACCCTACTGACAGGTAGCATAATTCTCCATCACATGAATGACCCATCTGAACATACAGCCCAATCAAGCCTTTGGAGACTCCAGGCCCAGCTTCTAACCGGCTGAAACCTAGGAGACACCAAATAAGAACCACCAGGATGACTCAGTCAACCTGTAGAACTGCAGAGATAATAATAAACTACTGTTTTAAGCCACTCAGTTTTTGGAGTGGTTTGTTACACAGCAATATATAACCAAAACATAATGAGACTGCCACTTTACTCATAACACACCCCTTTTCTGACCCTTCTTTCAGGTAAGGAGATAAGTAAAATCAATAAGGAAATTACAACATGGCCCAGACATTGGAGAAAAAGAAAATATTTCATGTTTAACTTCATTGGTCTTAAAACTAGAACCTATAAAAAAGTAATTCTTTGACGATAATTTTACAAACTATAGGTAAACTTTTGGATACATTTACTGAAGAATTATGTTAAACATTAAGTTTAATCTACCCTAAAGGCATTTCACTTTCTCCAAACTCATACACTTTCTTTGAAAAGCTGAAAATTGACTTAGAATTCAAATTCTTTTTTTTTATTATTGAGTTATGTACAATAAAATGTACAAATCTTTTTTTTATTAAGTTACATACAATAAAATGTACAAATCATAGCTATACATAGCTCAGTATATTTTGATGTGTATATACACTTATGTGACCATCACTCAGATCAAGATATCAAACATTTTCACTAATTTTCCCCCTTCATTATCTCACTGATCCTCCACACTCTCTCCCCTGTGGCAACCACCAAGCTATTCTCTGTGTCTGAGTTTATTTCTGTTTTTTTTTGTTCATTTGTTTTGTTTTTGGATTCCACATGTAAGTGACATCATATGGTATTTATCTTTTTCTGCCTTATTTCACTTAGTATAATACCCTCTAGTTCCATCCAGGTTGATGAAAATGGCAAGATTTCATTCTTTTGTATGGCTGAGTAATATTCCATTGTATATATGTAACACATCTTCTTTATCCATTCATCCGCTGATGGACATTTGGATTGCATTCATATTTTGGCTATTGTAAATAATGCTGCAGTAAGCATAGCAGTGCATGTATCTTTCAAATTATCGATTTTGCCTTCTTTGGATAAACTCCCAGAAGTAGAATTGCTGGATCAAGTGGTATTTTAATTTTTTTGAGAACCCTCCATACTACTTTCCATAGTGTCTGTACCAATTTTCAGTCCCACTAGCAGTGTACAAGAGTTCCTTTTTCTCTACATCCTCACCAACACTTGTCATTTCTTATCTTGTTGATATTAGTCATTTTGGTGTTAGGTGATATCTCACTATGGTTTTGATTTGCATTTCCCTGATGATTAGTGATGTTAAGCATCTTTTCATGTGTCTGTTGGTCATCTGTATGTCTTCTTTGGAAAAGTGTCTATTCAGGTTCTCTGCCCATTTTTTAATTAGATTGTTTTTTGGTGTTGAGTTGTATGAGTCCTTCATGTATTTTAGATACTAGCCCTTTATTGGATATATCATTTGCAAATATATTCTCCGATACAGTAGGTTGCCTTTTCATGTTGATGGTTTCCTTTGCTGTGCAGAAGCTTTTTAGGTTCATGTATCAAATTTTTTTTATTGTTTCAAATAGCATTCCAGATAATTTCTGAGTCTCAGGATGAACTGCCACCAGAGAAGGCATGTGGTTTCTGATCTTTCCTCATTGCTATGTGTCATTCACTAGAATGGAAAGGAGGAAAAGAAACCTTGGTACATTCGAGTCTCCTCTGTCTTATATTTATAGGTGCAATTAGAGGTGATATCCAGTGAACAGGAACTTCTGACCCCCTGGTGGCAGCAGCTCCCTTTGACAGTGTTGATCTCATAAATGATTACTTTTCTTCTAATAGTGGGCATTACAAAACTGGCAGGAATTCATGGCTCCCTCCTTTCATTCACTCGTAGAGCTGCACTGCAGTTCTCAGCTCATAAGGAAACAAGGCAACATGTATGTTAGAAGATCATATCCTGTTCATATGCAACCAGGCTCTAGGTTTGTCCTTATAATTGGGGTGACATTGGGTTCTCAACATGCCAGCCCCAAGAGATCCTCATGGAGCTCAATACCTGAGCTCAAGGCTCTTCCAAAAATACACAATGCGAGTGACATTAGTAGATGGCACTGGACTGGAAAGATCCCGTCACTGGTGTGGCAGCATGCTGAAATGGCCCTTCAGGCCAAAGAGGCAGCAGAGGACAAGCACACAGAGGGAACGATGTACTGGGCCAAACAGCCCAGCAGCCCCCTGCACCTAGGATCTGGGCTGCCTGGTGGGGAGGAGCAGGGGTTGGAGATCAGTCAGGAGGAGAACACGGAGGGTTACAGAATGTGTACAAAGCCCAGGAACGGCGTTTCCAGTTTCCTGGTACACATATGGGGACTGGATGGGAAGGTGAAGGAAGGCTAAGAAAAAAATGACCTTTCACTTACATGAGGCCTTATTTCAGTCAATTTTAATGCAATATTAATAAATTAATGATTTGATAACTAAAAAAAAAAAAACCACTCTGATGAGTTTCCCTTGTCTATGGTGGCTATTTCTTGGCATTTAAGCTACAAATAGCTCCTCCTGTAGCCAATTCTAACAGCATACCTTTGGAACAACAGCCTTTTCTTTTTAACTGTGGTCCCATTAGATCACCCAGGAGTCTTTTGAAACTCCCAACTTCGTTTTTTTTGGAATGCAGAAAAGGAATTGGTTAATTAGAATATGGTACATAAAAAAGATTCAGTGATTAATGTGTTAGGTTTAAGCAATTGAAGACAGAGGTTTGCAGCAGCTAGAAGTCTGACGTCACACAGAGTGACACTCAACAGGGACAGTGACAGAAGAGCAGAAGAGAATTAGAACAGGATCAGGATAGAGACATTGCCTTGACTGAGGTTTTAATCTTTTTTAATGAAGAGGAATAACAGCTAAAAGGAAGACCAAATTGTATTCTTATATGTAATTCATACATATGGTATGTATGTGTGTGATGCTTAAATTGGTAGCATGTTCTTACAAAGGAATGTAGATAAGCAATTTTTAACAACCCTGCCAGCATCATAATACCCAGAGATTATCACCATTCGCATATTTGTTTTTGTGATCATTACTCTAGACCCTACCTTCTACAAATATATATTAAAATACACAGTTTTCCCAATGAGAACTTATTTTGTGTATAGCTTTTGGTAACATGACTTTAAACTTAAAATATCACACATTTTCCTATGCCCATAAATATAAGAGATTTGCATATTCTAAATATATCATGGATGCAGCATAAAGAATGGATTTAAGGAATCAAGATAGAAAATGATGTAAGAGGCTAATAAAATAGGACAGGCAATAAACCATAGAGGCTCAAAATATGTGCAAGATCTATATGGAGAAAATTATAAAACTTTACTGAACAGGATAAAGGAGGCTTAATGAAAGAGTGCTCTATCATGTTGATTAACCAGAACTATGATGAGCTTGCAAAAACAGCTGTTTTGGGGAATGCAAAAACAAATTCTATGGCTTATTATTAATTAAAATACCAGGATATACAACTAAACCAATGAAACAGAGGATAAAATCCAAACATAGATCCAAACACACAAGGAGCTTTAATATAAGACAGAGGTGCCATTGCAGACCATTGGGGAAAATATGTATATTTTTACAGTGTTGCTAGTTTATCCATGTGGTTATCCATATAATGAAATTCTATCCCTACCTCACGTTATAAAGAAAAAAAGAATTCCTGGTAGATAAAAAAATGATAAGCAAAATCTTACAACTTTTGAAATGTAGGATAATATCTTTATCAACTTAAAGTAGTGAAGCATTTTCCTAACTAAAACACAAAAAGTGCTAACCCTAACAGGAAATATTAAAATTAAAAATGACTTCTCATCAAAAGACACCATAAGGAAAATGAAAAGCCAAATCATGCAATAAAAAAAGACAACCCAATGAAAAAAAAATGGCAACCAATGAAGTGATATTTCACAAAAAATGGAAAGTGAAACTCTATGATCTGAAAAGATGCTCAGCATCAAAAACTATGTAATAAATTAAAACCTGTTAAGCAGCATTTAGACCAGTGGATTGGCAAAAATTATTAAGTCTAATTGCATGAGGTTTGGCAAAGATATGGTGATGAATTGATACAACTATTTTGGAAAAAAAACTGGCACTATCATTTAAACATATGTACATCTAATGCCTGAGCCATTTGCCTCCTAGGTATATAATCTAGAGAAGTTTTTGCATCAGAGCCCTGAGCAAAATTTATGAAAATGTTCATACCGACATTATTTGTAATAGCAGCAGTATAGAAACAACGCTGAGCTTCTTAAATGGGAGTATGATAAATGCATTGTCTCATATTCTGCAATGAGATATATAGCAGTGAAAAAGAGGGAATCCGATCTGCTCACACATGAATAAATTATAAAAGGATAATTTTGAGTGAAAAATAAAGTAGTAGAAGATGACATACATAGGGCAAAATATTACAAAAGTTCAAAGCCAGCAAAACTAAACAACATGTTGTTTATGGACATGAGTATATGTGGTTTTAAAATTATTAAAAATTGGAAATGATCAACAGACAACTCAGGGTAATAAATTTCGACGAATTTAGAGAGGCATGTACATGGGACAGGGAAAAAAACCCGACAACTTCAAAAATTTTGGTAGTGGTCTAATTCTTATGTTGGGCATAAGTTTGTATATTGCTCATTTGTTATTGCATCTCATAACTTACACATATGTACTTACATATAATACATTTTCATATGTTAAACATTACATAAATTAAAAAAAAATTATTAGGGCCTTATCTAAAGAAACTGTAGCAGGGAAGCATTGAGGTAAGATACAGATTTGAGAAAATATTTAAGGGGGAAATTTCTAAATTAGGCTACTTATTATATGTAAGTAGTAAAGAAGAAGAGAAATACAGAATTGTTCATTGTGGGTCTGGATAGCCAGTGCTACCATTAACTAAGATACAACATGAAGGGCTTTTGATATTTGGTTCATGAGTTGACTAATTTAACTGGAGGATGCAAGTTGAAAGGGAGTATACATACTCATACTCACTTTTATAGTTATTATATCTGAGATGCCTGGCAGTCAAACCAAAGCAGGACTCTGAAACTCAAAAAAAAATGGTTCAGAGATGAACATATGTACACAGACAGCATTAGTTTATGGAGGTAAGTAGATCATGGGAGGCTTCTAATTAAAACATGTAGAGTTAAGAGGGAAACAGACTGAAGACAAGTGTTAACAAAATAGAGGATTCGTCAAGTAATGAGACAGGATCACAGAGAATAATCACGGGTAGGATGTTGCAAGTAGACAACTCAAAATGCATTAGGGAGCAAACTAATTCCAGTTGTCCTATCAGCAAACTTTTGCCCTTCCCAGAGCTGAGGTCCACTTGTAAACTATCACATCCGCTCTTAAGCAAAGGATTGCAGGATAGGCTTCTTCCTGTCCTAGTGTTCATCATACTCTCCTACCCCATTCTATATTCATTTGTGATTAAATTGTTTAGGATTATCTAACTCCTGCTGGTGGGCTCTCTGTAGCAGTGATTAGTTTGCCACATTGTTGTAGCCGTGAATTTGATGTGTGTCTGTTTCTCCCTTCTCAAGTTCACCACTTGGGTGCTTGGCCCTCACCTCCCTTATCTGTTCTCAGATGGCCAATCTGCCACTTGTGTACTCCTCCTCATATCCTGCCAGATCCAATAGGTAGGGGAAGGGAGAATGGGCCCCAATATTCTACAACTCACAACATTTTTCCCAACTATTTAGCCAGTGCTTTATCAGGCAGTTAGCAAATGAGACATAAAATCCACAGGAGAAAGAGAAGCTTTCTGAAAAGGTTCAAATCCTGAAGGGCTAGGCAGAGGACGGGACCCATGTGTGGCCCATTTGGACTTACAAACAGCACTGAGTAGTGAGGAAGGATATGAAAAGAAATCACCATGCAGAAAGATGATGTGTGAGACAGGAAAGTTCAATTTTGCTTAAGTTACAGTGCTTAGTCACATCTTACATTGTAAATAACATTTATCAATTACAAAGCATAGTGTATTTTACTTAAAAAGCTTAATTTCCATATTTCTAGATGTTTTTTAAGCTGAACTTCTTAACGGTAGACAATATAGAGTATTATGCAACTCTGTATGTCCAACATTTACTATAATTCCTGACATATAAGAGACACAATGAATAACTGAATATAAGAATAAGAGCAAACACTGGTATAGTACTGACCATGTGTCAGACATTTTCCTTAATGCTTCACATATATTAACTTGTGTTATTAGTTACTTTCAAACTAAGGAGTCAATAACCTTTCTACATATTAATGAAAATCAGGAGTTAATTTTTTTTTGACCTTTCACCATAAACTAAGTGTTTTGTTTTTGAGATTTGAAGAAATAATGGTGACATTTTGGGGATGATAAAAAATAAATAAAATGGAGGATTAAGGTTTCCAACTCATAATGTTCCATTCTTTTTCTTGGAATTGGCCACCTTTTCCAAAGGTGAGCACCTGACAGCCATATTTGTGCAGCGATGCTGCCCTCTTGGTTATAGGTGATTGAATCAGAAGTGTCACCTGATCCAATCTGGACAAGTCAGAGAGTTCTAATAATTTGAAGCCAGAATTGAGAACCAGGGAGCAGTCCTGTGGATGACTGGAATCTGAATACACAATCTTAGGAAGTTGTGACTTGGCAATATTCTGCCCTCCCTGTGAATGAAGAAGCAGAGGAAACCAACAGAGAAAGAGGGGAGAAAAGAGAGGGGAAAAAGAGGAGAGGATAAGAGGAGAAGGAAGAGAAGATGACAGCAGTCACAAAAGGAGAAAAACAACGCCAAGAGATATGGGTTCTTAACAGAATTTCAGTTTCTAGTTATAGCCCCTTCCTATCTTTGGGATCTCTGAGACAATCCTGTCACCACTTAATAATTTGCTTCATTTTGCTTAAACTGAATTTAGTTCTTTTCTGTTACTTTCAAAAAGTCTTAACCAATATACTATGATATTAAAAGTTAATTAATATGTTAGTTAGAACAGTATCTCCCAAAGATAATCAATCAGAGAGCATGAGCATTCTCAAAATTATTTGTCGATGAAATACCAAATGGAGCACAGGAATATGTGTGTACCAAACAGAATTTTTGAAGTCAACATAATTCTGAGGAAACATGTTGTTAAAGGCAGAAAATGATCAGTAGAATATGATGATTTCTAAATATCACCAAACCACAGAGGATTTGGGGCATTGGAAAGATATTAAGAACAGGTAAAGCAATAGAAGGTGATGGCTTAGTAACACCGAAAAGAAGATGGTAATGAAAGAGATGTACGTACTAGATCATGTTCATTAGCATCATGGAATACAGAAACTATGAGAAACAATATTATTGAGTCAAAAAATTATTTGCCACATTTAAGACCACATACTTCAGTGTTTCTGGCTACTAAAATTATGTCTGTTATTAGTCATAGAAAAGGAAAACAAAATAGTCAGTATACCTTTAGGTCTCATTCATTGGAGAATATTTACTTCTTTAAAATGACTGGAGTAAATGCAACAAAGAAACAATTAAATATCTAGAAATTTCTAAACAAGTGAAAATTTATACATGTGGGCTGAATGTATTAAACTACAAAAAGTTACTATAACGGAAGTTATTGTTTAAAAATTGGTTCTAAGCTTAGCCATATGACCATATTAAGTTACAGTGACAGCACTGATGTTTGAGAATCTCTGGACAAACACTATTGTCTAATGCAGCTGATAAGATTAATTGGCTGAAGTTTTAGGTAAAACACAAACAAAATAAAAGTCATTTTCTTACATTTGTACTATCAAAAGGGTATTTTACTGTGCCATATCTGCTAACACTTTAGGTATTTAATGCTTTATAATAAAACACTTTTTAAAAAATGGAGTCATTAAATTTGTAAAGAATTATTGGAAGGGTCTCATCCTTGTCTAATTCCATTTCACTTTATATGAAATTCTTAAAAATAAAAACAAAAACATGTCTTAAACTAAGTTCAAAATTTCAAAAAGCATTTCCTTGTTTAAGAAACTATGAATTCTGTAGAGCTTTTGCCATCAAAGGTTGGCAGCTGCTTAACATGTAAATTATAAGTGTTCACAAATATGAACTGCAATTTGCCTGTGTTCTCTTTTGCATTTTTGTTGTTATTTTCTAATGAGCTCATCGTGGATCATGATGCAAAAGAGATTTTAAAACAAAGTTAAAAATGGTATTGGAAATGGGAGTGTTGATGTTGAATGTGATGTAATAATATAATTCACTTACACAGAAGGATGAAATTATACATTTTCTGACTGTTAGTGCTCTAAAGAAGAAACAAGCTGTAAGAAATAGAGATGTTAGCAGATACAAGTAAATTTTTTTAAATGTGTACTGGGTTAATTGTGATGAGAATGAATATATTCTCTCCTGAATCTTAGGTTTGGAAATGATCACAAATTGTGTTATGAGATCATCCTAATGCAAATGTCTCTCTGAAACCCATACATACACAAAAGAATTCTTTGAGAAAACTTTCTAAATTTTAGCAAACAAGTAGAAGAATTCAAGAATCCCAAATACTTATGTGCATGTAACAGAGAATGAAAATTCAAGAGTCAGGGAAATTTTTGTAGTGTTTTAATTGCAAAAGTCAGAACTATTAAAGTAATTGACAAGACATTTTTAAATCCTACTGCCAAAGAGATGGAGAGAATGATTATGAGAGAGAAGAGTGGAATGTCGTTGACTGCTTGTTTTTCTGTTCTTAATTTTTGTCTTGAGACATTACCCATTCTCATGATTGGACCCAACCTCCATTATCTCAAGGGGGAACTGAGAGCTAAGTTATCAAATATTTGTCTTTTTAAGTTTAATAAACGTTGCTTAAGGAGATCTTTTTCCAGTAGCACCCATCCTACCTTCCACTTTCTGAGCCACACTACTACATTCCATACACTTCTGATCAAGGAAGGAGGAGAGATACAGGGCCCTTTCAGGTGGAACACAGGAATTGGAGATGGAGTGAGATATTAAAGTTCCATCTAAGTTTATGAATCTAAGAGGAAAAGTGACTCGTTCTCTTCTCCCTTTCAGGAGCCCTGAGGAAAGAAGTATCTCACAGAGTTCCTCAGCCTCTAGGGCACAGAAGAAGCAAATATATAGAACTGAAAAGTAACGCATGGTCGGAGACTCCATCTCACTTGTGTATCCATGACCCCAACACTGAATGTGCACAGAGTGCTACCAACAAATGTTTGCTGAATCATATTATGGGGGGAAAAAAGACACTAAATGGTTGGAGAAATGTCAAAACTAGTATTAAACATAGGTATATATTAGGATGTATTACTTGAGTGAAACAACAGGAAAAAACGTAATCAGAATGCTAATAAAGGGTAAAAGGAACAAGACTATAAATTCCTTGAGAGGAGAAAACTTGTCTGCTTGCATCCCCATTGCTATGTGCAGTGCTTGCCACCTTTTAATATTTAATCAGTGTTTGCTGAATGCAAAAATGAATAACTAAATGAACAAATCAGTGAATGAATCAACAAATGAGTGAATACAATTGAAAAGAAATCACCCTTCTCTTCTGTGCCACCTCATCCCCCACCCTTGTTTCTCTGGCAGGGTGACTGCTCCTTCCCACCCAGAAGAATATAGGAAGTTTATTTTCTGGAGATGTTAATGACACAGAATGCCAGGAACAGCTGAGGGGGTGGCTGATTTACAATACCAAAAATAAGAATGAAATGTCAGGACATTAGGAGTAAAATAAAGATTTTAGAGCTTGCCCGCAGAGAGAAAATACAGGTCAAATATGAAGGATAGGAATAGAAACATGTCAGAGTTCTCAATAGCAACCCTGAAAACTAGAACACACAGAGCCATTTTTTTTTTTTTTTAGCTCTGAGGGGATATAATTTCCACTATAGCAAACTGTTTCTCAGGATATTAATATGCAAGATCACAAAAATTTCATGTTCTGTACACCGCCTTTGGAAACTGCTGAAAGGAGTAACTCAAGAAAAAGACATGGAACCCAAGGCAAGAGAAAGGCACAGGGAGCTTTGGGTGGCGGGTGTGCAGTGAATTATTCAGATTGGAGCAAGAGGCCTGAGGGACCCTAGCGGATGTTCTCAAGAGAAGGAAGAAAGAACATCTATTCCGGGATCGACAAGTTTTATAGCTCTAGATGAACTATTAATGATGAACAATGTAAAGCTAAACAAACAACAAAATAGGAAAATATAACTTGTACTAGAATGTCATCAACTACAAATAGTATTTATATAGCCATATAGTGAAAACATCAACTCCTGCTCTAACCAAAACACTATGTTATAACTATATTTGAGAAGTGAGATGGGGAGGAAATATGTATTGATGGTAGGGGGGAGTATAAGATAGCTAATTTCATAATAGCAAGTCAATAATGTCTGAATTTAAAGTATCTTAAATTGCTATCTTAGCATATTATTCAGAAATATGGAAGAAAATAGCAGATGCTACAACTAAAAGAGTTGAAGATAGATGCCTCTGAAAAATGGAACTGATGGTGGGTGAGTTGAGGAGTGCTGTTGGTGGTGATATACCTTATAATACAATTTGACTTTTAAAGCCATGCATGAATTAATGTGATAAAATCAAGCTCAAATGATTAAGTTATTGAAAGAAAAAATATGAATAATAGAAAGATTCATAGCAAGTCCCTACATGGGAAGTACAATCACAGTAAAGATAAATCTCAAATTAAGAGAGAATAAAAATAGCCTAAAAGATGAGAAAGTTTATCATCACCAATATCTAATGAGCATTAAAATTGTAAGACCTCAATTTCACTTATAAAATGAGGAGGAATTTTAAGAGTTCAGTGTTGGCGAGGGTGTAGGAAATACAGGAACACATGGACACAACCTAAAGTGGTGTGACGCATTCTCTGGACAATTCCACATCTAGGAATACTTCTGGGAGAAACCATCACAGGTATATATACAAAGATATATGGAAAAATTATCCTTATTAGGGGCAAATTAAAACAAATGAAAAGTACAGGAACTTTACTAAATTAGCTGTGGCATGTTTTTTTCATCATCATTAACCTTTTTCACAAGTTTTTAAAGCCATAAGAAAAAATTTTAAATGTTAATTAATCTGTTAAATATAATTTAAAGATAAAAGTTGCATAAGTTGCAGGATACAAATTAATACACAGAAATCTGTTGTATTCCTATATACTAACAATGAACTAGCAGAAAAAGAAATCAGGAAAACAGCTGCACTTACAATAAAATACTTAAGAACAAACCTAATCAAGGAGGTGAAAAATGTATACTCTGAAAACTATAAGAAACTCATGAGATAAATTAAAGAAGATACCAATAAATGGAAATCTATCCCATGCTCTTGAATAGGAAAAATTAATATTGTCAAAATGGCCATCCTGCCCAAGGCAATTTACAGATTTAATGCAATTCCTATCAAAATACCAAGAGCATTCTTTAATGAACTAAAACAAACATATAGAACCACAAAAGACCCCAAATAACCAAAGTAATCCTGAGAAAGAACAATGCTGGGGGTGTTACGCTTCCTAACTCCAAGCTCTACTACAAAGCTACAGTAATCAAAACAATATGGTACTGGCACAAGAACAGATGCATAGATCAATGGAACAGAACAGAGAGCCCAGATGTAAACCCATACATATATGGTCAATTAATATATGATAAAGGAGCCAGGAATATACAATGGTGAAAAACAGCCTCTTCAACAACTAGTGTTGGGAAAACTAGACAGCTACATGCATGAGAATGAAACTGGATTATTACCTAACTACATACACAAAGTAAACTCAAAATGGATCAAAAACCTGAATATAAAATGTGAAACCATAAAACTCTTAGAAGAAAACATAGGCAAAAATCTCTTGAACCTAAGTATGAGCAATTTTTTCCTGGACACATCTCCATGGGCAAGGGAAACAAAATAATAAATGAACAAGTGGGACTATATCAAACTAAAAAGCTTCTGTACAGCAAAGGACACCACCAGCAGGACAAAAAGACATTCTGCAGTATGGGAGAATATATTTGTAAATGACTCATCTGATAAGTAATTAACATTCAAAATACATAAAGAATTCATAGACCTCAACAACCAAAAAACAATAACCCAATTAAAAAATGGGCAGAGGACCTGGACAGACATTTCTCCAAAGAAGAAATACAAATGGCCAACAGGCACATGAAAAGATGCTCCACATTGCTAATCATCAGGGAAATGCAAATCAAAACCACAATGAGATAACACCTCATACCAATTAAAAGGGCCACTAACCAAAAGACAAGAAATAACAAGTATGGGCGAGAATGTGGAGAAAAGGAAACCCTCCTACACAGTTGGTGGGAACATAAATTGGTGCAGCCTTTGTGGAAAGCAGTATAGAAGTTCCTCAAAAAACTGAAAATAGAAACACCATTCAATCCAGTAATTCCACTTCTAGGAATTTACCTAAAGAAAACACAATCCCTGATTCAAAAAGATATATGCATCCCTATGTTCATCACCAAACTATTTGCAATAGCCAAGATATGGAAACAACCTAAGTGTTCATCAATAAATTAATGGATAAAGAAAAGGTGGTACATATACACAATGGAATATTATTCAGCCATTAAAAGAAAAGAAATCCTGCCATTTGCAATAAAATGGATGTATCTAGAGGAGATTATGCTCAGTGAAATAAGCCATGTAGAGAAAGACAACTACCATATGATTTCACTTATTGTAGAATATAAAAACAAAGCAAAACAGGATGAACAACAACAGCAGTAAACTCATAGACACTGAGAAGTGACTAGTGGTTACCAAGGGGGAGGGGCTGGGGTGAGAGGAGAACGTGAGGGGGCTAAAGGAGCATAGTAATTCATAATCACAATATAAATTGGTCATGGGGTTGGTAGTACAGCATGGAAAAAATAGTCAATGATCCTCTAACATCTTTCTACATTGATAGATAGTAACTGCACTAGAGGGGGTGAGGGTTTAATAATATGGATAACTGTTGAACCACTGTGTTGTACATTTGAAATAAAAATAAGATTGCATATCAATGATATTTCAATTAAAAAAGGTAACAGTTGCACATACAGTCCTATTCCAACTATATCTAATACACACACTCATGCACATACTTACACACAGAAAAAAACCCATAAGAAATATAAAAAATGTTAACATATACTATCTTTAAAATTGTGGGGTTATGGGTTATTTGGGGGGATCTTCTTTGTACTTTTCAGTATTTTCTAGGATTCCCGTAATTGATATGTATAACCTCTAAAATTAGGTCAAAATATGCATTATGTTCTTGCTTTTATGAAAAATTTTTATGTTTTGTATTTAACAAGGATCACTTCTATATTGAAATCTGTGGACAGGGAAAGATGAAAGCTCTGTGAAAGAGAAAGTAGAGGGATGCAGTAGCAGAGCCTACAACCGACTGCCCAGCCTGACAAAAGGTATGGCCATTGCTTTCTTGGCACAGATTAAAAACCTGTCACAGAGAAGAGATACAACCATAATGGGGCACTCCCACTATAAAGACATCTGCTAGAGACCTCATTATACAAAAAAGCTGAGCATCAGACAAATTCTTGACTTGTCTTGCTGACAATTTCATCTCTCATAAGGCAGCAGAAGTAAAAAGTGAAACTGCTACTTAATTCTGACCAGAAAGAAAGAAGTGGTTGGTATTGAGCAGTGAAAGGCAATGTAGACAAGGATAGAACAGTAATATGAAGTTATACCTGCCTGAACAACATACCTAAAGGTTGTTGTTCAGTATATATGTAGATTTTTGACGTGAAAAAGAGGTGGAAGTTCAATGGCAATAGAGGACAACAAATTCAACATGTACTCAAAGTCTGTATAACTGTGGGGAGGGAGAAGAATGTTTATCTTGAACTGTTCACATCTTTGAACAGAATTTCATTTTGGAAATATCTGCAAAAGATATTTCTCAAAAATTGTAAAAATATACACAAAAAGATGTGTGCATTATTTGTCATTTCAGTAAATTTAAAAAGCACTCTTAAGTGTCCAAAAAAGGACAGCATATTCACTCAATAGGGTATTATGCAATCATGATGAGAGAAATACTTTATTATAACAAAAATTTGAATATTATCAGCAACTTCATATGAACTGAAAAAAGTCAGGATACAAAATTTTACTGATTCTTTTATGTATTTATATCAAAAATATAAATGTATATACATGAAAATTTTATTCATTCCCTCAGTTTTTTATTAAATGCCTACTATATACACTAGGTGAATTAGTGAACAAAATAAATAAAAAATCTTCCCTCAAAGAGCTTACTTTCTAGTGGTAAAAGACATAAGATATTTAGAGAAGTTATTTTTGTGTAAAGGAGCTATGGGTAATACATGAGTGATTTTTTTGCTCCTTTTTCAGTACTTATCAAATGTGCTACAGTGAATATGTATTACATTCATAATGGGAATATGAAAATTTTTGTTTTTTTATTTATTTTATTTTTTATTTTGGTATCATTAATATAAAATTACATGAGCAACATTGTGGTTACTAGATTTCTCCCATTATCAAGTCCCCACCACATACCCCATTACAGTCACTGTCCATCAGCGTAGTAAGATGCTATAGAGTCACTACTTGTCTTCTCTGTGCTATACTGCCTTCCCTGTGACCCCCCACGTTATGTGTGCTGATCGCAATTCCCCTTATGAAATGTTGTTTTAAAGTTAGCTGAAATGCATGCATATTTAATTAAAGTATTACATCTTGATTTAATAAATATGTAATGGTCTAATCAAGGAAGGTAATATATTTTATTATGGTTTTTCAGATCACACCTGAATACTACATATACTTCTCAATCTTTTATTTTAATTAGAAAACTAACAGATAGGAATGTATCAGGGGAGAATGATCTGAATCAAAGGAAGTCTGGGGGCTAATGTCAAATGTGACAGAGTTTAGAGAACTGGGACATTTAGACTTAAAGAGGCCAAAACAACAAAGAAGGTGTGGTAGAGAGAATAAGGGTTAGAAAATCTGAGGATAAATCCTGTTCCACCATTGCCAGTAAACCTCAGAAAATCATTTCATCCCTGTGAGTTCTAGGGGGAGGTGTATGCATGTTTGTGCAGAATGAAGATAACATCTTCCTTACCTATCTTTAAAGAATTGTTAGGAGGATCAAGATTCAAAAAAAAAAAGATAAAAAGATCAAATCTTTGATAACACATGTCATTAGAGGGAGAAGAAACATCTATATAGAAATTTTTATTGAGAAGAAATGTTTCTATATTACCAAGGCACAGTTAACCACTACTGAATTTGTATATAAATCCTACAGATGTCTATACACATTCATACATGCATATGTGAGTGTGTTTACACAGCTTTTAGCCAAAACAGGATCACCACATATATAATATTTGATAATCTGGCTTGAAACTTGAATGATTACCATTATGTGTGTTGTTCTGAAGAATAAAATTTAGAATAATGGTTCAAATCTTTTACTTAGTCTGAAATGTACATCAGTGAAACAGAATCCATTACAAAAACAAAACAACAACAAAAAACTTCCCAGTCTCTTGCCATCTTCATGTAGTTACTATATGACCGTCTAATGTGGGCATTTTGGAAGAAATCCCCGGGAAGGTTGGACTAGATAGCTCTCAACCCTTTCCAAATGTAACATTCTAAGATTTTATTGTGATTCCATAAATTGTCCACTCAGGCCCAGTTATGGTAAAAACAAGAAAACTAACATTTATTGAGGCTACTGTGCCCTTTGAGCTTCGCATTGACACATCATCGCATCTAATGCTAACAAGCCCATGAAGTAATTATATTTTATAGCTGAGGAATATAAGACTCAGAAAGACTCAGCAATCTGTCCAAAGACAAATTGCCAGTGAACTGCAGGATCAGGGTTTAAACACTTGTTTCCATAAAGTGCATACCATTTACCCTCTAAGAGTTCAAAGCTGATGCGTAAGAGGTAAGAGGGGATCTGAGGAGCATTCTTCCAGGACATACACTTGACTTTAATTACAACAGCCTGATTTATCTCTCCTTCATTAGAGCTTATTTGAAACATTGATCCCAATGATTAAAAATAATAATAATAAATTGCAAACTGCTGCATTCTACCATGTGTATTTTCCTCTGTTTATTAGAGAAGCCTAGGGACCTGAAAGACTGTACAAGTCTAGGAGATCAGCAAACTGAAGCCAGTGGTTTGATAAGTAGAAACTTACGAGTACTACGGAGCCCAACAAAAAAGCCAAGATTCAATCTAGGAGGTCAACATGCAGAACAGCAACAGGAGGATGCCTGTGGGGACTTAAACCCAAGGTCTGGAGGCCCATGAGTTCAGGAGAAGCAGGCTGACAGTTACCAAGTACAGACCAAGACCAAGTCATCCAAGGTAAGAACAATGGCCAAGGGAGT
This sequence comes from Manis pentadactyla, assembly GCF_030020395.1. Taxonomy (NCBI): domain Eukaryota; kingdom Metazoa; phylum Chordata; class Mammalia; order Pholidota; family Manidae; genus Manis; species Manis pentadactyla. The sequence goes on from NC_080025.1 coordinate 114,278,627, forward strand.
ACGAGTCACACTTGAAAGCAGCTGTGTGACTCTCACCCTGTGGCTACTCCACAAACTGAGGTGCTACCACTCTACCCACTGCTCTCCTCATCCTAAACCTCTTTGAACGAATTCATCCTCTCTCATGTTTTTAACTATTTAAAATCTCCAAAGTATATCTGAAGCCCTGACATCTATTTAGAACTTTAGACCTACCGATCCAATTGCTTGCTTTTTGTAGCCAAATAAATGTCCCATAGGCATCTCAAGCGTAATTCATCTAATAAACCTTATTGTCTTTGCCTTAAATCTCCCTTTTGTCCTGCTGTTTCCTCTGCGAGTCCACCTTCTACCCAATTAGTAAAGGCAGAATTATGAGACATCCTAAGAGTTCCCTTCTCTCACAGCAATATCCAACCCATCACTAAAGCCTACCAGTTTTGTCTTCTAAATTTTTCTCAGATCCATCTTCCCTATTTTATTAGCGGGACCCTGAGCCCTCGTCATTTGTCATCTGTATTAGCTAGTTTTCCTCATGTATACCGTGCAGGGTCATATTTCCACTCCTTGCCTTGTATAGGTTCATCTCCTAAACATACCTTATATGGTTATATGAGTCCATCTCCCATTTTTTATGAGGTCACTTCCAAAATTCACCTATGTTTGCCATCTTCTCCAAGGAGTTTCCCCAAAAGACTCAAGTTGGCTTAGTGACCTTTCGTTATGCACCCAAAGTACTTTGTGCATCACTCCGGCATGCATGTGTAAGTTATATAGCAAGTTCTTAGTTATGCTTGCTTTGAGGACAGAAACTGGATTTTTCATCTTTGTATCTCAAGTACCTAGCAATGACCAGATTCTCAATAAAATGATAAGCTACCACATAAAAGCAAGCAATGTCTGTTGGGTGAGTATTGGAAGCCAGGTGCAGAGTCCTAGAACTTCCAGCACTTCCTGTGTGCCGCGGGCATAGGAAGTGAGCTTCCCTAGGAGTTCCTATATTCAGTTTGATTCAGTAGATTTTCACTGGTCACTGGTCACCTTGTGAATTTTGTCTTAGTTTTTTTCTCTTCTAGATGACAATGCAGCCATCCATAAATTAGATTTCATTACAAATTTTCTAAAAGCAGGACTTAAACTGATTTTAAAAGCCCACTACCACTAGGTGGCACCAAAGAGCCATAATTCATAGACATATCCTAAAACCATACTTAGGCCATCTAAGGATTGTCATTCTTTGCTTATAATTAATAAAAATTAAAAACAAACAATTTGCCATTTTTAGAAGCAATTAAGACAATATTAAATTTTTTCTAAGTAAATAAAATGTGCTATTATTTTTTTAAATAAGTTGAAATGTATTCATATAGCCTATTTGTTAAAAAATTCATGGTAACATTCCTTGTTGGATTCAAAATGTGTTATTCTTTTCTTCCATCAACTGATTGCAGTATTATAAATACTTGTTTTTTATTTTGTCTAGAAATGTGTAACATCAACTTTTCTAGAGATTTGGGGTTTTATTTTTAAGATGCAATTTTACAGATGTAACCCCTTTCATTATAGAATGTGCCTTTATTTAATGGTGATATTCTTAGTTCAAAGATGTGTTTGGATTATGATATAGGTGCTGTGGCAAGAAATGCTTCTCCCCACCTACACTTGTAAATTTCTCTCTGTAATACAGGGCTCACCACACTACTGTAGGCTTTTGTCACCTTGAGGTTTGACTACTGCCATGTCCCCTACCTTGGTTGACAGAGGAAGAGCCTTGGAATATTCAGCGACTACAGAATGTGACAGCTTGTCTGGTTAGCAATGCCAACCTCACAGAGCACATTATACGGATGCTCTGTGCAGGGCTCTGACTTCCAACAGTCATTCTAGGTGTTCGTTTTAATTTATAAAGCTCTCCATGGCCCAGGACTTGTAAGTAAGTTATACAATGTCCTTATTGCCTCTCCTGGCAGTTAAACCATTTTACCAGGTAGTCCTAGATTTGATGATGAACTCAAAGTTAAAGGTCCTGGACTCTACCACTCAATGTCATTTCTTGTCTTGAAAAGAACTTATTTAACAATTCTTCACAATACAGAATATCCTTGGAAATGTGGGTCCCTAATTTAGATCCTATAAATAGTGTTTATTTGTATAGAAGGAGACAGGGGCTAGCAGAAAACAGGGTCATTTCGGTTTTCTTTACTGATAGAAACAATATTTTAGCAATGGGTGTCTACTAAAAACATTACAAGAAATATGAAATTAACAGACTACCATAAAACCATCT